>NC_060269.1:148187131-148487131 GCF_021613505.1 Equus quagga | reverse complement strand
AGCCATGTAAATGAACAATGACAATACAGTGTCATAATTGCTGCAGTATGAGCCCACACAGGGGTCTCCTGGAGCCCAGGACACCCACTCAGTGCAGAAGAGTCAGGTGGGCTTCCTGGAGAGGTAAGTTAGAGTGAGAAGGAGGGAAGGGCGCCCACATTGTTAAGAGCTCCATATCACTTAGAAAGCCATGGTCATATGGTCCCGTCTCCAGTGTTGTGTCCAAGAAGATAATTTCCAAGTTCAAGTAGTTTTCTTGCATTTCTTAAGTTTTGGGAAGGCAATAGGTGATCTTTCTCCAAAATCCCCTTTTCCTTTCCTATCCATTTTCCTACGACCCCAGTTCGCTCACCACTCTCACAGCAAATGCCCCTGAGCATTCAGTCCCTCTCCCACTCTTCTCCTGCTGCTCTTTGTTATGAAGAGACGAACACAGTCTCTTCCTTCTGGAACGGTTCCTTCCTCCTCCAGCTCGCAGGTCCAATGATGCACCCACTTTCTGACTCTCCCTCACAACAGCCAGGGCAGGAGCCTCCGCAGAGACAGCCCAGGCCCCTGTAGCGGCACAGCCAGACGAGAGGGAGGCTCGCAGCCACTCATGCGGGAATTATTTTGGCCTCATCACACTTACCTTTTAAACTACTATTAACTCATTTTGAAGATGAGAACACAGGCTCAGAGAGATCAAGCAACTTGCCCAAGATCCCACAGCTAGCAAATGCCCGTTCTCCCTGCCTGCCGCGTCCTTCCTTCTCTCTGTCTCCCCATTTGTCCACTTAGCTGTGATTGCAATGCAAAAATGGACTTCCCCGGGGAAGCCCTGCCTAAGGGTCTTGTCCAGGTCAACCCCCTATTGGACACTTTCATAATGCTGCGTACTTTGCCTTCAGAGCACTTGTCTCAGTTCTAATTATACATTTCTTTGGATGATTCTCAGGCTAAGGTCTGTCTCCAACCCTCGACTATAACCTCGCAGAGGGAAAGGACAATATATATTTTTTTATACACCCTTGGATTCCCAGTGAATGAAAGAGCATCTGGGACATAATAGGTGCTCAATAAATATTTGCTAAATAAAAGAATAAGGAACTGAAATTCAAAGCCCTGTCTCCAAAACCCGCGTTCTTTTCTGACATCATAAGTCGCTGCTCTCCAGGAGGACAAGACGGGGTGGAGGTCGTTCTGGGATGAGGAATTACGTATAACCATTAGGGAAATTACAATTGGTGGGGTCTTTTTTTTTTGGCCCTTGGTAGTAGCTTGCATCCAGGCTGTATGTGAGGGAGCAGGAGCAGCAGGAGGAGCACTGAGCAAGGAGAAGAAGACAACCAGACTCCAAAGACTTCACATGACTAAGGACCAGGGATGGTAGGGAGCGACGGGGGGTGTTCCATCTGGGCAATGACAGGACCATAGTGATTTCCGAGAAGGATCACTCTGCCTGCCATTGATTGGAGCGCGGACAGAGGATCAGGGCAGACCTGGAGGCTAGGCTAGTGTCACCATAAAACAGGTTGGAGAAGACGCAGTCCTGGACAGGGACGTCAGTGGAGAGAGGAGTGGTCCAGCTCCTAGAAGATGGGGAGAAAGAGGAGGTGAGCATGACTCTCCAGTTTTAGGTGTAGACACCTGGACAGACAGTCTTGCTGCCTCCAGCAGCATAAAGCCCTCAAGGGGCAGAAGGTGTCAAGGGGAAGAGGCTGGACAAGGCTGCGCAGGCGGGTCTGAGAAGCGGGGCCCTTGTAGGTGTTGGTCCAGGGGGCAGGTGGGGGCCAGGAAGAACAGAACAGAAGGGTCTGAGCAGAGCGAGCGATTAGGGAGTGGGTGAGAGTCCAGCCTTGTTTCTAGACCTTGACGCAGGGCAGCTGTTTGGGTCAGTCCCAGATGGAACTGTGTAGCATGCTGCTGCCGCATCCATTTCTCTCCCCGGCGGCCTTCAGCTGAGCTTAACACGAGAGGGATGGAGGGGGAGGAGACGGAGAGGGAGAGACTTGGTGGTTCACAAATGGAACTTGTCGCTGGGGTGGGGTGAGGTCCAGGAACACTGCTCTCCCTTTCCAGTGTTTTCCCACCATTCTTTTCAAATATCTGGGCTTTGGGACACCTGTGAAGCATCAGTTTCCTCTTCTGTCACGCACTGAGATACTCATCCATCCCTCTCAAGGTTAAAAAAGAGGGAGCCGGAGGAAGTGCCCTGAAGGGCAAGAGGCTCCCAACGGGCTGCAGGCTCCCTTCCTCCTCTTTCTCTTTGGGGTCCATTCAAAACTACTCCCCAAATGAAAAATCGCTTAAGGTTGGGGGTGGGGTGGGGAAAAGGCTCTCCCAAGAGGTCAGGTTAAGCCCCAACCTTAGGACGGATGTTGGGGGGAGGCTGGGAGAAGTCGCTCTTAGGAGACACGGCCGCCAGCGCGTCGCTGAGCCTTTACACTGCTCGGAGGAGCAGGAATCCTTACCCCATTTTGTGGATGCGGAAACCAAGGCTCAGCGAAGTTAAGTAGAGCGCTCAAGGTCACACAGCCAGGAATAAAGTCCGGATTGGGACTCAGGTCTGTGAGTCCCTACAGCCGCTCTTTCCCCATCTAGAAGCTAGAACTCCGCGCCACTGCCCCCCGCCCCCATCCCTACCTACTTCGCTGTTCCTCAGACTTGGCCAGGGCCAGGGCACCAGGGCTGGGCCAGGCACCTCGTCGTCTTCCCGGGGCGCGTTCTGCCCTCACGGGGAGAGGGTCGGGCCCTGGAGCGCCTCTCGCCCCGCCGGTTCGCTCCCTGACTCCGGCGGGCGGTGCGCGGGAGTGAGGGCGCCAAGCGCAGGTGGGGCGGGCGCGCGGGAGAGGGGAGCGCGGAGGCGCGGGGGGCGGGCGCGCGGGCCCGGGGAGCAGCGAAGGACGAGGCGGCGCAGCAGCGCGGCTCCCGGCCCCCACCCCCTCGGTGGCGGTTCGCTCTTCCCTTCTCCGGCTCCGAACCGGACACAGCCGCCGCCGCCCGGCGCGCTGCCGGCTCCCGGGAACAGCTCCGCGGCCACCGACCGCTTCCTGCCCCCAGCGCCGGCCCTGGAGGGGCGCAACGCGGCCACCGACCCGGAGGTGCTCAAGGAAGCGAGAGGGGTCCCCGCGCGCTCCAGGGCTCCGGCGCAGCGCACGGTGAGCTCCCCCCGGGGCTCAGGGATCCCTTAGCCGCGGGTCCCGGCGCGCCACCCCCTGGGTGCCCGATGGGGCCGCCCGGGGGGCCCAGGGCTGAAGTTGGGACAGCGCGCAGCCCACCCCTGCTGCCGAGCCCGACATGCTGCCACTGGGGCGCAACGGCACCGCGTACCGGGCGCGGTTCGGGCAGCAGCAGCGGGCGCAGGGGGGCACCGTGGGGGGCTCGGAGGGGGCGGCGCCGCTGGGGCCCGCGCAGGTGGTCACCGCCGGCCTCCTGACCCTGCTCATCGTCTGGACCCTTCTGGGCAACGTGCTGGTGTGCGCGGCCATCGTGAGCAGCCGCCACCTACGCGCCAAGATGACCAACGTCTTCATCGTGTCTCTGGCCGTGTCCGACCTCTTCGTGGCGCTGCTGGTCATGCCATGGAAGGCTGTCGCCGAGGTGGCCGGTTACTGGCCTTTTGGGGCCTTCTGCGACGTCTGGGTGGCCTTTGACATCATGTGCTCCACCGCCTCCATCCTGAACCTGTGCGTCATCAGCGTGGATCGCTACTGGGCCATCTCCAGGCCCTTCCGCTACGAGCGTAAGATGACCCAGCGCGTGGCCTTGGTCATGGTCGGCCTGGCCTGGACCTTGTCCATCCTCATCTCCTTCATCCCGGTCCAGCTCCACTGGCACAGGGACAAGGCAGGCTCCTGGGGCGGGATGGACCCGCCATCCAACCTGGCCAACGGGACGCCCTGGGAGGAAGCCGGGGAGCCAGAGGGGAGGGCAGAGAACTGTGACTCCAGCCTGAACAGAACTTACGCAATCTCCTCCTCTCTCATCAGCTTCTACATCCCCGTGGCCATCATGATCGTAACCTACACGCGCATCTACCGCATCGCACAGGTGCAGATCCGCAGGATTTCCTCCTTGGAGAGAGCGGTGGAGCACGCGCAGAGTTGCCGGAGCCGCGCGGCCTGTGCGCCGGACACCAGCCTGCGGACATCCATCAAGAAGGAGACCAAGGTCCTCCAGACCCTGTCGGTGATCATGGGGGTCTTCGTGTGCTGCTGGCTGCCCTTCTTCATCCTTAACTGCATGGTCCCGTTCTGCAGCGGACACCCCGAGGGCCCGAGGGCCGCCTTCCCCTGCGTCAGCGAGACCACCTTCGATGTCTTTGTCTGGTTCGGTTGGGCCAACTCCTCGCTCAACCCCATCATCTACGCCTTCAACGCCGACTTCCGGAAGGTGTTTGCCCAGCTGCTGGGGTGCAGCCACCTCTGCTCACGCACCCCGGTGGAGACAGTGAACATCAGCAATGAGCTCATGTCCTACAACCAAGACACCGTCTTCCACAAGGAGATCGCAGCCGCCTACATCCATATGATCCCCAACGCTGTGGCCCCGGGGCACGAGGAGGTGGACAAGGAGGAGGAGGAGGGCCCTTTCGATCGTATGTCCCAGATCTCTCAGACGTCCCCCAATGGTGACCCTGCTGCAGATTCAGTCTGGGAGCTGGACTGTGAGAGGGAGATTTCATTAGGCAAAATAACGCCTTTCACCCCAAATGGATTCCATTAAGCTGCATAAGAAACCAGCCCCTCATGGATCTATATAACTGCGCAGATATTAACGAGCATGCAGAATACACATGCACACATACACGCTTGCAGACACACACACACGGACACACACGTTTCCCGTGCTGCTCATTTTATCACGTTTTCTGTCTGTATAGCAGCCCGTGTGCTTAGGAACCTCACTACTGATTTGTTGTTGAAAGAATTGGCTGAGGCAGTTGGAAGTAACTCAGTCACATATACCCCAGCCTAGCAGAGATGGACCAGTGATCCTGTGAGAGAAGAGAAGGTGGTGTTTGGTGCTTAAAAAAAAAAAAGTGGTACTTGGTTTTAAAAGATGTACTCTCCCCTCCCCTTTTAAACAAACGGATTGTTCAGTGATTTCTGTTTGGGTTGATTTTAAACAACAGGTTCACTGTCTGTGTAGTGCTGATGGGGGGCGTGGCTTTCCTGTCCCTTGCTTCCTGTGGCCCTGTGTTTATGCAGTTTCTGCTCTCCGTGTGTCTCTACCACAGCGGAGGAATTCTTGCTGATTTGTTCTGGTGTCTAATAAACACAAATTATGTGCGTTTTGGGGTGATTATCTTTGCTTTGCCAGACTAATTTTCCGGACAGCTCCTGGAGAAGCCAGGACAGCATCCTTACAAAGCAGACAGTTTGGCCCTTAATGATACATACGGGGGCAGGGGACCTTGCAGAGCTTCCAATTTCTCAGGTTTTTTTTGCGTGTTAGACACACACGTCTCGAGTCTGTGCTAAAAGCTGGCTTCAATGCCATGGCATCAGATGTCGACTTCACAAGCCTGGAATTCTAATTTTTTTTTCTCATTTGGAATCTTCTTTTTAAAATAGCATAACATAAAACAATTCTCCCGATTCCTAGGCAGATGCTACCAGTTCACTGAGAAGATCATATAGATTAATAGTTAGAGCTTTCTCCATCTCAAATCTGTAGTGTTTTAGAGTTACGTGGCTTTTGATAAATCGTGCTTTCAAAGGACTTTGAAATGTGTGAGTCGATGTGCTTTAAAAAACAAATCCCACTTTTCAATAGGTATTTTGATTTGTAGATAATAGTAAATGAGGGAATGCATTTTAAATAAAATGGAAGAGCCAGAGATGTAATTTAAATGAACTTGAAATTGGAAAATCTGTTGGTTGAGGTGCCCAGCGAGGTCCCATCTTTTCGTTTTTCCTCTCGGCAGTCTGCACTGTGGAGGGGAGGGTTTTCTTCCAGAGCCATTCCAGTTGAGAGCGTATTATTACCATCAGATCTGAATGTGAGCATTGTTAATGGAAGCAAATGAAATGTGAATATGTAATTTCTTACAAATCCCCACTTTGAGGCAGGCGTCTCAAGGACAGTTCAATCAATTTTGATCTCTTTATAATTTTATTGTCAGTCTACCGAACCATGCCTCGTTCAGTGCAAAATGTGCAGTGCCTGGCACATAATGCTTAATAAATATGTGTTGAATGAATAACTGTCTATTTCTGGAGCAGTGAGATTGAAAGCAAATCGTATTTGATGCATTAGCTTTCATATATGATTTAGTCAAACTGATATTACGTCTGTGTTCAGTTTTTGACCTCTTGTGAAACGATAGCTAAGTGGACCATAGGGAAAACATCAGGGGCAGTGAAAAGCGCCCTGCTCTAGGATGCAGGAGGTGGCTATGTGACTTTGAATGAGCCAGTTGACCTCTCTGGGCCTCACTTTCTGTCTGTATCTGTAAATTGAAAGACTTATACTAGAGCACCATTTTCTGAATTCTGCATCACGATGCAGATGGTAATGGATGGGAGCTAGGCTGAAGTAAGTTCAGCAAACCCAGGTACAATATCTGTTTTCTCGACGGGGCTTCTTAGAGCTCTCCTATGCCTGGTGAATCCCCAAGCAGGAGAGAATCCTGCATTGTTTCCCAGCTGTGTGACCTTGTGGATCCTTGTTTGGTGGAATTTGTTATTATCATCTCTCTGGAGACCACAGTTGCAGGGAACGTGGTCGGAGAAACTCTGATTGATCTGGAAGTCTCTAAAATTCAGCTGTTCTATTCTAAACGACAGGTTGTTATAGGCACAATCTTTTGTGGCGAATATTCTAGGGCTCTGTTTGAATAATTTCTGTGTTAGGAAAAATGAGTTATGGGAGGACTTTGGAAGTCCCTTCTGCAAAATATCAATCATCATTCATTACGATTATTTACACCTACTGTGTGCTGGCACTGTTCTCGGGATGTGGTCACAGTCAGAGACTCTGAGGTCTTAGAACTTACATTTTGGTGGGAGAGAGACAAGCAAATGACCACTGCTATTGTGTCCTCTACTGCAGCGTACTAGACTATATAGCCTCCGATAGAGCGTGTCCCTGATGAGCGATGTGATGCAGAATAAAACCGAGTGAGTAGAGGGCTGAAGCTGCTGTTTTATTTAGGGTGGTCAAAGAGGGCTTCTTGGAAGAGGTATATGGAGGGAGACTGGATGAAAAGATGAGGTGGGAGCGATGCTCCTAATGTCTAGGAAGAAGAGTGCTCCAGGGGGAGGGAATGGCAAGTGGAAAGGCCTAGAAGTGGGCCTGTGCTGGCACGCAGGGAGAAGAGAAAGGTGGCAGTGAGGCTGGAGGCCAATGAACGGTTAGTGCTTATGATAGTAAGAGCAGTAAAGCAGGCCCCACAGAGACTCATTCTGTGCTGGATACACGCGTGTGCTAATTCCTTCAATGCTCACAACCCTGGGAGGCAGACACTTTGTGACCCCCATTTTACAGTGAGGAAACGAAGTCATTAGGAGGCTAGATCACTAGCCCAGGCTCACATAGCGCCTGAGTGGCCGAACTGGACTTGAACCCGTGCAGCCTCACTACGGAGCCTTTAATCTTAACTGCCATGCGGTGCTGAGAGGGGCCGAGGGGCATGCCCGATCAGCAAATGCACGACGCCTGGATCAGAAGATTCCTGTTCGTTAGTTAATTAGCCGGTTAACCGACGTGTTCCCATATCCACACGTGAGCTGACCTTCATCATGCACCTGCTCTGAGCTCCCCTTCGTGTTTTGAGGGGAAGCAGCAGAGGGCAGTGGAGAGAAGAGCCGGTGTCTGCAGCCCCGACGTGGATGGCCATGTGCTTTCTGAGCCTTCTTGGATCCCCACAGTAACCTCGCAGACCATTATTTTTCCATCTTACAGATGAGGACACTGAGGCACAGAGAGGTTAACTTGCTTGTCCAAGGCCATATGACTAACAAGTGGTGAGACCAGGGTTTGCTCCTAGGCCGGTGGTTCTCAATTGGGGTGATTTTATCCCCCAGGAGGATGTTTGGCCATGTCTGGAGGCATTTTTGGTTGTCACAACTGGGTGTGGGGTGCTCCTGGTTGTGAGAGAGGCCAGGGATGCTGCTAAACACCCTACAATGCACAGGACAGTCCCCTACACAGAGAGGTGTCCAGCCCCGTGAGGCCCTGACCCAGGCTGACGGACTCCAGGTCCCAGCCGCCTGCCCACAAAGCCACGCAGCCCAGGCTTTGACGCTCCAGGGTCCGAGTTCGAATTTTAGCTCCCCCACTTCTTAGTTGTTGCAGTTTGGGCACCTCTCCTAGCTTCAGTGTCTATGCCTGAGAAACGGGTCCGTCAACCCCAGAGGTTTGGGTGAGGATTAAGTGAGTGTGTATAACACTGAGGTTATTTTTGCGTTATTCTTTTTCCTTGTCTTTTCTCCTTCTTTAAGGGACGCTATGGCCTGGTACATTTTAAGAAGACTTTGAGGCTCCTAGCTTGAGTAAAGTATGTCGTCCTGAAGCTAACAGCCACCAGAGCTGAGAGTCGCTGTGTCTTGCCCCCACTGTCTTCTCAGCCCAGAGCAGTGTCTGGCATGGAGTAGGCTCAGCACATGCAACGTCTCTCTCCACCTCGCTCTCCTACACACACACCCCCCCCCAGTCTTAGGTGCTGCAATGGTGTGAGTAGCTAGGTGTTTACACAGCGAGTCCCTGGTGGTGTTACACATGGTGGTGCCATCGTACAACACACCTGGATGCTCTTTTATAACTAGGACAGTGCCTCCACCGTGACCCTCGCAGCCTCACAAACACGGGGTAAGGTCTTTCCGGACTGCCCATTAAACAGATGAGACAGTTGACGTGGGGAGGGTCCAGGGACTCAGGCAAGGTCACCCATCCAGAGAGACACACTCAATTTGAAGGTGACCTTAATTCCTGCACTCTATCCACCCTGCTGGGCCCGGGAGGTGAGTGGTTAGCGCTCCCTTAAACTCTGTGTCTTGCTCTCTTCGCCCTATTCCCGGCTCTGTGTGATCAGGTCTCCCCTGTGGTCTCTCCAGCATAGTGGCTTCAGAATCCGGGGACTTCGTACATGGGGGCTCAGAGCTCACGGGTGCGTGCCCTGAGAGGGGTCAGCCGGGTGGACGCCAAATCTCCCTTTGTGACCTGGCCTCCAGGAGCCGTACTCCTTGGAAGTGAGTCCCCAAGGCCAGACCTTGTTCAAGGGCAGGGATTAGACATCACCTCTTGATGGGGAGAGTGTCAAGCAATTTGCAGAAGAGATGCTTTATGTTTTACTAAAAAAAATTCCAATGTGATTCACATTTACAGAAAAGTTGCAAAATATTACAAAAGCATCCTAAATACCCTTTATTCAGGTCCCCAAATATTAATATTTTACTATGTTACTTGGTGTGTTCCTCTCTGCCCCCGTCTCTCTTTTCTGAACCATTTAGGACATGATGTTCATTTACCCCTGAATAAATCAGTGCATATTTCCTAAAAACAAGAAATTTCTTATCTAATCTTCAGAACTTATTCAGATTTCATGATAATGTCCTTTCTCACAAAACAACCCAAGACCGTGTGTTGCATTTAGCTATTATATCTCTTTAGACCTTTGTTATTCTGAAACAGTTCCTGCCTCTTTGTCTTTCGTGATTTGACTTTTGTGAAGAACACCCAGCCAGTCACTTGGTAGAATGTCTCTAAATTCAGGTTTGTCTGGTGTTTCCTCCTGAATAGATTCTGACGAGTGCTTTGGGCAGGAAGACCAGAGGAGCGAAGCTGAGGTCCTCCCAGGGCGTTGTGTCGGGGGCACGAGTCAATTAACCCCATTACTAGCGATATTAGCCTTGATCATGGGTTTACAGTGGTATCCACTATAAAGTTGCTATTTTACCCTGGGTAATTACTAAGTAGCCTTTGGAGAGCTAATTTGAGACTACGAAAATACCCTGCTATTCCTCATGCTTTCACCCTCTGGTTTTAGCATCTGTTAAAATCCTTTCCCGAATCAATTATTGTTGTGATTGCCAAATACTATTTTTTAAAATTCCATCATCTTTTTATTGCTGGTTTTCTACCGTAAGGAAGGACATTTACATATCTATTTATTTGCGTCAGTGTAGACACTTGGATTCCTTGTTTTTCCAATAGGTTATAAACCTTTACTTTCCACATTTATTATAATGTTTAAATTGTCCCAGATTTGGGCAGTGTGAGCCCTTTTGAATTGGCTCCTGCATCCTTTTGATATGCTGTCATTATTCTCCGAGCACTTTGCTATTATTTGGCACAAGATATTTCAGATTCATCCTATAGATTCCCTGCCTGAGCCCTGGAATCAGCCATTTCTCCAGGGAGCTTCGGTTTCTTTTAGTGAAAAATGGTATTTAAAAGTCAAGATCAGGGTGCTGTTGCTACTGAGGTGACATTGCTTCTAGACTCTCTCAAAGGACAGAGCTGGAAAATAGATATATGCATATACATACACACATATATTCATATGTGCACATGCACAGCTCCACAAGCATCTATTTGTATATTTCTATATCTAGCTACGTATATGTATAAGACCCATGGGTTCATTCTGATACCTTGTGGACATATTTTAAAGTCATCACCCCTGTTCAAATTCTGACTCTCTGACTTCTTAGTTCACGAGAATTAGAAGTCAAAGAGTTCCTGCCAAGGTTTTTTTTCATATTAAAATGGGGATAACAGCTGGACTTACCCTGTAGTTTATTGTCAGGGTTATGGGATATGATGCCAGTGGAATGAGTCAGGCCGTACACACAGTGGGAATTCAGAAACTGTCAGCTCTGTGACTGTGTCTGTGACTGTGTCCTGAGAGCACAGGGCAGGACCTCTCTGTGTCCACGTAGTAGTTCCGTGCTCCATTTTAGGGTTAGTGCAAGGACCAAGAGCTCCGGGGCCAAGATTCAGGAGAGGGATAGAGTGGGTCCACAGCAAACCAGGTGTGGCCACACTTGGAACAGGCCGAAACAGGACCAGATGTCAAGCTTCAAGGAGAGAAATGGTTGAGACAAGAGGAGACCTAAGAGGAGAATGCTCTTGAGATCATATGGAACCCCTTGGAGTTCTAGGCCAGTTCAGAGGACTTAAAGGGAACATGAATACCCCACTCACAAGTGGGGGCAGAGCCATCAGACTTTTGCTTTGACACTGTCAAGGAGATGCCATTGTGACATTCCTGGTTTGGGGCCTGGGGACGCATGTGTCCCATCTGTGGGATATTAACACAATGCTGCGCCCAGGGGAAACACTTAGAACATTGTTTTCTATTCTTTTCTAAGACCATCTCTGGGGGAGCTGGCACTCCACCAACAGTGACAGAAGAATGGTGATAACCAGCATTTGTTGACCACATACTTTGTGCCGGATGCTTTATATTTATCTTTTCATGCCATCGTTGGAATATTCTTGTGAAGTAGGCACCATTATCTTCATTTGAAAGATGAGGAAAAGGAAGCTCAGAGAGGTTCAGTAATTCACGTAAACTTATATTTCTAGTGAGTGAAAGAAGTGGGCTTTGAAGAGAGGACTGTTCAGAAAGAAGGTCCTGCACACACTGAGCCATGATCTGTCTCCCCGGAGAGTCCCCCTCTGGGGCCTTACGCAGCTGCTTGGAAGGACTCAGACGGAGGGTCACCTCTTCATATATATCGCCCCATGGGTCTTCTCTGAGCTAAACATCTTGGAGTTCTGAAAACATTTCTTGCCAGACCTGGTTGTAAATCCTCTCTCCATCTCGGCCCCTCTTCCGTGCTCTTCCAATGGCCCTTTAACAAGGGGCCATTAGACCTCAGTTGTCTACATCAGGTGGGGTCTGCTCAACATAGAGGGGGCCCTAACTTTCCTCCCCCCCAATAATTTCCAGAATTGGGAAAGCGTGTCCAATATGCTTGTCAGGAATGGCAAACATGTCCCAGTTCATGTGACCACTTGGATTCCTTGGAGTGGCTCTCAAGAATCCTGTGATGAGAAAGATTTCAAGGCTGCATCCCAACCGCGGAAACGAGGGGTCTGACTGATGAATGACGTCTGTTTCGGGCTTGGGAGGTGGGATGTGTGACATGTTCGAAGCATTTGCCGTTGTGGGTCTCCCGTAGTCCTCAATCCTGTGTGTCCCATAGACCCACCTGAGGATTAAGATATTAATGTCTGGGACTTGCCTCAAACCAGCTGAGTCCTGATTTCTGAGGGATAGGGCCTAAGCCTTGGTATTTTACAAAATTTAGATGAATTTGAATGTGTAGCCACAATCAAGAAACACCACTGGTCCACACTGTCATTAGGCATGTTCCAAATGTATCTGCCTTGTCTCCTCAAATTGCCCTTTTCCGACAATATTCAATGGGCTCTTATAGGCAGGCTACATCTGACAATACTCTAGATCTCTTATCATCTTGCATTATCCTTAATATTCTGCCACAAAAAAGAGCTCAAATGGCTAGTCTTTGTGGTAGATGACCTAAGTAGTTAAACCAACTCAAACTTCACTGCAGGTATGGCTAGAAAGTTCTCATTGATGGAGAACACTAAGGGTCCTTTTACCGAGGGGAAAACAATCCAGTGGGCTCAGCTATAATATTTTGCCTCTGATTCTGACTCCTCACTGAGATGCAAATGAGATGCAAAAAAAGAGTATATACTAAGTACCTAATAAATATTTGTTGAATGAATGAATGAATTAGTGGCATACAAAAATCAAAACTCTTGTTAAAAATCTGGGGAAAAAAAAGCAAGAGACATAACAGTTATCTTTCGGCTGTTACACCATTGTATGTTAGAGATCTGTATCTCTTTAGTTCCACAGGCCCATGGATGGAGAGGAACTGTGTCTAGGAGCCGTGTGTGAGCAATTGTGCCCAAGGAGCTTCCTCCAACCATGGATCTGATTAGATGAGATTCTGGACTTTGAGCTGATGCTGAAGTCAGTGGGGACTTTAGGGATCTTGGGAGGAAATGAGTCCATTTTGCACGTGGGAGGGGTGTGAATCACTGGGGGCCAGAAGACAGACTGGTCGCCAGCCTCTGAGATGGCCTCCAGTGATCCTTTCCAGCGCTCTCTCTTACTCTTTTGGTTTCCTGTTCTGCTGGAATCCGGCTGCAATGTGGTGAGCCGTCCTACAGAGAGGACTAGCAGCGTCTCCCTCAGTTGAGCTGTCAGATGAGACCGTGGCCCCAGCCAGCACCTTGACTGCGGCCTGTGAGAGACCTTTAGCCCGAAGGCCCAGAGAAATTGCCTGGGCTTCTGAGTCATAGAAACTGTAAGATAACAAATTCTTGTTGTTTTAAGCTGCTAAGTTTAGTTAATTTGCTGCTGAGTAATAGATAACTAATACAGAAGAGAAGGGAGGGAACAGCATCTGTCGAGCCCTTCACTCTCCCCAGGCACTTTGCAGACCTTTTCTCCTTTCAAGCTCCTGCCAACCTGAATGAAGAAATGGAAGTTCAGAGATGCTGGGTGAGTGCCCGGGGTGGGATGCCACCCTAGAACCTGTACTCATTTCCCTATTCCAGGATGCTACCCAGGAGACATTGTCCATGTTTCTGAAGTCAGTAACTGGATGACTAATGCTGTTGTTAAAATTTTCGCATAAAATGAGCCATGATTAGTGTGTCTACACCGGCAACCTGCTGTTGCCGACCCCCTCGCCTCCCCAGCCAAACACACACCAGGGCACTTATGCACACACACATGGACACAGATGCCCACACAAATACATTTGCAAGCATGTGAGCTCACATATGCACCCTTAAACACACACAAGCCCACACATGTGCCCTTACATATGTCTGTCTCCACCTTCGTCGTCTAAGGAAAGACCCTTTACAACAGTCCATACCTAATTCAATAAACACTCAACAAGGGTTTCCAGCCTGAACAGAAATGGCCACTGTCACTTTTTTCTTTAGCAATATTCCACGTACTTTAAGCAAATTTGAAATCTGGCTGGAGACTCGAAATTATTTTGTCCACCCCCTTCATTGTCCACATGTGGAAACTGAGGCCCAGAGAAATTGGGGGACTTGCCCAAGAAGCCCAGCAAGGTCCCACAAACTAGAATCCAGGTCTGCGGACTCCCGCTGCCTGGTCTTTCCGCAGCACTGTGCACCTTGGGCGGGGGCGGGCGTGGGGGCGGGGAGTGCTCCCTGTCCTCCACCCTCCGTCCCCAAAGGAGACCATGAGTGCCAAAAAGTTCGTTCTCCATTGTTCTTTCCATGTAAAAGAAGCTGATGGCATTTCTGCTGTTCCCACAACATCCCCTGTTAAGATAGAATGTTGTTTGTGGACTAAATACAGATGCAAATGCAAAGGGATTTGGTTAATTCTGATCGAAAGAAGTGTGGAGAATGGTAATTTACAACTGACAAATGTTAGCTCTTTGAAGGGCAAACAGAGTTTCAAAGACTTAGGTTTTGTTTGTTTTTGGTATTTCATGAAAGAGAAACGGGCTTTTCAAGCAAAGTGGCAGGCAGGAAGCCATTTTCAAAGAAGAGCTAAGGGGAAAAGAGAACTTCAAAAATATATGAAAACAAACTCGAAGGCCCGGCTTTCATCACTGCAAGCGCTTCCCTCAGGGAGAGAGGCCGTTCGCGTGAAAAGAAGTTAAGCAGCTTTCTGTCCCCTCACCCCACCCCCAGTTCTGGTAAAATGATTCAGACATTTCAGGCAACAAAGAATGAGCATCAGGTCAGGAAGCAAGAGACCTGGTTCACGACCCCGGTGTGGGAATTTAAGCAAATGCTTCAATGACTGAGTTCAACCCCCTCATCTCTAGTAATGAAGAGTGTGCTGACGTCACAGGGTCATTACTAATGTAGAAAATGCTCACTTACTAGAATTCACTCCAGACCGGACGCCATGTTTGGACCTGTGCAGAGGTCTCCTTGATCCTCTATGGCAGCCTGCTATGGTCTAAATGTTCGTCTTCCCCCAAAATTTCCTATGTTGAAACCCTAACCCCCAGCTGATGGTGTTAGAGGGCGGGGCCTTGGGGAGGTGACCAGGTCATGAAGGCTTTGTGGTTGGGATTAGAGCTCTAATCAAAGGGGCCCGAGAGAGTCCCCACACCCTCTGCCATGTGAGGACACAGGTGCAGCACCGACACTGTCTAGGAAGCAAGCTCTCACCAAACGCGGAATCTGCCGGCGCCTTGATCTTGGATTTCCCAGCCTCCAAAACTGTGAGGAATCATTTCTGTGGTTTGTAAGCCACCTAGTCTGTGGTATTTTGTTACAGCAGCCCAACCTAAGACAGAGCCCTGTGAATAGGTCTGCTCATTCCCATTGTACAGCTAAAGATACTGAGGTTCAGAGAAGTCCTGTTCCTTGCTCCAGCTCACACAGCTAAGAAGTGACAAGGTAGGGATTCACAGCCATGCCTGTCTGACTTGACACTATCCCACATGATAAGAAGGTGATGACAATAAACTGCAACCGAAAACAAAATAAAACCCACAAGCTTCAAAAATGTATTGATTGCCTACTCTGTGGCCCTGTGCTAGGAACCCAGGATTAACGATGGGTTAGCATCATGGTCTCTGCTTCCATGGACCCTACTCTGTGGAGCCCTCAGCGGCCCGGGAGGAAGGGGAGTCTGGGGGTGGTGGTGAGTGGGGACAGTGCTTTTGGATTCAGCTTTGGACTCACGGTTAAGGTGCACAGGGGCCATCCAGGTGGGTGTCTGGGGTGAGCACCAGGGCAGAGGTCTGGGTCTGGGGCCACCGCCTCCAAAGATAACAGGCAACACTGACCAACAGCTGACTTTGTGCCGGCGCTGTGCCAAAGGGTTTCCAGGTGTTAATCCAGTCAGTCCTCATGATGGTGCTGGCGCGGAGCAGCTAGCATGATCCCCTCCAACATGCCCTCTGTTTTGAGTCACTTTCAGTCTTGCAAGAGATCCCCTGTGCCTTTATTTTGCTCCATTTGATTCTTCCGGACTCGGTGCATGTCGGAAACTTTCTCCCTGAGAGCTGGAGAGCTTTTTCATGATGGCTGTGTTGAAGGAACCTCAGGAGAAGCCATTTGCACACTAAGAGGAGCAACTATACCTCAATTCCTGATCAAACAGACAACAGGAAAGGGTTCGCCGGCAAGGACATGGTGAGGGATGCATCGACCTGGTCGGAGCACAGGTCTCCAGCCCCAGGCCCGTTTCCCTGCAGAAGAACAGGGCACGTCCACGCTCTCTGTCCCCAAAGGACCTCAGGGGCACCAGAGAGCGTGCTGAGCAGCGGGTCATGATAACACCGATGAATTGGGTGCTTGCTCCCTGCACAGGCACTGTGCTAAACATTTTATAAATCTTAACTCATTTAATGTTCACAAAAAATCTCTCTTCCCTGTGCCTTCCTCCCTCCCTCCCTCCCTCCCTCCATCACGTTGCAGTATTTCTAGCCAGGGGAAACAGCAATTAAAAAATCTACATAGGCCAGCTTTCCTTTCAGTTACCTTTCTTTTTAATTATATAGACATGTACTATACCTGGAGGGCCTCTCCCTGCCGTCTCTCCTTGCTCTCCTCTCCGTCCCTGGCAGACACTGTGGATCGGGTGCCTGATGGATACGCTCTTTCCAGATCCCTTGCCCGCCTCTCACCATTTCACAGGAAACATGGAAAAATGTTCACAAAAATTTTATGTTAAAAAGGCAGGCTATTGGAGCTGGTCCAGAGGTGTTGTGGCTAAATTTGTGCTCTGCTTTGGTGGCCTAGGGTCCGCGGGTTCAGATCCCGGGCATGGACATAACACATCGCTCATCACGCTATACTTTGGTGGCGTCCCACATACAAAATAGAGGAAGATGGGCACAGATGTTAGCTCAGGGCCAATCTTCCTCACCAAAAACAAAAACGAAAACAAAAGGCAGGCTGTCCAAAAGTGGCAGCCATCCAAGTGTCTATCGATGAATGACTAGATAAACAAAATGTGGTCTATACATCTGAGGGACTATTAGTCAGCCTTAGGAAGGAAGGAAATTTTGACACGTGCTACAACATGGATGAACCTGCAGGACATTAGGCAAAGTGAAATAAGCCAGTCACAAAAAGACAAACATCGTTTAGTTCCACTTACCTGAGGTAACTCTATCAGTCAAATTCATAGAGACAGATAATGGAATGGTGGCACCATGACCTGAAGGAAGAGGGGGATGGGGAAGTCACTGTTTAATGGGCAAGAGGTTTCAGTTTGGGAAGATGAAGACGTTCTGGAGATGGATGGTGGGGATGGTTGCACAGCAACGTCAACGTGCTTGATGCCGCTGAACTATACACTTAGAAAGCAATTGAAATGGCAAATTTATGTTCTGTATACTTTACTACAATAAAAAGGTAGGTTATTAAATAATCTTCTATAAATATTACATAATCTTCTAGAACAATTTCAACAATTACAACAATATAACATTTGTTGCTTTTTCTGGATTATGTAACAAATACATGTTCAATGACACAACTGAAAAACCCAGAAAACCTCCAAAATAAAAGTGGCTCACATTTTCACCCTCAGAATGAACAGCTATGCATGTTTTGTTGTGTATGATTTCCGTCTTACATTTCCATGGATATTTCCTTGCGCACACACATCCTCACCCATTTGGAAACCTTTCTCTAATAACAAAATCGGAATCTTCTTGTTCTCACACTCTGGGAGTTTTTATCCCTCTTACTTAAAAATATCATAAATAGTTCCATTGTCTGGATGAGTTTGGTTTTCAAGTTATTTATTCATTCAACAAATATCTAACGGGCACCTATTCTCTGCTTAATTCTTGTCCCCCTACAAAGTTGACAAAATGTTACAGTGAACACCTGCTAACTACGACCTTGATTTTCCATGAACGTGTTGCCATCCTTGCTTCTCTGCTATCTGTCCATTTATTCATCCTTAATTCATCTAATTTTTGAAGCATTTTAAAGTAAATTGCAGACTCAGTACATGTCCATCTAAATCCTTCAGTGTGCTTACTACTAACTAGAGTTCAGTATTTGTTTGAAGTTTTCTTTTGATGGAGCATTTACATACAACAAAATGTTTATATATTAAGTCCATACTTCCTGAGTTTTGAAAAACACCACCGGAACATCATCCTCACCCCTGGAAGTTCCCTCTCGTGCTTTCTCGGACAGTCCTTGCCCCACACCAGAGAGACAACCGTTGCCCTTTTCCATTATAGAATAGTTGTGCCTTTCTAGAATTTCATATCAATGGAATCATCTGTATGAGGTCTTTTCATCAGCAGAGTGTTTTTGAGACTTAGCCATGTGTCAGAAGTTTTTTTCTTTTTAACGCTGAGTGATATTCAATTGTGTGAATAACCAGTTTGTTTTTCCATTTTCATGTTTGGATTATTTTCACTTTTTAGCTCTTATGAATAAAATCGCTACGAAAATTCTGGTATGTTTTCTTTTCTCTTGGTCTGTGTGATGGTTAATTTTATGTCTCAGCTTGACTGGGCCCGGGGCGGGGGGGGGGGGTGCCCAGATATCTGGTCAACCATGATTCTGGGCATGTCTGTGAGGGTGTTTCTGGATGAGACTGAGTAAAAGAGATTGCCTTCCCTGACGTGGACAGGCCTCATCCAGTCAACTGAAGAGCTGACCAGGACAACAGGCTGAGTGAGAGGGTACCCCGCTCCCCCAGCCCGGCCTGACTGCTGAGCTGAGGCATTGGGTACTGGGGGAAGAGCAGACCTATTTGTGGGGCTCTGACTTAGTCAGTTCAGGCTCTACAACAAAATAGCTCACACCAGCTGGCTTAAAACAACAGAAATTATGTTTTTTTGGCCTTTGGCCTTGGAATGAAACCTCGGCTCATCTTGGGTCTCATGCCCATCTCTAGCTTACTGACTGCAGATCTAGGGACTCCTCAGCCTCCATAGTTGAATCAATGAATTCCTCATAACAAATCTCTCTTCATATACATATATATATACATCCAGCTGGTTCTACTTCTCTGGAGAACCCTGACTAATATAGTCTCCGACTGGCTGTTAGGTAGACGTGATGCCATGGAAACTGGGCAGTTCCAGAGACCATTTCTGGAAATTCGAAGGGTAAGGTAGGTGGCCAGCTATCCAGCAGTTGGCACTGAGGTTTCCAGTGGTCTGAGAATCTAAGCAGCAGAATCTGTTACTGTGGGTCTGGTGGGGGCATTCAGGAACCCTGTCCTCGGGAGAGAAGACCAGCACTGGGCTGGGAATGGAAAGAGTCTGTCCCTAGGCAGCCCAATCCAGGAAGGGCAGCAGTAGTGGCAGTTGCACAGCTGGGGTTCAGGTAGAGCCCCAGGCTGGCCAACAGGTGGATTAACTTATTAATTCATTGACTAACTCATCACAGAGGGGTTAGCCGCTCAGGCTCTGGAGTCAGGTTGCTAGGTTAATTCCTGCTCTCCTACTTAGCTAACTATATGACCTTGGGGATAAGTTGTGCCTCAGTTTCCCATTCTGTTGAATGGGGATAATTATGATGCCACCCCGTGCAATGCTATAAAGATGAAATAGGAGACTCTATACAAAGCACCTGGGACAATACCTGTCACATTGTTAGTACTGAATTAACTCATTGTTAGTACTGGGCTAGGTGCCCAGCGGAATCACAAGTGGCACCTTCTCAACCAGTCGGAGCATCTGCATGGTCCCGGTCACGTACCCCAACACCCACTACAAGCAGGGCCTGCCAGAGAGACCTCATTTTCTTCATGGGTTATTTATAACCAAATCATAGAGGGAATCGTTATGTAAGGATGCTGTTTCCCTCCCTCCTCTGGGTTGTTACTCTCTGCATTTCATGTAAGGCTCTGGCTGCAGCCATCAGACCTAACGAACGGGCTTGTGAACTGGAAAGTGCTAAGGGCAAAGGAGTCGTGTTCCTCTCATCTGGAAGAGATGAAGAAGCTCAGAGATAAAGGGGGCCTTAGAGATTTTTCTGGTCTAACTGTCCCATGTAAAAACTTGAGGATCAAAGCACTTAATTAATGAAGTTGGATAGTTATGAGAAGGGCCAGCTTTAATTCCGGCTTAATCACTTATAATGTGTGTGATTTTGAGCTGGTTACCTAGTGTTTCTGGGCCTGAGTTTTCTTTCTGGAAAGTGGGAGGCTAACATCTATTCTGAGATGATTAAAGTGTACAGGAGGCTGGCATATGGTGGACACTAAAATGATGACTTCCTGCCAGAAGAGGCATGCCGGAATCACTCTTCTCTTCCCGTCCCCCACACTACTTCAACCACAGTCATGCTGGTGCAGAACCACAGACTTCTATGTTTCCTGGCTCTCAATGTGCCTCATTTTTCATGAAGACAGAATAAGCAGGATCATTTGGGAGTTCTTGTTCCCCTAGATGGACAGAAAATACCAGTGGGAGGCAGGCAGGGTGGAGCTGACGGACAGAGGTAGACGTACCCCATGATCTCCATGACTCATTCTTTGACAAGTTCTTGATCTTAGGTAAATTGCTCTGCAAATCCAGTTTTCAACGCTCCCTCTCACAGACTGCTGCCCCTAAGCTCCTCTCAACAGCAGTCCTGGTGCACCCTCAAAGCCTGGGCTCCAGAAAATGCTGGATGGACAGGAGCAGGCAGGAGTGTGGTGGAGGTCTAAGTGTCTTGGACTGAGAGACTCGGGTCTTGGGACTCCCTCTGTCACTCACTCAGTGTGTGACTGGTGGTCATTTACCAAGCCTGCTTCAAACAACACAACACACACACACACACACACACATTTTTTGGCACTTGCTATTTTATGTATCTGGAGTGGGACATTCCCCTTGTCCACTGTGAATGAACCAAATAATCTGTCTGTAAGACCAAAGAGACATTGAAGAGGTGTCTCAGCAAAAACAAAACAAACAAACAAAAAACAAAATGAGAGTATATTTCCCTCATAGACCAGCAGTTTTCAATGGGGGAGAATACTTCCCACTGAGGATTTTGAACATTATATTATTGTACCAGGAGTGGGGAGCTATGTTAACACAAAAGTGGAGTATGTGGCACGGGCTCTGGGGCCAGGTGGTGGGCGGCAGGAAACTGCTACTGGAGATGGGAGAGGTGGTGATCTGAGACGTGCAGTGGTGAAATATTTGGTGGAACTGCTGTCTGAATAACTTGGAAGGTAGATGATGTACTGAAGGAGCTTGTGGCTGAGCGGGAAAAGGTTGGAAAACAGAATGTTAGTAGCACGTCGTGGTTGCTCCTGCAAGAAAGAGAGGAGCTCAGAAAAGAATTGGCTAATTTGTAAGCAGGTTTGAAAAGGAATGGAGAGAGTTTGGGAATTCTGGGACTCAGAGGGTTGAAAGATTCAACTGCTTCTCATCTCCAACCAGTAAAAGGTAAAACTGAGAAGGTCTTTGATGACAAATGCTAAATAGAAGCCATGGCTAGGGCCATGATCCACCATGTGACCACAGATGCATGAACAAATCCAGCCAAGATCAACCCAGAAGAACCTCCCACTGACCAGTAGACTTATGAGCTAAATGAAATTTTGGAGTGGTTTCTTCCAGCTATAGCTGTAGCTAATTGAGGATAGCTATAACCTAACAGAGGAAAAGCTAGTTGAGGAGTGTTAGTGAGCTGGTTACCACTGTGGGCTCAACCTCACTGGAGATACTGTAGGAAGCTGTCTAGACTGCAGTCAACATTGTAACTCTGAGGATGATTCTCATTTTCCACTGCTGAGAGTTGTTCTCATGGGCGTTAACTCTCCTGAACTTCTGGGATCTGGGACTGAGCCAGCTTCCAGAGCTTCAGAGAAAGCCCTGAGGTAGAAGAGTTGAGAGACCAGACAGGCCTTGAGATGAGAAGCCACCAGCGTGGTCGGGAGCTGTCCATCCTCGCAGCAGCTGAAGTCAGACGTGGGCCGAGAGGATGTGGGGTGAGCTCTGGTGACATCTACTGCAGATGGGGACTCTCAGTGACAGTATGGGCAGTGCAGTGATAGGAGGGGGTCCAAGGTAGGGAGACTGCCTTAAGAGGACGGATTTGAGAGTGCTAGAGCTATGCATACTGCTGAGTAGAGTGCATTGTAATGGTTATTCTTAACCTAACTCAGGGGATCACTTGATGGTGAACATTTCAAGCAAAGGAAGGCAAACTTGGCCTCCCAGAAGCCTGACTGGGGAGCTGTGTTTAAGCTGCAGAGCCGGGGAGCTCTTCTTCGCTCCGCTGGAACCGCTCCTTGGGGAGGCTGCCTGCTCTGCTCAGCGTGGCGGTGTTCCTGCTTCTGTAATGACAGGCATTATCAGCACGAGACAAGTGCTTATCAGCCAGGCTTATTTACTCAGCGACCAAATCTTTTAAATGGCCATCCCAGGGGAGGAGTGGGGATGTGTGTATATGTTTGATTAGAGATGGGATTCACAGATTAAAGGTTTTGGGAGAAATGTTTCCTGCACATGCTTCTTTTAAAAACTAGAATTCAAAATGAGAAGAAATGAGTTTCAAAGGAGTGGTGGTCTATGGGTACTGGCACAGTGTGGAAAATGCAAGGCTGGGCATGTGGGCCAACCCCAAGCAACGCTTCCCTGGGTTGTTCAGGGGGCAGCCAGCACCACTCTTTGGAGAAAAGGGCTCTGTGGGAGGCACACGCTGGAGGATGGGACAGAACATTCTCCTCTTGGGGGAGCCGTGATGCTCATTAGCATGTTTATCTCCCTCAGAGGATGGGCAATAAGGAGAGCTCCCTCATCTTGTCTTACTCAGATTTCCCAAAGGGACTCAATCATAGGACCTTTTAGATTGACAGACCCCAATTAACTTCCCTGGGAATACTTGGTAGACACTGGCCGGCAGGAATTAGTCATAAACTCATTTCCTTGACAGGCGTGTGGTCCCAGAGGAGCCGAGACTTGCTCGGTGAGTGAGACGGAAGGAGGATGGGCCCCTGGGAATCAGAAGGCCTGGAACCAGAGCCTGGCCTGACACTATCTTGCTGTTTGATCTGGGAAAGTCACTTCTCCTCTGGAGGGTTCAATCTGTCCAGTGCTTTCTGTTTTCTCATCTATAAAATGGGATTAATAATAGCTGGGTTGTTTGAGGATTAAATATGAGTTCATGGGAAATACTTCTAACAGCATGTCACATACTGTGAGCTACAGGTTGTTATTGTGACGGTAACGATGACAGTGATAATGATGACGTACTGGGCTTTGTGTTTATTTTACTACATCATCTAGTAACACTGTCATTTATTGACTTATTTATCTACCACAATCTATGCTAAACGCTTTCCATTATCTATGCGTTATCTATTTTAATCTTCAAAACAACTCTTAAAATAGGCAATATTCTCCCCATTTCAAAGATGAGAAAACTGAGGCTCAAGGAATTTATGCCACTTCCCCACGGCCGCAAAGCCAGTGAATAGCAAAGCCAGGATCCAATCCCAGCCTGGGATCTCATTACACTCAAGGGGTGGGTCACTGTTCACCAAGAGACACTGGGGACATCTTTGTTGATGGCCTGATCTGCAGAAACACTCTCTGGACCCTGACTCTGATTAACTATTCTTAGCAGTGGTTGTTATTACTTGACATTAAATTATATGTCTGTGGTCCGTCTGGCTCATAGAATGTAAGTGCTGTGAGGACAGGCTTCCTGACTGTCCTTTAACTGGTATCCTCAGTGCCTAGAACACAGCTGTCACCTAGATGGCTCTCAATAAATTTCGTTGGGTAAATGAATGAATGATAAACTTAGTAAACACTTCCTATGTGCTCGTGCATATATCAGATTCTATGGATACAACAGTCACCAAGACAGACCATTTACACTTGGAATGAAGCTTGGAGTAAGTTATCTAAAGGTTATATCAATTCATTTCTTCTCCTTCCTCCCTTCCTACAAAATAAGTATGAGGCACTTTTGTTTGTTAAACCATTAGTGTTCTGAGCCATAATCTGGAGATGTCTGAGCCAGTATTACTCTTCTCAAGAAATTTATAGTTATTAGGAGAGCAAGACACAAGGACAGATGATTTTTAAAAGTCATTAGAAACACTGTATATGAAGAGGGGCAAATTACTCTACCTAGGCGTCTGGAAAACTTCTGGAAAAGAGGTGATGAATATTCGTGGATGAACAGACGTTCCTGAGGCGCACTCAGAGTCAGGGACTTTCATGGCTCTAGGGTGACGAGAAGGTCTGGGCTGAGAGACGTAACCCAGGGATAGAGTTCACTGGGGCTTGGTTTCCTGTCCATAGCTTCTTCCAGTGGCCCTCAGTACCATCTTCCATTCTTCTTTTTGTCTCTCGTTCCTTGCTTCCTTTGCCCATGGACTGCTCAACTGAGCAGAATTGTTGCAAATCTGTGGAAAGCAGCTTATACTCAGGGAGGAAGGGCGGGGGGGTGGGACTTCCTACATTCTCACAGATATCCTAGAAGTAGGTATCACCATTATCCTATTTTATAGATGAACACCGAGGCAAGACAGGTAAAGTAGTCTGACCAGAGGCCCACAGCAAGCATATGGTGGAGGCTGGACTTGAACCCAGGCTCCCCACCTCCAGAGGCTGCTGGGAAGCGCTGCACTCCAAATCAGAGACTCCAGAAAAGGTGCTTAGCTCGTTGACTGAACCCAGTCCGCACTTTTTAAATTCTTTCCACCTTTATCAATTCCCCTCCCCTCAGAATAAGGCATGTGTGTGTGTGGGAGGAAACAGCGAGGAGAGTGGGGGCGCACCGGATAGTGGGCCAGCCCCACGGTGACCTGGGAAAACGGGCTTTCTCATCCCTTCGTGATACTTCTCCTAAAAGCTGGGGAAATGGCACTCTGCTGCCTGGCTCTCAGGGCAGGGGAGAACCACTTAAGAGGATGTGCTTGACTCCAAATAGCTTTTTGGGA
This sequence comes from Equus quagga, assembly GCF_021613505.1. Taxonomy (NCBI): domain Eukaryota; kingdom Metazoa; phylum Chordata; class Mammalia; order Perissodactyla; family Equidae; genus Equus; species Equus quagga. Next base: position 148,462,275 of record NC_060269.1, on the reverse strand, counting down.
GATGCTTGAACTGGCCAGAGAAGTGTCTGATGGGCTTTTAAGACTCTTAAGGCCTGGGAGAGACCAAAATCATTGATTTCTTCCCAAGCTTTCTCCTCAGTCCACGTTGTTAGCTGACTGACATCCACCTGTCTGGCTTGCGTGGATGTTTATGTGTAGTTTGTGCTGGAATCTCGGTACAGAAGAATTGACATTGTTTCTTAAAATAACCCCAGATCTAAGTGGCATCCAGCTTTTTGGTGTGTGGACAGAGAGGAGAAATATCACGATTCTGGAAAACTGGAGGCGGCTCGTTCACGAGGGACCAAATCTAGGTGAGGTCCTCTCCCCCCAGGTTCTCGGCCCCTGCATCCCTTTGGCCTCGGTCACCTGCCACTCTCCTTCTCCTACTTGGGGTTGCAGCCATATTGAAGTGCTGAGTGTCCCTGGAACGCACCATGCTGTTTCATGTTCCTGTACCTCCACTCAGTCTATTTCTTCTGGAATAACGTTTCTCCCTTCTTTATCTTATGCATTCCTACACTCCTTCAAGGTTCAGCTGAGGTGTCTCCTCCTCCAGGAAGCCATCCCTCATCTCCATCACCCTCCCTGCTAATACTAGGCAGCCTCCTCTCATTCGAGCTCCAGTTTTGGCCTGTTTTGACATTTTCACAAATCCTCCTTGTCTATTCTTCAGCTTTCTCCCCCACTTTACCGAGCTCTTCAACAGCAGGCACCATGCTCCTTGCTCCCTTGCATTCCCGGTGCATAGCATCCGTACATGATGGATACCCATCAACTGAAGGATCACTCAAAGACTTCACAAACTCAAACAATCAGATTTGAAGCGCAGGAATCTTACTGACCTTGCTGGGGTGCAGGGGCCAGGTTGCCAATAGTCAACCTCAGGCTTGATGGAAGATTTGGCCAGAATCCAAGGTCACCCAAGTCCTTGGCCAGCTGTCAGTAGCCAGGAGAGTTTCTCTAAGGAGCCGTTCAGAAAAGCTGGTCAATTTTCTGCTTCCTGTTATTCTCCAGGCTCTGGCCTGAAATCGTAACAGAGTGTACTCAGCCCGGGAGTGAGGTTGGACCCTGTGGGCCTCTGTGAGCCCCCTGAGTTACTGTGCCCCAGGCCTTGTTTCTTTCCTCTTCGATTCCACCATACCTTGCCACCTGGCAGCTGGGTTGGCTCAAAGCCATGACGGAACCGTGGATAAAGTTCACTGTCTCTGGGAGGTGCCCTGGCTCCACGGCACTGTCCTCGGCCAGGTGGGAGCTGGGCTGTCAGTGTCCTGACTTGACTTTTGAGACTTGTACTCATAGCTCTTCCAGCAGCTATGCACAGCTTCCCTCTACTGCAGGCCAGACACTTCTCAGAAGACCCATTTCCATTTTGATGAGGTTCTCTGCACACTGGGGCCAGTGCTGGTCCATCCTGGTGTCCTTGGTGGCTGGCATATTCCATGCCTGTCCTTCAGGAGCCTTTGATCACATTCAAACTTCAAAGCACTAGTTTGGGGCTTTTGGTGATGCTCTGCTGGCATCAGCCACAATGGGAGCTGGGCAGCCTCAGAGCGAAGGATGGTATCCCTGTTGAAGGGCCGTGCTTGGCTGGCAAGGCTTGAGTGACTCTGGAAGTCAGTCTCGAGTGGAAATCACAGCAGCCACTCTGGGGCATGGGGCAGAAGAACTCTTGTTAGCCCTAAGCCACTTACTGAGTGTCCTCTTTATTCTAGGCACAGTGTGGGCACTGACTATTTTCTCTTTTGCTCTTCACAACAAATGGTTGATGTAGGGATTGTGGTTTTCCACATGAGGAAACTGAGGCTCAGAGGGCTTCAGAGGCAGAAAGAGCATCTAAGCTGCCCTGGGAGGCCAGCCACGGGCAGGCAGCCCTTGAAAAGAAACCTGGAGGATAGCTAGGAGTTTTCCAGGGTAGGAGATGGAAAAGCATTCAAGGCAGAGAGCACAGCATCTGCAAAATCTTAGAGTGGTGGAGGAATGAGGAAGGGCAAGTGGGACTTGAGCAGAGGACTCAAGGAGAGGAGTGTGGGGGAATCAGGCACAGGCCACAGAGTGAAGGGCCCCGTGGGCCCCGTGAAGGAGCTGCAGTGCGGAGTCACGGCGCTGTTAAGTAGGAGCCCGACATGACACACCTGTGCTTCAGAAGGACCGCTCTGCTGCCGTGGGGAGAGTGGTTTGAGAGGGAGCAGCTATGGAGCTATCGCAGGGATGCAGACGGGCGAGGATGAAGCTCCAGACGGGCAGAACAATGAGGAGGGGATGGGAAAGAGGGGCACACTTTCAGGAGGCAGCATCGTCAGGACTTGGGAGGCGACTGCATGTGGCGGGAGAAGAGAGCAGAGTCCACCTGGCCCTCAGGTTCCAGCCTGGGCAGCTAGGGGGATGCTGCTGTTCTCTGGGTCAGAGTGATGGAAGGAGGAACAGGGGTGATGCAGAAGGAGGAACGGGTGTATGCAGAAGCAGGTGGAGTGCTGCTTTGCAGCGCCTGAAGGGTGTCCAGGTGGAGCTGTCTAACAGGTGTTTTAACCAGGTCTGCTGCTGGAAAGGGAGTTCTGGCAGGAGACACGCATCTGTCAGTCTTCAGCCTGTTGGGTTGTTGAAACCATGGAGATGGGAGATATGGTCCAGGGCTGGCATTCGAATGTGAGAAGGGATGAAGGCCGGAGATGGAACCTCAGTGAGAAAAGAAAGAGCATGAGTCAGCAAAGGCACCTGAGCAGGAATGCTCAGAGAGCAAGGAGGACCGGGTGACCCCGTGTCGGACAATTGACTGTGCAAGTCACAGCGGGGACAGAGTGTGAGCCATCTAACCTCCCCTGGTGGGTCAGGGGAAGCTTTCTGGAGGAGGTGACACCTGAACTGAACCTTGAAAAATGATGGCAGCTGGAGAGAAGGAGGGAGGGAAGGCCGCACTGAGGGATGGAGAACTTGCATGTCATTGGTGACATGCTCAGGGAAATCTAGAAGCGGGCTGAGGAAGGGGACATTCCTTCACTCGGGCATGTTTCCAATACCCAAATCTGACCAGCTCATTTTCGTACCTTGAAAAGCCTTCACAGTCTGCCCCGAGGCTCTGGCAGATTTCCCAAAGAATGTTCCATGGAACAGTTACAGGTATTCCATTCCTCCTGGCCAGAGCTGTTTGGAAAAGCGTGGGTTAGACAGAGTTGACCAGGCTTTCTTACCGCTGGAACTCCCAGAACCTTTGATACGCTAATGACTCTGACTCTCCAAGAAAGGTGGATGGTAGGAGGGATTTCCCAAACTTGTGTGACCAAGGAACCCCTCTTTCCCAGGGCACCTGGGGTCTAGGATTCCATGAGGCACACTTTGGGAACTGCCTGTCTTTGGCACAAAGTCCTTATTCCTCAAAATGGAATGCAAGGTCCTGTTTGCACCTTCCTGCCTTCCTAAAACATCCTGTGCTCCGGCCATACCAGCCACGTGCATGTCCCCATGTGCCCTATTGTCACGTATCGTCGGGCCTCTGAGTAGTGGCTCTTTCCCCTTTGCTTGCAAGGCCCTTTCCCTCATCCATGGCTCCCTCCAGTGAGAGCCCCCACCCCCAGGAAGGCTTCTCTGATTCTCTCAGTTGGCTTAGGTGCCCTCCCATCATTCCATAATGGCTCTGCCTCCCTCCCTGCCAGCCCTCATTCTCTGCCTTGTGATGAAATTGTGCTTCTGCTGCCTTTCTCATCAGACTTCACTCTCTTTATTGGCAGGGCTGTGTTCGACTTATCTCTGTATTCCCAGGGCTGGCGACATGCTGAGTGCCCCTAATCATGGTCTTTTGAGTTAATGGGAAGATGCAGGAGGTGGAGACAGAGCTCGCTGGTAAAATTTCTGCTGGAGCAGCATTCCTTGGCCTGGCTGTTACCAACCTACGAGCAATTCCCTGTATTCTGGAGTCCTGTCTGGTTTACAAGGCTCTTTCTCATACACTCTCTCACTTCCCGAGATTATAAGGATGGTTTCACATTTAAAACAGACTTTGGAATGCTTCCACCAGTGTCTGGCACCCACAAGTAAAGATCGTCCATGTGGGATGAAGCTGCATGAATCCAGTCTTTGGGAAAGGCTTGCTCTGTCCCTTTGTGCCACCCACTTCCAAGGGGAGCAGCCGTGTGAGTCCCGGAGAAGCGCTGTCTGGCTTAGGAATCTCTCCCCTCTGTCTTGGTTGGAGTGGGGGTCAGCGTTGCCCTACACAACCCTGGGAGTGCCATTCCCACAAAAGAAGGGCCAACATGATGGCCCTGGCTCGGAGCAGCCCTGGCGGGGTCAGTTCTTTCTTGTATAGACCCTGGGGGCTCGCCGCAGCCCTGCCAGTGGGGCACATTCGGTTTGCCCAACGGCCTTTCTTGGGAGGCTCATGCTGCAACTGAGAAGAGGCAGGGCCGGTGCGCCCCGGGATGATCCTGACCCGCCCTGGTTGGGAACATACATTCATTCTTGGGACAAGATGTGGCATGGTAGAAGAAGCATTAGACTAGGATTTAGAGTATTTAAGCTCAAATATACACTCCACCAGTCATCCACTAAGAAATCTTGGCAGGTCCCAGACTTCAAACTAATTTTCTAACTTATGCAAATGGTACAAATGGACAAATAAAATCCCTGCCTTACAGTTTCCTGGGTGGGGGGCCAGGTGGGTGAGTCGGAAGTCCTCGGGCATCACATCCGGCTTTCCTGGGTCCCTGCTCAGGCCCAGTTGTCTGGTTGCTGATGCAGGGGACACAGGTGCCAGGCTCAGAGGCTGGGGAGCACCTGGTTAGTGGGAGCTGGAGGGAATGCGGTTGGCTGTTGGTGGCCAGATGACTTTTCCAGGCAAACAGAAACACTCAGCTGACCACTGGGAGGAGACGGTACGGGGAGGTGGGGCTCGGGTCTCTTGTGCCTATCATCGCAGAGAGAAGGGAGCAGAGTGGTTAGGGTAGAGGAGGAAGAATTAGGGAAAGGCTGGAGAGAGGAGCAGACAGCACAGCAAATTCCAAAGAAGCCGTCCGCCTGGCCAGCATGACTCACCACGACCTGCCCTCTCCCAACCTTTCCTGGGACAAATTATCCAACCTCAGGGAACCCCAGTTTCCTCACTGGTCAAATGGTGAGACTAATACCTGCACTGGCAGAGTCATCATGAGGATTAGAGGCACCGGGCACAGCTCAATAAATCCTACATATTCCTATTGGTATTACTGGTTTTCACTGATCCTGACCTATGCAGTGCTAACCTACCCACCCACCAAGTCCTTTATCCATGTTCTGTGTTGCTAAACCATATCTCCTCATTCTACCCTTGTGCATGATGATACCCTAGAGAGAATTTCATTCAGTCAACCGATTTCGTAGGTGGGCATCTGAGCTCCATGGGCAACAGTTGGATGCTATTCTTACATTATCATTTTCTGGCAACCCAATCTAAAGTCACACACAGACACTTCCTAGCACACCATCATGGTCTAATTATTTGCATTGGATTTGTGTGTGTGGTCTATTTATTTTGCATCTCCTTGCACTTGAATGTCAGCTTTGTGATAGCTGGAAATTTCCTTCTTTATCCTCATGTCTCCAGCATCTAGAACACTGCCGGGCACATAGCAGGGCCACAGAAGTGTCCTGGGAATAAATGGATGGAATTCAATGAATGGTGAGGGGGCATTTTATCGGTTATGGTTGACAGCTTTGTGACCTTGCACAAGCTGTTTTTCTAAGCCTTCGTTTCTTCTGAGGTGAATTGGGGACAATACCTAGAGACACAGCACGAACTCAGGCATCTCCAAGAGGCCTCAGGGAAACGCCTCAAGTTATCAGATTTCTGCAAATTCACCATGGTCTGGCTTTTAGCCTTAAAAATGAAATCTTCTTGGTACCTGAGAATTGAACTGGGGGATGACTCACACCTACTATTCTTACAAGAGACTGATATATAACCCAGACACGATAATTTACTAATTTTTGCTATGAAAAATAGAATTATTAAGAAAAAGCAGAGTTCAAATCTGTTTGGCCAGTTTTCTGGAAGCCAAATTATATTCAGAAGGCTTCCAGGGCATTAAGAACGGGAAAAAGGGAAATCACGAGGTGACTGACGTAAATATTTGTTATTTCTGGCATCTGGCTTTGAGAGTTATGCATGTATTTCCAAAATAAGGAGTGGTGGACAGGTGGGGTCTGTGGGTCCGGGCATCCTTATCCTTGAGGGGGCCAATGGGCTATGCTTTTGATACTTTGAGCTTTACTCTTAGGCTTTCATAGTTGATCATCATCCCCTTATGACAGACAGAGCCTGCCTTGGAGCTTGCTAGCTTTAGTTTTCTCTCTGAACATATTTTTCCATCCTCTTCTGGTTTGCTGAGGACTCCCTCCCTGATTCTAGGTGGTTATAGAAGAGTTGTCAGTTAGATTGCACTTCCCTTTGCCCTCCCCCCTGCCCATCACTTCCGGGTTGAGCATATGAGCAACTCAGCCTCCCAGGCCACCATGGTGACTCGGGGATATACACGTGACCTGAGGAGGGCAATCAGCATCTTCAAGAGGTTGACATCTGGACGTTGGGAGGTGGTAGATGTTTTGTAAATCTGACTACCACAATAACCCCTCCCATCCCACATGCCCCTTTGTGATGTGACTTAGGTGCCTCTCATCGAGAAGTGGAGTCTATTTCCCCTCCCTTTGAATTTGGGCTACTTCCATGACTTGGTTTGATCAGTTGAAGAGATGTTGTCTGGGTTCCAAGCCTCAGACTCTAGAGGTCTTACAGGCTCTGTTCTCATTCCTTTGGAACCCTGTCATTTGAGCAAACCAGGCGGGAACCTCTTTGAGATTGAAACACTTCACGCAGAGAGAGACCGTGTAGAGAGAGAGAGGCCCAAAGATCTCAACTGTTCTAGCCATCCCAGTTGAAGCCCATGATGTGTGAATGGCCATCTAAGACCAAACAGCCTCCAGTTGACACCACCTGACCACAGATGCCTGACTGAATCCAGAGGACACCTCATGGACCCCAAGAACTTGCCTAGCTGACCCACAGAACTGTGAGCAGAAAAATGGCTGATCTTTTAAACCACTGAGTTTTGGAGTGTTCCATTCCATGGCAATAGATAACTGATACATTAGGAAAGAGAAGTAATTTCCCCACTGGGTGGCCAAGCTGAGAAGGTGCAAGCCTGAGGCTACTGGAGGCTGCCATATTGAGGAACTCAAGGAGAGAAAGCCAAGCAGAGATCAGTGGAACCAAGAGATAATGGAGACAGAGTTGGAACCGTGAATGCTATTATTTGAGCCCCTGAATCCAACCAAGATTTAAGCCAGTTGCCTTACTAGACTTTCTAATTATGCAAATAGAAAACTCCCTTCTTTAACTTTTAAGCTAGTATGAGTTAAGATTCTGTCGCCTGCATCTCTAAGAGTCCTAACTGATGGGCATTCATTTTCTGAGTGTGTTCTATGCAATTAGGTTTCAGCCAAATTTCATGGACCTGGTGATTTCTGCTATCTTTAAACTTAGTTCCTATATCTGTCAAAATTCCCTGATTTCAAAAAATTGCCTTATTTACAATTAATTTATTCATTCAGCAGCTCTTTATTTAGCACTTACCGTGTGCAAGGAACTGTGGTAACTGCTGGAGATTTAGCAGATGGTACGACACATCCATTGTCTTCAATCTCCAGTCCAGGTTATTTAATTAGAATTGTGTTAAGTTTCAAGAAGGAAAAGAAAAATACGAAAATGTAAACAACCTACCCCATAGTCTTATTGTGAGAACCAAAGGGGATAACATGGGTGAAAACACCTAACATAGTTCCAGCACAAAAATATTTACTTTTATTTTCACTCATGGTATGAAACCATCAGCCCATTTCTGAAATATCTGCTCCCATCACTAAAAATACCTTCATTTAGAGGTTCTTTTCTGCTTCTAGATGTGACATGGAATGCAGCATTCTCAATTTGCCAATGGTGGGGCAGCTAGTAGCTGAGAAGTGCCTGCTCTAAATTAAAGAGGCAGACAGGCATGGAACTGCTGGAGGTTGGGGCTTCCAACACGCTTCTGAAATACTGCCTTTGTCTTCACCACCCACTCTTCCTGCTGAGAACCCAAGTTCTCTTTTTCCTTTGCCTTTATTGCTTCCAAGCTCTAGTTCTTGGCTGAGACAAACTGCAGTCCCCAAATGCTGTGATTTAATGAGAGGAAATTTACTTGACTTAATGTACAAATTTGCCAGGGGAAGTGATTCTGATAAGGATAATTACAGCCACAGCTTAGTGTAAATTACAGCAAATATCTCAAACTGTGAGAAGCTGCCGAGTCCCTGTCACTCAACGTGACCTCCATCCTTTCGGGTTCACTACCAGCTAATGAATGTTCAGCGGAAGTGAAATGAGAAGAAGCCTGATTATAATGGTCTGACCTCCCAGAGTCCCACCATCTATTCAGATAAGAAATAGTGTCAGAATAGGGGGTTTCCTGCCTACGCCTGTTCAGTCTTAGATGGAAGGTCCCAGGTATAGTTAGGAAGTGGCATCAGTATCACACTCTAGAAATCTGTGATTTTTCACAGTCTAGACCCAAACTACCAACTGGCCTGATCTCCCATTCTCACCCTAATATCCACCGTATTTGGGGCCACACCAACAGTTTGATATTCTCTGACTATGTCATTTAGTTGTTCATTCCCTTGTTACTGGGCTTTTTGTCTTGAATTCCTCCTCCTCCTCTTCTCAGTCTAATGGAATCCTAATCCTCCTCTGAGATGCAGCTCACATGCTACCACTCAGAAGCATCTGTCCTAATCACCCCAAGCCACAGCCATTCTCGTCTCAGGAGTCCCGTCAATCCTCCTCATATCTTTATCATGGCATTTATTTGTTCAGTAAATATGTAATAAGCACTTACCCGGAACATGAGGTCCTGAGATGAATCACTCATTTTCTTGTAGGATCTTAGAGTCTAGTAGGGGAGACATTCAAGTAAAAAAAAGATCACCACAATTCTAACACAGTGACAAATTCCTCAATAAAGGTGAACACAGGCTTCTGTGGAAATCAAAAGGAAAGAACTCAGCCAAGAGTGGGAAATCATAGAAAGAGTTCTAGAGGCAGGGGTGCCTCAGCATAGTCTTTAAGGATTAGTAGAAGTTATCCAGGTGAAGAGAAGGAGAAAGACCTTCTATCTGGAGGGACCACCAGCTTTGTGCTGATTATCACTAGTTTGTTTTCCTCAACCTCTTCTAAATCTCTTGAAGGAAGAGATTGGTTTCATCCACTTTTGTATCCCCGTTACCTAGGAGAGGTGTATAGTGAGTGCTCAACAAATGATTGCAGGATGAATGAACTAGACTTTACTCCAGAGAATGTTAATTCTGTTCTTGTTTGGGGAATGGGCTCTAAGTAGTGCTACATAACTCAGTGAATAATGTGAAGACGTAACCCAAAATAATGGGTCTGCATCAGCTATCTATACATGGTTTAACAAACCATGCAAAAACTTGGCAGTTTAAAGCAACAATAGCTTATTATTTCTTGTGATTCTGTGAATCGGTTGGATGGTTCTTCTGCTAGCTTCTCCTAGACTCACTCAGACAGCTACATTCAGCTGAGGGGTGGGTCCCTGGATCTGGGCTTGGCTGCGACAATGGAGCTAAGTGGAGATCCTTTTATGTGTCTCTCATCCTCAAAGAGGCTAGACTGGGCTTCCTCACATGATGACATTAGCATTCTAAGAGGGGAAGCCCTAGACTACAAGTGTTTATCAGGCTTCTGCTTGTGTCACATTTTCTGATGTCTCAGTGGCCAAAGAAATTTGCATGGCCAAGTCCAGACTCAATGTGGTAGGAGATTACACAAGGGTGTGCTTACCAGGGGGTGTAATTCACCAGGGCCATTAATGCTACAATCCACCACAGGTCAGTGGGTGTCAGGTTGTCACAGTGAAAGGGATTAATATACGGGTATGGTACACCCAGGTAGGGATACATGTCCGAAGCATTGTTCTGGAGACAAGGGCCTGGGGCCAAATTTCTGAGGTCCTGCAGTGCAGTGATGGGAGCACTAAAAGTGCCTGGACTTAGAGTTGGAATAACAGGGTTTGGATCAAATAAAATGAATCCAATAATATTATTTACAGATTATCTCCAGCATCAAAGACAATAATGTGAAAGCATTTTGCAAACTTGAACAGAAGAGAAATTAGTATAGTTAGGCAGAAAACCCAGGTCAGCACCACAGACAGCTCCAACAGAGCGGCTGTAACTAGACAATCCTGGAATGTGAACCCATGCTCCCTTAACCTGGAAGCACCCGTGCTCTAGAGAAACAACTTGCTGAGTGTCTAAAGAATTTGATTTGCTTCATATACTCTCATTTGCCTGGGGCTCTTTCCTGTCACAACCTGCATGAATTGAATTTGGGTTTAGTCATGAGTAAGAGAAACCAAAAATAAGAGAAGCTTAAACAAGATAGAAGTTTTGACTCTCACCAGCAAAGGCCACTGCTGTGCAGTTCAGGGCTGTTATGGCAGCTCTGCTCCAGGAAGTCCAGACCCAGAATCCTTACTGCTCACTGCCCTGCACCCTTAGGGTGTGGCCTTCAGCTTCATGGTCTAAGGTGGGTGGCCAGTGCTTCTGTCACTACATCTACTTCCTTTCATTTGCTTCTCCTTCCAACAAAGTCAATTTCTCTGGGCCTACTATGTACCAGAAAGATACTAGAAGGTATTCCATGTGTAAAATTAAAAGTCAGTGCTATTGGGATTCTGAGGAGGAGAGGAAGAGAGAAGTTTTTCCAAATGTCTGTGAGGAGAAGCAGCCAAGATGTATAATCTAAGTAATGGCTAGTCTGGGTTGGGACAGTGTTTGAATCATGTAAAATGAGTCCAGCAATATTTACTTATTTTATTTTATTTTATTTTTGAGGAAGATTAGCCCTGAGCTAACTACTGCCAATCTTCCTCTTTTTGCTGAGGAAGACTGGCCCTGAGCTAACATCCGTGCCCATCTTCCTCTATTTTATACGTGGGATGCCTCCCACAGCATGGCTCTTGCCAGGCAGTGCCATGTCTGCACCTGGGATCTGAACCAGCGAACCCTGGGCTGCTGAGAAGCAGAATGTGTGAACTTAACCACTGCACCACCGGGCTGGCCCAAGCAATATTCACTTCAAAATGAAAGGAGAATGTAAAAAGATTTTCTTCTCAGATTCCAATGAATCATCTTGTGCACTGAGGACTCATTTCTCACTGTGGAGACAACTGCTCTAGGCTATTTGTAGTAATTTCCTATGGCTGCTGTAACAAATGACCACAAACTTAGCACCTTAAAACAACATAAATTTTGGGGGCTGGCCCAGTGGCGTAGTCGTTAAGTTTGTGCACTCCACTTTGGTGGCCCAGGGTTCACTGGTTGGGATCCTAGTCACAGACCTACACACCGCTCATCAAGCCATGCTGTGGTGGCGTCCCACACAGAAGGACTAGAAGGACCTACAACTAGGATATACAACTATGTACTGGGCTTTGGGGAGAAAAAAAAAGAGGAAGGTTGGCAACAGATGTTAGCTCAGGGCCAATCTTCCTCAACAAAAAGCATAACTTTAAAACAAAAAACCACAAATTTATTGTCTTATGGTTCTGGAGGTCAGAAGTCATAAAACCAATATGTTGGCTGGGTCGCATCCCTTTGGGGTCTGAAGGGAGAATCAGTTTCCTTTCCTTTTCCAGCTTCTAGAGGCAGCCTGTACTCCTTGGTTCATGACTCCTTCCTCCATCTTCAAGGCCAGCAGTGGAGCATCTTCAAATCTGTCTGTCTGTCTTTCTCCCTCTCTCTCCTCTGCTTCTGTCATCACATCTCCTCCTCTGACTCTGACTCTCCCCCTCCCTCTTATAAGGACTATTGTGATTACATTGGGCTTGCCTGAACAATCCATGTTAATTTCCCCGTCTCAAGATCCTTACCTTAATCACACCGTCAAAGTCTCTTTTGCCATGTAAGGTAACACATTCACAGGTTCTGGGGATAAGTCCCTGGACATCTTTGGGGGCCATTTTTCTGCGTATTACACTACCATTTATTCATTTAACCAATATTTATTGTACACCTACTATGTGCCAGTTACCATGTTAGCTGGATGCAGTGTAGAGTCGAACAGACATGGCTTCTTCCCTCCTGGAGAAGTTCTTCATTTTCTAGATTAGCACCAGCTGATAATCCCCAGAGCAGGTGAACATATGCAATAATATCAGAGAATGTCTCATATGCATAAAACATAGACGCAAACACTTTCACTCACTTACATAATTGCTTCAGTACAAGTCTCCTTGTGACTGTAAATGTTTAGGATGAAATGCCCACCCTGTGTTCTCTTTTTGAGTGAGCAAACCCTCATTATAAGGAAAACATCCTTAACCCTCAGTGCAAACACCTCTAACTCAGTCTCAGTAGATGATAAAAAGCAGAGATTTTTGTTCCACTAAATCCTGTGCTTCTTGGTAATCCCAGCTCCCTAATCTTTCGAGGGTCCTTGGGTGACTCTAGCCAGTGCTATAAGAGCAGCAGTCCACCTCTGCTGGGGGAAGCCAAGCATGACCAACATCTGACTTTCCCTGTCCTTCCTTGCTTGCTTGTGATTGGCTGGACAACTGCAGCACATTAGTGGATTGACCAATGAATATCTGGCTAGGGACTAATCTGAGGGCCGCCTTCCAGTGCTGCGTTACTTACAAAGTTTCCCACATTATGGGACTAGCTCGGGTGGAGAATGATAGGCTCACGTGTCATCTCATTCACAGAGGCCCAGCACCTTGAGTTCCCTTTCCTGTCTGCACTCCAGAGATGGAAGCCGGATCATGGATGATTCTAGCTGTTCCAAGAAGGTATCCTTTGCAAGACTTTCTTCTCCATCTGACACTGTGTTTGTAGCCAGCCATTATCTTTTTCTTCCTGAGTCTCTTCAACAGGAACTTATTCTCTTCCATCATCCCTTTTACTTACTTCTCCCCCAAGGGGGGAGGACTGGTTTTCTTGGATTGGGGAGATAGGGAACTGACATTCATTGGTTCAAGTTTTCTGATTGGGTTCAGTATATGGGTTTAAGGCTGTGCGTATTGTCAAAGATAAATTGTACCAGACAGAGTTAAACAGGCAAGAAAAACATTAAGACTATTGCAATAGGGGTTAATACTATTGAATGTGGGGCAGAGATTGAGCTGAACTCAAATATGAGAGGCAGCTTGGGATTTAGAGCCAACAGGCAGGGCGAGGGAGTCACTGGATGGAAATTACTGAGAGGGACTTGGTTAGGTATCAAGAGCGGGGAAAAGAGGAGCTTGACTGGATATCACAGAGCGCGGAGGGATGGGGGAGAGGAACTTGATTAGATGTCAAAAGTTGAAGTATTCTCACTAAACTAGCTTAGCAGGATTCTTGCTAAAACTGAGGTCAGCAGGCCAAGGACAAGGCTTAGTCAAGAAGCGTGCTCAGAAGAGCATGACTAAAGTTTGGCCAAGGAGGGGAATCCTCATCAGTATCACTGTTTTCTCTGCACCTCAGGAATCGATTTGCCACACAACTTACACACACCCTGTTCCTCCATGTGTGAATGTCCTGGCCCCTTGAGTGTGTGTGAGAAACAACGCATGAGTGTGTGGGGCTGGAGGTTGGTGAAAAGCCCATGGGCTGTGGTGCATACATTCAGCTCAGGGGCTCAATATTAGGAAACACGCCTAAGATGTTTTCTCCAGTACAGCTTCAGCTGGTAACAGAGACGATATTTTGATCAGCATTCCAGAGTGGCAGTTCCTGTTTTTCATTCCCACCAGCGATGTATGGGAGTTCCTTTTGCTCCACATACTTGCCAGTACTTGGTATTGTTCATTCTTTCACTTGTTTTTCTCTGTTATTTGGATTGGGTAATTTCTATTGATCTCTCTGTAAATTCACTGACCTTTTCCTCTGTCATCTCCATTCTACCACTGATGATGTAAGGTTAATTTTGAATTTCAGTTATTGCATTTTTCAAGTCTAAAGTTTCAATTTTTAGAAATGGTTTTCATTCCTTTGCTGAGAACTTCTATCTTTCCATTCATTTCAAGAGTGTTTTCCCTTACTTCATGGAGCATGACTATAAGAGTTACTTTAAAGTAGCTATTATATCCGGGTCATTTGGGGGTTGGCCCCTGTTGATTGTTATTTTCATTGAGAGTTGTTGAGGTTTTCCTAGACCTTCATATGTCAAGTAACTTTGAGTTGTAGCTTGGACAGTTTGAACATTATACTATGACGCTGTATGTCCTATTGAAACTTTCCAGGCAATTTTTTTAAAGCAGGCAACCAATCTGGTTATGCCCAGGCTGCAAGTCCTGACCCACATTCTGTGGACTCTGTTTTCAATTTCAGTTTAGTTTCCAAAGTCTTTGCAGTGCTAATTGTGTCCACCCTGTGTGTGCGACACCCAGGGGCCAGCCTGGGCCCGTGTGGTGGTCTAACTTATAGGCAGTTCTCAAAGGTTTTGCTATATTACTTCCAGTCAGCTTCATGCATGTGGCACTCCGGGGTGAGCCCAGGACTTCACGTGCAGATTTAAGGTGTCACTCTTTTTAGTTGTCTCCTCACTGTGATTTCCTCTACAATCTCCAATTTCCAGTTGTCACTTCTCCTGGCATTTTGGCTGGAAATCTAAGGCTTTCGCCTCCCCATTGTGCTACACTTTCACATCTGGGTTTGCATCTGGGGCAAAACATTGACAGAAAAAAAGGGAGAAAAGAGTAACATGCAGTCCCTCACACTCTTCAGACCACAGCGGCCCGTTTTGCCAGTTCCTCTCATCAGAGAGAAGAGTTTTTCTTAGATGTTTAGATGTCTGTGTGATCACCATTGCTGCCACCATCCTAGGAGTTCAGCTTCACGACTTGAGCTTGTCTCAGTGCAAAAAAATGGGGGGGGAGTGGCAGTTTACTCTTTTAAGGTGACCCTCCCCGACCCCATGCATTCTTTTCCCCATAGAGTCACCCCTTCTGTCCCTCTGGCCAGATAGGGAGGGTTTCTCTGGGAGCTTTTTCTGTCAGTGCTCATTGTGCAGTTCTGGGAATTGGCCTGTCCTGGAGCATAAGTCAGGAGATACGGGAAGAAAAAATGCAGAAAACTCACCTGCCATATTGGTTGTTCTTCGGGTTTTGATTTCCCTCCTCAATATGCCTGCTGTCATTTGTTCTTCAGAGTCTTCGTATGTTTGTATCATGTATTCTGTCCTGGGTTTTTTAGTTATAAATCAGTGGGAGAAATAGGGTGGAGTGTGCTTATTTCATCTGAGCCAGAATCAGAAGCTGGAAGAGTTACTTTTCTTTCAGTGAAGCTGAAAAGAGGAAACGTCAACTTCCATAGCTTGGGAATGAAAGGATAGGGACAATAGTAAGACTAGGGCCTAATCCCTAATCCCTGGGCAGGAACTGGAACAGGAGGCCTGCTAATTTGAGTAGAGAGTCCTTTAGGGCCATGAACGGGTACAGGACACTATCAGTGGTTAGTACCATTCAGAAGGCACCAGAGCCTGTGCAGCAGGGCCCACGGAGATGTCTGTCTCTCTGACTCACCACTCTCCATCATCTTTCAGCATCTGAAACACAGCTCTTTCCATGGAGATTCACTGCAGTGGATATTAGAGCATGGACAAAGGCTTCGGAATTGATTTAATGTAAAGTGAAAAGAATAGGAGATAAAGGACAAGATAGTTGTAAATTGCGTTTTACGTATTCTGTGATTATAACAGGTTAAATAAGGGGCCAGAAATGGACAGAGATGTGTAAAATTTGAAACGATAGTGTCAGAGAAATTGAAGCATATGAAATTATGAGTGTCTTATTATTTTTTAAAAATTTACTTAATGTTGTTCTAACTTTTCAAATGTAGTAATGTACAATTCCAGTCCTATTGCCTGATGGTCATGTCGTTTCCCCTTCCACTTCTGTACTTATTTTGGAAAGCTTTCTTGATTCTCCTCTCTCACCCCAACCTCAGACTAGGTGGCCCTGTTACATGTTCCTATAACGCCATGTCCCCCCGGCCCCGGCACTGATTTCACTTTCTCGTTAATGCTTCTTTGATGTTCACTCTTCTGTGGTGGAGACGAGCTAAGGCAGCCGAGGGCAGTGGACTTTTGCTCACTGCTGTATCCCCAGTGCCCACCTCATGCCTGGTCCATGGCAGGCACCTAGTAAATATTTAGTGACTAAATACTCAAGTCTGCAAATGAAAGAGAACACTCAAAAGCTCCTATTTCTTTTTATACTTTATTTGGCCTTTTTGGTCTCAGGTACTTCTTGTACTCACATTTCACTTTCTCACCATATTGACAAACACTGTCCAAATTTTTCAGCCAAACCAAAGCTGGATGCTATGGTGTACTGAACTGGCAATCAACCAAAGGAGAAGACCAGTGATGAAAAAATATTCAGTAGGAGAGGAAAATCAGAACTCAGATTTTGGCACGGCTGCCTTTGTCCAGAATGGTCAGAAAAAAACGAAGGGATTCCAGTGGGGTTGCTAGGTCCAGAGCCTTTCCCCTCCCTTCTGGCTCCACTCCTACTGCGACATGCTAAATTCAAACACACAGGTGCTAATTCACATGCACTTTCATCTACATATGGGCACTTATGTTTGTTTCATTCTGGAGGCAAGTGTAGGGCATCACCCAACCCACAAGGCAGGCATTATCACGGCACGCTGCAAGTTGTTCCGACCCAAACAACCCTAGCACATAAGGGTTGGAAGAGTCCTTAAACATATCTACTCGTAGCAACTTCTTCCAACATTGACACAGATTTCCCTAACAACAACAGTCAAGACAAGCAATCACTCAACCTCTGCTTGAGCACTTTGAGTAATGGAGAACTCACTGTCTGTGATGGTTAATTTTACGCGTTAACTTGACTGGGTCATGGGTGCAAACAGTGAAAGGGAGTTACTGTGCCGGCTGGGGCGAGTGATCCTAACTACCAAGGGGAAATTGGCTGCTACTCCACAATGGCGGGAAGGGAGAGTGTGTCTGGAACACAGGAGATCCCTTTGGGCGTCTCTCGGTATCACCATGCCCTGTGATTAAAGGCAATGGAAAACTGCAACAATCTCATTCAGGCAGGACTACTAACGGCCCAGACCCTTCAAGAATGGTTTCGGTCACTCCACCAGGTAAAGAACCATGACCAGCTGAGGTGCTTGCTGAAGGCAAAAGGAACGCAGAGTGGCTAGTGGAAGAAGGTGTTTATAAACACCAGCTATGACCACATGACCAGTTATAGAAATGAGGACTGTAATTGTCCTGAGGATTTCCTCCTTATTTTGTTATGAATACTTTGTGTATCTGTTTGTCTATCTAACAATATCTTTGTTTTCTTTCCTCTTTTATTCCCTTACCATGTAACACAAGATGTGTTGATTTTAGGTCATAAAATTCAAGTTTGTTAATTTTACATCATAGTACTTAAGTTATGGGATATCAAGGAGAAGAGAACCTCACTCAAGGACTTTATCTCCTTTTGGGGGAAGGGGCTAATATGTTTTCAGTTGTAGGCAGGATAGTTGTATCACGTTAGGTGGAGTTACGACCTCATTATTGTCTTTATTTGAAGATTAAGTATGGTTTAAAGAGATGTATATGGGTGCCAAGTCGACAAGGGGTGGACTTGTGATGCTTAATTTTATGTGCCAACTTGACTGGACCATGGGATGTCCAGACAGCTGGTTAAACACCACTTTGGGGCAGGTCTGTGAGGGTTCCTGTGGATGAGATTAGCATTTGAATTCGTAGACTGAGTAAAGCAGATTGCTCTCCGCAATGTGGGTGGGCCTCATCCAACCCGTTGAGGGCCTGAAGAGAAAACTGGCAGAGGAGGGAAGATTTGCCCTCAGCCTGCCCTCTTGAGCTGGGACATCGCTTTTCTTTTGCCCTGCGACTGGAACTTACACCATCAGGCTCCTGGTTCTCAGGCCTTTGGACCTGGACAAGAGCTCACACCACTGGGTCTCCTGATTCTCAGGCCTCCAGCCTTTCTGCATCTCCAGCATGCAGATGGCAGATTGTGGGCCTTCTCAGCCTCCATAATCACATGAGCCAATTCCTCATAACAAATTATACATATTCTTTTCCTCTGGAGAACCGCAATACACTATCTTTTGCATAATCTCCTCCATGATTGGCAAACATGGGGTGCCTCTGTGACATTCCCACTCTTGCACCTGTGGCAGACATCACCAATCAGTCACAATGTGCTTCCTCTCCAAGTCTAGGTTTAGCTTCAGAGCTTAATACTCTTATTCTTAATATTGTTTTTTCAAATGATCAGAGTTTGATTTGCAGTCCCTGGCCCTGCTCCTGGAAAGTGACTTCGTACCTCTGCTCTCCAGGTTTTCCACATATTGACCCGCTCTATGCCTTTTACGACACATCTGATACTCTGATGTGAAGATGTTGTGGGGCTGGAGGTCTTGAGCCCCACGGGCACATAGCCCGGGAAAGGCAGAACCTGGAGGACGGTGGGTTGGTTTCAGGCCCTCCTGAGCCTGAGATCCAAAAGGCAGAGCCAAAGATTGGAAACAGGCATTTATTAGGAGATGGGGGAGTCTCCCCACTGAATTCTGAAACCTTCATCCAGGACCAAAGCCAGGGGTCCACTGAGGCTTCAGGATCCAGGTCAAGGGCAGCTCAAGGCTACTTATGAGAAGGGCTGAGACTAGGGTTCAGCCTGTGAGTCCCAGTCCGTCAGGCCTTCGGTCACGCCATACTGTTCTCCTTCGAGAAAGCAGTCAAATTCTATTTCTCCAATTTCATTTTGAAGGCATAGGCCAAGTCATGAAGAAGGCAGGTGACCTATACAGAAGAATGTTGGGTCTGCCAAAACATAGGGTAATTCTTTCCAGCTTCCTAAAAGCCCAAATGGTTGCAGGGTTAGATTAGCAAAGGTTTATTTTTAAACACTTAAAAATGTTAAATTCAGAGGAAATCTTTGGTTTCCTGAAGCGGTGCGATCATCCATCTACACAACCCCGTTTTTGACGTAGCTGTCCAGGGTGGAGGAGTCCGGTTCAGGCTTCCCAATCATCTTCTCGTCAGTCACAGCTAAGTCGATCTTCTCCTCTGGTGGGAATGCCTTGTTCCTTTTGGCGAATGCCTTGTTCCTTTTGGCGAATTCCTGGCTGATTTCTGCATAGGTTCTGTTTTTGGTCTCAGGGAGGACGAAATAGAAATAGACAGCACCTGTGAGGCAGATTGCAGCAAAGACCAGGAAACAGTAGGTGTCCAGACTTTTCTGTGGAAAGGCAGAGATAAAAAACATCAAATAGACAGTCACAAACCCGGCTGCAAAATCATTTCTGGATAGATTTTTTTTTTATAGATCCCAATTCATGTATCAATATTCCTGGATAAAACACCACATGTGTGATGCTGCATCCATAGGCAAATGTGCCTTATAAACGTCTAGATAAGATGCTCTCACAGGAGGCACGAATAAATCAACTTCAAACCCTGGCAAAGATGAGGAAATGGCAGTCTTTATTTTTCTTGAAAACTAGGCATATAAGAATTAATCCTGAAAGCAAAATGTAATACTTGCTGAACATTATCTTAAGTTCATATTTACCATTAACCACATTCTCCTTCTCCCCCACAATATACACTTGAGAAAAGTATGATGTCAAAAGGGGAGCGAAATTCACTAGTTCAAAAGAAAATTATGGCGCATAGACTAGGCCAAGATAATACCATTTTTCCTACTACGCAAAAGATACTCACTAACTGACACTCGGATATAGCCGTGTACAAATAAGAGACATGAAAGAAGAGAAACGTAGAATGCAATCACTCTGTTTCATGTGTCCTGATTACGACACCTAATGCCTGGACTAGAATGACTGCCAACTGCACCAGACCTTGAGCTTCTCAGTGACTCAGGCAGCAGCTATGGGGCCTCGCACAGAGCCTGGCAGTTGCTCACTAAATGTTTGTTAAATAGAAGACTTTACGGCTTCCAGTCGTTAGGAGTGCGGCTTTTTCACACAACAAATGTCTGTTGATTCAAAGATAAGGTGACCCTGTTTTTGAATGATACTTTACAGGAAGCAATATCTTGACTTCAGTCAATTCCATGCTATTCTTTGATTTGACATTTATTTTTGGAGTATAACATAGTACTTAAGAGCTTGATGTCTGCATCACATCTCAGATCCACCATTCACTGAATCTGAGGCTCTTTGGGCGTCAGTTTCCGTAGCGGCAAAATGAGGATAATAATGGTACTTATAGGGTTGTTGGAAGGATTAAGCGGGATACTACCTTTAAAGCCCATAGAACAGTTGTGGATGTAGTAAATGTCCCACACCTGGGAGATCTTAGCTCTGAGGGTAGGTACCTTCCCCTTGTCCACAGATTCCATGAGCAGCACAGAGAAGGCAGAGTGTGGGCTCTGCAGTCAGTTGGGTAAGTTTCAAATCCTGGCTCCATTATTTACATGCTGTGCCAACACTTAAGATGTGCCATTTTGGGACAGAACTTGAATCCACTGATTGAAGTTTCCTCATTTCTGCCACAGTGATACAGACCACATATCATTTGGGAGATTAAATGAGATATGTCCAACATGGCATTCAATATCCCCATTGCATGCTGAATGGCATCTGACTTATCAAGTCCCAAAGGGAGCCTCAGAAACTGCTCCTGCTCTGGTCTTCCCCATCTCGGCTGATGGCACCTCCATCCTTCTATTTGCTTAGGCCAACCAAACACTCAGAGGCAGAGCCGGCCCCTCTTTCTCTCTCCCATCCACATCTTATCAATCAGGAAGTCATGTTGGCTGTGTCTTGAAATATATTCTGGATCCTAGTGCTTGTCACCACTTCTACTGCTACCATTTTGGGGCAAGCCACCATCATTTCTTGCTCAGATTATTGCAATAGCTTTTCAACTTATTTACCTACTTCTCCCCTGCCCCTTAAGATTCTTCTCAAGAGAGAAGCCGGAGTGATCCTGCTGAGCCAAAGGACAGGGCAGGAGCTGTTATTTTTCTTGTGTTACCAGAACCCAAAAGAGTGCTTGACACATAGGAGGCACTCAACAAATGTTTATTGAATGCATGAGTGAACTGAGGCTCAGAGAGGCTCCCTCCCCACCCAGGCTGCACCTGCAGCTGTCTGGGACTTCTCTGCCACCTTCAGGGCTGCCACCTGCTTGGCTTCCTTTCCCAAGACTCGATCAGTGGCACTAGGATTTTTCTCACAATTTCATGGAACTGCGTTAAGAACCCTGTGGCTATTACAGTCATCCTGGGAAAGGACACTTGCCTCCCTCAGGAGTTTCAGGGGGCAAAGGTATGGGAAGGCCAGGTGAGAGGGCCCGCCTCCTGGGCACAGGCTCCTCCCCACTGGCCCCAGATGAAAAGTCCAGCTGGGTCTCCTTCCCCTTCAGTGACCACTCTTATGGAGGGATGGGGCCTGCAGCAGACACACGCTCACCAGCCCCTACCTGTGCATACAGGTAGAATTCCAGAATTCTAGAATTCCATAATCCTGGAACCAGCTCTGCAGACACGTGCTCCTGAATAAGGGGTGTTGGTGAGGCCGGCTTATGAAGTGAGAGGAGAGAAGGAACTCAACAAAGTGAGCATCTTTTCTGCTCAGATGGAGATAGATCTTTCATACGTGTGCTCATTCCTGCAATGGGGAAACAGGCCCATTTGGTCCCTCTTTACAGAGGAGGAAATCAAGGTAGAGGGGGTCATGCTGCTTGCCCAAGGTCACACTGCTAGGACGAGCGGGGCTGGAATAGGGTTTGGGCTGGGGGACAGGAAGGGCCAGCCTAATGCTGACAGTGGCACTGATTATTGATCTCTCAGTCAGCTGGGACCGTTGACTGTTTTAACGTTGGCACCAGCCCTGTGGCACTGCTCCTATTTTACAGACGAGGAGACTGAGAGGGGGAAGTTGTCAGTCCATCGCTTTTGGCCTGAGAGGCAAAGCTGATTCAAATCTGGCAGTCTAAGCCCAGAGCAATGTGTGTCACACTGTGCTCATGGCTCAGAAAGTAAGGACGGGAGAGAGGACAAGGAGACACCTGGCTGAAGAATCAACGGGGCAAAACCCTCAGGCCACGCCAAGCCCCGATGTTCAAACAGAAGGTCCTGCCAGCGCTGGAGCAGGGCTGAGAGCACTGCATGGATGCAGGGAGCCACATGGCTGGGAGCTGGAATTCACGGTGTGCCTGGCAGCCAAGGGACATTTGCTGGTATCTGACCTAAATGATTCCATACCGGCAATCATGCAACAACCTGGCGTTACTGCAAGTACGTGATTGCATTTAATCTGGGAAGAGAAATGCACTTATGAAGCACCTCCTGAGTGCCAGCAATATTACAGACATTATCTCATCTGACGCCCACAGCCCACACTGTGATACAGCCATGTTTATTTCCATTAAAAAAAAAAAAGAAATTGAGGATTAGAGAGGTTCTGAAACAGGTCCAAGGCCACGAAGGGATAAATGAGTCAGGACTCACACTGAAGTCGGCCTGACGGGGAGCTCGCGCTCTCTCCATTATTTATCACGCCTCCCTCGCTGTTGTGCGTGAGCGCTGGGGAGTGAAAGGGTACTGGGATCCTACAGTGTCCCCCGCCCGCAGCTGGGAAGTAGGTCTTCTTAACCTCCTCTCCCAGGTGAGGAAATGGAGGTCAGAAGAGGTGAGGGATTGGCCTGCAGTCAGCCAGCTGGTGATGGCTGCCCCTGGATTTGAACCCAGGTCGGCCTGACCCGGAGGTCACTGTCTCTCTCTGTCTGCCTTCCTTGGGCAACTTCATTCGATGCAATCTGTCCGGCAAAATGCCGGGCACAGAGAATGTCCTTTTTTCCTGTCTCCTCCTTTACCTCAAAACAGTTCAGAATCCGCTTTGTGCCCCGCTGCTCCTGAGAGGTTACTCCACCACGCCTGAGTTACTGCCGGTGTGGGAGGGTCTGTCCGGTGCCCCCTGAGCGAGGAGTTGAGAGGCAGCCTGTCTGCAGTGGGAAGGACGCTGCAGAAGAATCGACAGACCTCCATTCCAGACCCCACTCCACCAAATACCCAGCCCCTCCCGTGACCCTGGGAAGCGCCCACAGCCCATCTGGGCCTTATTTTCCCTGTTCATAAAACAGACTTAACCACATTCAAGGTTTTCCGTAAAACACTTTCACATTCATAAAGCTTAGTCCATAAGTGAGAAAATCGATAAAGCCGGCTACTTGAAACTCAGAGCGTCTATTCCTCAAAAGGCACCATCAAGAGAGTACAAGAGTCACAGACGGAGGGAAGGTGTTGTGACACACAGCTAAGAATGAATACCCAAATTAACAAGACAACTCTTAGGAGCCCATAAGAAAAAGATGGCCTGACAGATAAAAGGGCGGAGGGGATGAACACACGTTTCACGGAAGAGCAAATACAAATAGCAAACACGCTGATGGAAAGCTGCTCGTTGTTCTTAGCAATTCAGGATAGCACAAGTTAAAACTGTAATGTATACCGTTTCACACCTATCAGGTGAGCAAAAATGTAAAAAGTCCAACGATGCAACACGAAGTGTTGATGAGCAATACGAATTCTCATACCTGTGGGTGACACCGTAAAGAGCTGTAATGACTTTGGAGAACACCTTGGCACTACCGAGTCCAGGGGAAGTTGTGCGTGCTGTGACCCAGCAATGACACTCTGGGTACGTATGTTCCAGAGCAATGCCGTTTGAATTGAAATTAATTAAAAGTTCAGTTCGTCAGCTGCATGAGCCACATTTGGGGCGCTCAACAGTCCCGCCCGGCTAGTGGCTTCCTCACTGCACGGTGGACAGCCAGCACTCCCGTCGGCACAGAAGCTCTTACACGCTGTCCTGGGATGTTCACGGTAACACTGTTTGTAGAGCGAGCAAATGGGAAACGACTCACATGCTCACGGGGAGGAGAAGGGATAAATAAATCGGGGTCCACGCAGACAAAGGACTACCACAGAGCAGTGAAAACCAATGGCTCATAGCTACGCATCTCAACACGGATGGCGCTCAAGAAGACACGAAGAGTAAAGAACAAGGCCCAGAAAAACACCTTCACGATGATTCTCTCTATATAAATACAAAAAGCAGACAAAGCGAAATACTAGATTGTTCAGGGGAGCTTTAATATGAATGTGAAACTGTAAAGAAAACCAAGAGAACGATGAGTACAGAATCCTTGCTCCTGGTTCCCTGGGGTCAGGGCGAGGCCCCCCGGGCCTTCCAAAGGCTTAGGCTGGCTGAGGAGGTACACTGATTACCTTCCTACTATTTTTATATATCATGTATTCTATAATTACAAGAATAAAATAATTCTCTTTGTATAGATGATGCATTTCATACTCTTTTGCATATAACGTATTTCATAATTATAATAAAAATTTATATGTGTATATACCATGTATTACAGTATATATGAAAGAGCCTGAAATCAAGCACGAATTCACTCCTGGTGAACAAGTATTGAATGGAATTTTACCAAGAAGAAAGCTATAAGGCTGGGGGCAAATATAAAACTTCAATTTGAAAAAATCCCCCAGGCCACAGGGCTCACCCCGCAAGTGGTTTAGCTGTGGAACAGTCTAGAGGGCGGAGGCAGGCAGCTGGCCCTCTGATCCCCCAGGACCCCAGAGGGAAGGGAAGTAGGAGAGACAGCCTAGCACCTCATCAGGTGTAGGTGCTGGGCCCTCTCACCCGGCGAACACCCCTTCTCCATCCTACATAAAAGCTATTGGCTAGAGTTACTCTACTTCTCTAAACATACCTTCTGTGTTATTAGAAATGGTCATGAAAATGTTCATATTCTCTGATACAGAGAAAAAAATTTCTTTTGAGAATGCACTATACTGCCAAATAATGCTAAAAATATAAGGCAATTTTGCCAAAGTGCTATTTTTAGGAAAAAGGTCCTTGATATTAAAGAGAAATCTCAGCTTTCTTCCACTCCCGTTTATCAGAATCATGTGAAAACGCAGCAGCTCTTTAAAGCCAGCAACTTCCTCAAATGAGGAGAGCAGACGCACAGCACGTTGCTGGAACGATGCTGTGCGCTGTGACAAAGGAGCGCCTGCATCCCTTTCCAGATCAGCTGCGTAGACGTGCGGGGCACGGGTGCCGCCTGGAAGTCTACCCACAAAAAGCCACGTGCTCCAGCGGTAACAAAATTATAACCCTATGTAATTCTGGGTTAAATTTAGAAGTAGCCATTCAACCGGACTATCAACAGGAGAAAGCGTTCTGAGTTAGAGTGAGTAATCCTTGCAGTAGGGGCCACGCCCCTGGGAGAACTGACCTGTCGACCTCCTTGCAGCAGGCAGCACACGTTCCCGTCAGCACTGACGCTCTCGAACACGGTACCGGGTTATTCACGGTGACGCTTTATACAGCAAGCAAACGAGAAGACTCGGATGCTCACGGAAAGAGCAAGGGTGGCCTCTTCCACGCTCTGGGAGGGAAAGAGGCTCTCTCGCCCTCTCCTTATAAGGCCGCTAGTCCTACTGGATTAGGACCCCATCCTTACGACCTCACTTAACCCTAATTACCCCTAAAAGCCCCATCTCCAAATATGGTCACGTTGGAGACTCAAAAAGTATCCTCTTCTATACTGAGAAAACCCCTTCATCCTCCACGCTAGGTCCAAACGAGTCTTCTCCGTGAGACCTCTACATGCACAAACCTCTCCTGAGCACGTCCCATATTTTCGAGTCGGCCGCATCCCAACTGTGATCTCCTTGAGATTGGGGGCACATGTCACTCCTCTCTGGGTCCCAAGAACCCACCACAGTGTCTAGCACAGACTTTCTTTTTTTCTTTTTAAGGTATATTTTTTTGGTGAGGAAGATTGGCCCTGAGCTAACATCTGTTGTCAATCTTCCTCTTCGTTTTTTTTCTCCCCAAAGCCCTAGTATGTAGTTGTGTATCCTAGTTGCAGGTCATTCTAGTCCCTCTATGTGGGATGCTGTCACACCCTGACTTGATGAGCGGTGTAGGTCCATGCCACCAAAGCAGAGCACGTGAACTTAACCACTTGGCCACGGGCCGGCCCTCAGTCTGTTTTCTTACATGAGTTAACTGTAGCATGTGGAGAGCAGCGCCTGGCACCCAGCATTGCGTAAGTGTTGGCTCCTCTGCCTGTCTGTGCACAGGGTAGATGACAGCGTTTGAGGCTCGACTATGCCAGCTGAAAACCTGATCGTCACCCGGGACGACTCCTGTCCCCCCAGCGGTCGTGCGGGATCCAGTCACCAAGTCCTGGGCTGTGTCTTCCTCATACAGGTCCCTAGTCTAGCCTCCCTTGGCACCTCCGCTCTGGAAGTCTAGCCCAGGGCTCAGCAAACTTTTTCTACAAAGGGCCATTCGGTCTCTGTCAGGACTACTGGACTCTGCCCTCGCCGTGGGAAGGCAACTGGAGATGACAGTACATAAATGAATGTGCATGACGGTGTTCCAATAAAACTTTATTTAAAAACATAATCCAGGTGGTGGGCCAGAGTTTGTTGACCTCTGCCTCACCCAAGGGACCACTGCCTCTCACCTTATTAACTGGTGTCCCCCACCCAGGGGGCCTCTCCTCATTCTGTTCTTCACAGTGCACCTGAAGCGTCTTTCAGAAACAAACCTTGGGGGGCTGGCCCAGTGGCGTAGTGGTTAAGTTTCAGGCAGTCCACTTTCGCGCCCTGGGTTTGGGGATTTGTATCCTGGCCCTGATCTACACCACTGGTCAAGCCATGCTGTGGCAGTGACCCACATACAAGGTAGAGGAGGATTGGCATGCCTGTTAGCTTGGGGCCAATCTTCCTCAAGCAAGAAGAAGAAGATTGGCAACAGGTGTTAGCTCAGGGCCAGTCCTCCTCACAAAAAAACCCACACAAACCAAAACAACATCCCTTGGTCATGCCAGCCCTCTGCTTAAAACTCCTCAGTCTCCTCCTGTTGCTCTTGGGATGAAGACCAATGTCCTTAGCTTGCCCTGAAAATTGATGAGGTCTCCTCCTCTCCACCACTCCTGCTCCCTGTGCTTCCTTCACATGGGCTCTTCCTCCCTCCCACCTCCCTCCAAGTGCACACCTCGAGGAAAGGCCATGTGAGGCCACAATGCAAAGGGCCACCTCCAAGCCAGGAAGAGGGCTTACGCCAGCAACCACCCCTGCTGCCATCTTGACCTCGCACTTCCGGCCTCCAGAACTGGGAGAAAATAAATTTCTGTTGTTTAAGCCCCCAGTCTATGACATTTTGTTAGGGCAATCTGAGCAGACCAAAATACCTCTAGCTCCAACAGCCTATCATTTTATGACTGCATAA
The DNA here is from genome assembly GCF_021613505.1 of Equus quagga. Classification (NCBI taxonomy): domain Eukaryota; kingdom Metazoa; phylum Chordata; class Mammalia; order Perissodactyla; family Equidae; genus Equus; species Equus quagga. Next base: position 148,434,921 of record NC_060269.1, on the reverse strand, counting down.
TTACCAAACCTGGACCTAGGCTGTGAAATAAAGGATATGCGGTTGAAACGGGCAAATTCAAATACTTTGCTATTGGAATGGACAAGTCAAGAAGAAAGGATATTTGAAATGATTTGTCTCTACAACAGACATGTGAGGAGGAGGTGGGCCAGCCTTTGGCCTGGGCTCTCCTGGGAGCACTGCCAATATTACTAATACTCATGTTTGTCCTCAGCCATATTTGTTGGGGATTCTGGGCCCAATACTGGGCGAAGTTCTCTGTACTCAGAGGAGTTTAGCAGCTTGCCCAGGGCCTCCTGTCTGGTTAGTGTTAGGCTGCAAATCCAAAGTCTATGATCTTAACCACTTGGCAAACTGGCTCCGGGTGGCCAGGCTTTGGCGTCGTGGCACACCCAGTAAGCTATTACACATACGTCCAGGCCAGTTCCCTAGGCCACAGCTGGCTGATGGTGGGTGGTAAGCTTTATAGGTCTCTCAGGTCTGAAAACGCCTTCTCCCCTCTCTTATCCATGAAGGTACTGATTTCTAATTTCAGAATATTTTCCTCTCAAGGCTGAGGACAGTGCTCCTTACCCTCCGGGTAGAGTCTCGCTCAGGAGAAGTGTGATGTCATCTGATTGTCATTTCTTTTCAGGTTGTCTGCCTTTTCCCTATGGAACTTCTAGGGTTTTCTTTTTAACTCCAGTGCTCTTAAATTGCACGTCACTGTCTGGAAAGGCATCCTTTGCAGCCGATTTGCAGTGCGTGAGGTGGGCCCGTTCATGCAGAGGACTCGTCTTTCCGCAGGTCTGGGAATTTTGCCTCTATTCCTTCTCTGGCCACTCCTGGTGACGCGACCTAACCAGTCCCCTGCTCCCTGTGCCCTGGGGCTACTTCCACCTTACTCAGCCGTCCTGTTCTGGATGCGTTTGGGGCCAGATTCCCTCCATCAGTTCACCCCATCCACCCTCTGGAGATGTACTCACAATTATGGGTACAACCATGACACCCCTCCTTGTTTTCTAGCAGGTGGGACATTTCTCTTTATTTTGAGTATATCTAGGATGTGGGTGGATGGGGCGCGCAGGCTGGTGTGCTCACCTGCGTTTCAACAGACACCTGCCAGCTGAGCCCTGAAGGACAAGAGGTGCGGAGGCTGCAGCCGTGTGGGACTCCAGCTGACGGAGGAAGGACTGTCCAGTAGGTGCAAGATGCCTCTCTGAGAACCTGACAAAAAGCTATGAATCCCCTCCTCCACAAAAAGGAGAAGCTCATACACTTGACATTTTCAACACTTTTTCTGGCGTGAGGGCATTTCATGATCTTGCTGAAGTTCGCCCATAGGCCCTCTGGTGTCCACAGGCCCCAGGTTATAAAACCTGGCTTGGGTGGTAAGTTCCATGACGGCGGGATCCGCGGCACCTGCTCTCCATTGTACCCCCAGCCCTAGACAGTGCCTGGCTCACTGGAAGCATTTTCTTAATAAAGTACGTTGAATGAGCAGACAAATGAATGAAATGAGAGGACTTTTATGGAGATGCATGAGGTACAAAAGGCGGTCCAAGTTAGAGTCTCATGATGTGACAAAAACATAATTTTGCTTAGTTTCCGCCTCCAGGCACAGAACGGGAACACTGGCTCATTGGTGATTCACACCAAAATCCTGGAGGAGTCAGTGCCAGGACCCCTACTTAAGAATTGACGGGAAGGCAGGTGCCTCACACAGGTAAGTCGGATTCTGCAAAGAGCTTTAAAAGGTGAGGCTGCTGCACTTTACCAGCAAAGTAGACTTGAAACATTAGGATGTTTCTGGCGGAAGGTGGAAGAGAGCAGAGATCCTAGTGACAACTTACATCTCCCGTGTGCTCTGTGGCTCCCAAGTCACTGTCATATGTACACTTAAGACTTTGTTGGGGCTGCCCAAGAATCTTTGTGGCAGACACAGCCCCGTGGCTGCCTGGTGACATTTCAACTCAGTATGCCCTGCTGGAAGCCACATTTGACAACTCTGCCCACATCTCTCGCAGCCTCCCCCTCTCCCTGGCAAGGCTGCCCTTCCTCCACCTGTCCTTGGAATGGCACTGCCATCCTCCCACTCGCCCAAGACCGACACCTGCAACCACCTTTGACGAATTCCTCCCTCTCTGCCTATCTTTGCTACTAAGTCCTGATAACTTTCCCTTGAAACATATTTTTCTTGTAAGACACACAATTTTTTTAAGCAAGATAAAACTGACATGTAATAAGCTGCACAGATCTTAAGTGTCCAGTTCAATGAGTTTGGAGAAAAGTATATCCCTGTGTAACTAACCCCTCTAACGAGATGTAGAACATTTCCACCACTCCAGAAAGTTCTTTACGCCATTTTCTGGTCAATGCTCTCCCGAACACACAGAGAATTAACCAGTGTTTTGCTTTCTATCATCTTAGCATCCATTTTTCCTGCCTCTACACTAAATCTGGTTCCTACCGGGCAGCCAAAGAGTTCTTTTAAAAGTGCAAAATGGATCATGTTCTAAATCACGCAGTGGCTTCCAACAGTCCTTCGGATGAACCCCGAATCCCTCTCATGCCCTCAGTGCCTTGGGGGCTGTGACCTCAGCCTCCCCGTGCTCCCTCAGAATAACCCGCAATCCTCTCAGTCTTTCGGATGCCTGCTCGTGCCCACCCAGGGCTCCTGCCAGCATCTTCCTTCTCCCTTCCGGGCATCACCTCCCTCCGCACCCCGCCCCATGCACTTACTTCCTTAATCTCAGCTTGAAAGGTCCCTGCACTGGTCAGCCCCATTAGGCCCCCCATTTCACCTCCTGCTGTGAAGCACAGACTACACCTGTCCCATGATGGGCACGTCTGTTCTTTCTGAAATGTTAGGGCAGAACTCTGCCCCCGCTGTTCACTGCCTGGCCTCCAGGGCCTAGCGTGATGCTGGCGCCGGAAGAGGCCGAGTAAGCGAAAGACATTCCTTCCTGCCTTCAGACCGAGGAGCATCACCTGGACCGCCCGGAGCGGCGAGGGGCAGTGGTTTGCCTTAGATCCCGCCCCCCTAGGTCAGCTCTCCCCCTCGCTTTGCATAGGCATTTGGGATATGACTCAATATTTTTCACGTTGAAAAGAATCATTTTCTCTTTTCCAGACTTAATTGAACTCAAACGGAATTTTATAACTCTGGTGGAATCAAGCAGACATGCACTGCATGCAATTTTCTCCAAAGCAGGAAATATTGGTGCTAATGGCAGACATCAAGTAGTGTGCAGGCCTTTACAATGAACCACCCAAGGGACACGCTGATGCTGACCACGGCAAAGGCCCAGAGGAAGAGGCAGCCTGTGACTGAGGGCAGAGACAGAGCATGACACTAATCTCCCCAGGGGTCAGGGCGGCCCACCCCACCCCACCTCATATGTAGGACATTTTGCAGGAGGGGGCAGGGTGGTCGGAGAGAGGGGGAAGGACAGGGAGAAGGCAAGCTTCGAGGCGCAACTTGTCCTGGATGGCTCAGCTAGGACGGGGTGGGTAGGCTTCTGGCACTTTCCATGAATTGCTCTTTCAGTCTTGTCTCCTCTTCCCAAGTGACCCTAGGATGGCATGGCAGGAAGCGACCTTTCCAGTACTAATACAGATCATGACAGCAACCGTTCCTGAATGTCCACGGGCAGACACTGAGCTCAAGTCTTGATTTCATTTCCAATTCTTTCTAGCCCCCAGCTGCAAAACTGGGGCCAATTCTCTTGTTTCATAGACATGAAAATTACGGCTCAAAGAGCAAGTAAGGTCAGAGGACGTTTGAGCAGCCTGGCCTTCACCTAATTGCTGAGGGCATCGCCAGGACTCAAGGCCAGGTAGTCTGACCCCGAAGTCTGTGTGGTTTCTCAGACTGTGTCTCATTTGTATCTGAAATAGTGCCTGACAAATGAGGACAACCAGAACAACAACCAACCACAGCGGCTCCTGTTTATCAAGCTCCTCTGTCCTGGAGATGGGCGAGCATCTCAGGTCCTGCCCCAGGCGGGGAGGTCCCGGATGCAGAGCCTGAGACAGGGGGTGAGGGCAAGGCGCTTCGTCGGGAGATGATCCATGGCACACTGGTGGGGAGGAACTGAGATGGGGGCAGGGTGGCCAACTGTTCTGGGTTCCCCGGGACCAAGGGGTTTTCTGGGATGTGGGACTTACAGGGACAGTCCTGGGCAAACTGGGATGACCTGGTCACTCTAGACAGGGAAGGTGTTGTGGGCTGAATTGTGCCCCCCAGATGATTTGTTGCAGTCCTAACCCCAGTACCTGTGAATGTGGTATTGTTTGGAAATGGTCCCTGTAGGTGTAATCAAGCTAGTGTGAGGTCATATTGGATTGTGGTGGGCCTTAAATCCAATCGCTGGTGTCCTTATAAAAAGAGACATGGAGAAGCACACACACAGGGAAGGTCAGGTGACGACGAGGCAGAGAGTGCAGCGATGCAGCTATAGGCCGAGGGACACTGAGAGCCACGGCGAGCTGAGAGGAGGCCAGGGAACAGCTCGCTCACTCACAGCCTGCAGAAGCCTTGCTGACATCTTCATTTTGTCCTTCTAGCTTTCAGAACCCTGAGAGGAGAAGTTTCTACTGTTTTAAGCCACCAAGTTTGTGGGACTTTGTTATGGCAGCTAGGACACTAAGACCGAAGGGGAAGTGTCCAACTGGGACTCAGTGCTTCTTCTGGGGACCTGCGGGAGACGTGGACCACACAGCAGAGTTGCCCCCACACACACGAGGAGGGGAAGTTGGCGCATATCCTCCAACCGCACTGGCTGTGGCCACCCCAACACTTCTGCCTGCTCCTCCCACAGGCTGAGGACAAGCCCAACGCAGGGAGGCCAGGGGCTGCCAACGGGCTGTTACAGACACTGTTTGTAGCACTGTCAGCACCGTCTCTAGACGACGGTGAGGCTGAGGGGACATGGGCGGGGCATCAGCGGCATCTGTCACAGAGCCTTTGCTCATTTTAATCCTTATTGCAACCCGAGGAGGGGACAACAGTAATTGCTAGTGCTTCTGTGGCACTGCCGCTGTGCCAGTACTGTCAGCCCTTCACCCGTGTGAACTCCCTCAGCCCTCGTGCGAGCGGCGGGGTGGAGCTCTCCCTGGGTCTGTGCTCAGACGGGGTCAGGGTCTAGCACACAGCCAGTGGAGGGGGCTGCTCCAAGTGCACGCAGAACCTCAACAGCCTCATTCTCCAGGGGTGACAGAGAGTTAAGGATTTCCCTGTGTGAACCTCTCGAGGCTCGGAGAGCTTCAGGAGCCGGCCCGGGGCCCCACTGCCAGTGAGTGTGATACCCTCCAGGTTTGATTCATGCCATTGTCCAGAGCCAAGCAGGCTCCGGTATTTTTTTCTGAGGAGGAAGTCCAGGCTCCTGGCAGTCTCTGTTTGGGATTGCGATACACGTGCCGCTGACACACTTTGGAACGAGTGAAAGGATCAAGATGCTTGAGCAGTTCCATTGGTTGGCTGTTACAGGCTGAATTGTGCCCCTCCCAGATTCGTATGCTGAAGTCCTAACCCCCCTGGACCTCAGAATGGGACTGTATTTGGAGTTAGGGTCTCTCAAGAGGTAACTAAGGTAAAGTGAGGTCACTAGGGTGGACCCTCATCTGATGTGGCCGGAGTCCTCATAAGAAGAGGAGATTAGGACACAGACATACACAGAAGGAAGACCCTGTGAGGACGCAGGGAGAAGACAGCCATTTGCAAGCAAAAGAGAGAAGGCTCAGAACAAGTCAACCTTGCCAAGGCCTCTATCTCAGACTTCGAGCTACCAGAATTGTGAGGAAACAAATTTCTAAGTCTCCCATGGTGTGGTAGTTTGTTATGACGAACCCAAAATGAATACAATGGCTCTAGATCGTGGCTGCGATGGCTTCCAGAAGGACTGCAGAATGGAAAGAGTTCATTTATAGAGTCTATAGCAAGCCGAAGCTGCTCCCATAGGAGGGTCCGACAGGGGTGGGAGATGTGAGTCAGAACCTCTAAGTTCCTCGTTTCTCTAACACATTCATCATCGCCAAGGGCAGCCCCAGGAGCCTGGCCCTCTGCCTTGGCAAGCTCCCATCCAGAAAGGAAAGGATTCATCGCTGCCTTCCCTGGCTTGGGTCAGGAGGCTGACATTGCACAAAATCAAAATGTGGTCACTCGACTGGTGTCTCTATCAGCGTGTCCAGCAAGGCCGTTCCGCTCGCATCTATAGTCACACATTCAGCGTTTCCTGAACGGGCCCTGAAAACCCAGGGACCCTGGAGATGCCCCAACTCGCAGGACCTCTGCTTCGAGAGGGAATTTGTTTTAAAAATGCCCCAAAATTTCCTTAAAAATGGGCATAAGGAAATGCTCATAATATCATATCAGGTGAGAAAAGCAAAAAACAAAACTAAAAAATTGGTTCCAATTTTTATAAATATGAAAAATTACATATATTTGGAAGAAAAGAAGGAAGCAGCATCATTAACCCATTAACACATATTTTTGTAGTTTCTGCAGTGAACCTGAATCATTTATAATTAGAATTTCCTCATAACTTTACAGGAAAAAAGGAGGAGGAGGCAGAAGAAGAGGAAGAGGAGGAGGAGGAGGAAGGAAAAAAAGAGGAAGGAGACAGCTCAGTGACTGCCCCTACGGAGAACTGCTCTTCTGTTCCAGTCTCTTAAAGGGACCCGCTCAGCCAGCTTCAAATACTGGCTGAGTGAATGAACCCTCAGAGCCACACTCCCGAGAAAACGTACATAAAAGATCAGGTCTGGGGCTTGGCACAAAACACAAAAAGATGCTCAGCGAAACACTGATATTATTGGGACAATGTCATTACTGTCACGTGGGTGTTACTGGAGTGCTCCAGGGGGCAAGGCTGGGTGGCTGATCTGTCTCCAATCTCCACCTCCAGCCTTCCCCAGCTGGTCAGTGGGAGAAGCGCCAAGGCTGTTCCTCAGCTACCATGTCCTGAGGCTTCAACTTACTTAGCTATTTTCCTCCCACTCCCTCTCTTTCAGCCCCCGTCCCCACTGCACTCCGCCCCCAAGTGCACAGGGTCGAGTTAAGCATATTCCTCACCTCTTGACATACTGTCATTACTGGACTGTGCAATGTTCCTCTCATTTGTATCTGTTCATTTGTTTCTCCTCTTTTAATCTTCAACCTCTACTCTATTCTTTTTGCCCTGCAATACTCTCACCCCAACTCTGGACAAACTCATGTTTAAGTATTTGATAAATGTTCTTCAATCAACCTATATTTCTTGTCTGTCTATCTATCTGTCTATCCATCTATCTATCTATCTATCTATCTATCTATCTATCTATCATCTATCTATCTATCTATCTATCTATCTATCTATCTATCTATCTATCTATCCACCTACCTACCTACCTACCTACCTACCTAGCTATCTATCTATCTGGATGCATATCTATCTATCCATCTATCTGCCCATCTATCTACATCCATCTACATCTATCTATCTATCTATCTATCATCTTTCTTCTCTTCTTCATCATCATCATCATCTATCATCTGTCTTTGTGAAAATCTGCAGTGCTGTTTTAAATTTATGGAAGTAGTATTGGGCTACAGATGTCACTCTGTGCTTGACTTCCTCAGCACTGGGTTTAGGTTTGTATGCACTGCTGCTGAAGGTGCTTCTCACTGCAGCGCACCTATTTTGCAGTGTGCACCTTCTTGCTCTATGTATGTGTTCCTCAAAGGACGGCTACCAGGTTACCTCTCACTCCTCACTGCCACAAACAGTGCCGTAGTTAGTATTCTTGTGCAGCCCATCTCACGGACCTGGGCAAAAATTTCTCTGGGATATCTAACTAGGGGTGGAATTTGGGGCCATGGGGTATACGGATGCTTAATTTGATTAATTGCCAACAGACTGTTCCACCGGTGCAGGAGGGCTCCCAACTCCCTGCATCTTTGGTAACACGTGGTACTCTGTAAATTTCTAATTTTGATAATTGTGCAAATACACAGAGCTGTGTTATTGTTTTCATTTGCCGTTCTTTGATTTAAACTAGTTTACAGCATCTCTTCCTCTGCATGTTACCATTTAGGGTTCTCGTTCTGGGAAGCGCACTGTCTTCTTCTTGACCCACTTTCCTAGTCTTTTCATTGTCGACTGACAGGAGCTCCTTGATATTCTAGGCACTAATCCTGATCAATTTAGAGGTTCCCCATGGCTCCTCTCAGTCCTTGTCTGCGGCACCCTTGACCTTGCCGTCCCTCACTGGGTGGAAACCTTTCATTTTGAGATCACTGAATCCATCCCTTCTCTCCTCATCATTTGGCCTTTTAGGGTCTTGTCTTTCCCCAGCCTGGTCATGATGATCCCTTCCTTTTTATCTTCCATTGGATTTTCAGTTTTACTCTCACATTTGATTCTTGGAACCGTGTTAGGCATTTTACCTATTCACTGCCCCCTCTTTTTTTTTTAAGTTTGAAAGTTTTTGCTTACACAAAGGGTTCGATGGGCGAAAATATTAAAAAACTACTGACCTATAAAATACCCTTTCTATGAATAGCAAGGAAGCAGAGACTTAACATTTTTTTGACTCTGTACTGCTGAACTTTTGAACTGTGAGGCCTGTGTCACATCCGTGGACATCCTTCCTGGGAACAGACTGACAATCAATTAGCACTTCCATGACTTGAGACAACTGAGCAAGGAAGGGAACGAGCTGGCTGAAAGGGGCAGGCTGTAGGCGGAAAGAAGGCCTGGCTATCAAATGGCCCTCACATGGGCCTTCTCTGGCGACTAAAATCCTCGTTTCCCCTCCTGATGATGCCCACGGCCTTGTTTAAACTGCAGAAATCTTTCTGTGGACCAGTCCAGAGGTATCTGTGCCATGAGCTCAACTTTGAAGGCAGCAGTGCTGATCAGCTGATGCTGGACCATATCTGTAGGAGATGCAGACCATCCTCATGAGCTGCCCTGATGGCAGGGTCATTGTCACCAGCTTAGCTGTCTGCCCAGCGAGGGCTTGCGTCTTGGCCCAGGTGCTGCCTCCTGCAAGCTCCCCCACCCCACTCAGCAAAGTGGATTTACTCTGTGCCTGACTGACCCCTCCCCTTGGCCATCGCCCTAATCCAAGCCTGAGCGCCATTTCTCCTGCAGATGACAGAAAATGCCAGCCCCCAGGTCTCCCTGCCCACAGTCTGCCTTCTCCAATCCAGCCTCCAGGCAGCCAGAAGGGTCTTCCTGAAACACAAGTCTGATCACTCATTCCACTGCTTGGTCCCCTTCACTGTTTCCTAAACATCTGCATCGGGGGTTCTCAACTCTGCTGACATGGCAGGATCATCTGGAGCACTTTAAAAAATACTGATAATTCTACCCTCCTCTCTCCTTGATTCAGAATCTCGGTGATGGGGGTGGCAGGTCCCAGGCATGAATCACTCACTGATCTTAAACTCCTCAGGCGGATCTCATGCCCTTCCAGGGCTGAGCACCTCTGATCCACAGGATCAAGTGCAAGTCCCCTAGCAGAGCACTCAAGGTCCAGAAGGGCCCGTCCAACAGTCATGGAACAAACACCAAACACCTAACATTAAAGCCAGACAGGTGATTACTATTTGTAGTTAGCAAGTAATGAGTCAGGACATGAATGCCCAGCCTGTCCCCTGCTCCTAGGCATGTCGGACTCCTCTGTAATCTGCTGGAGCCCCTCCACCTCCAAGCTGACACCGCATGACGCCTCCTGCGGCTCTCAGGACCACGCTGTGCTCAGCTGGGGGGTGGGGGGTGGGGCAGTAGTCAGGGACTCAGCAGCACATCTGCCTGGTTTCTGGGTATCCCCGATCACGTGTCCAAGTTCTGCTTCCAAAATGCGCCCTTACTTCCTGTAGTCAGCTGCATAACGGCCCCCAAAGATATCCCGGTGCTGATATCCTGTGACTGTCACCTTAGATGGCAAAGAGACTGTGCAGATGTGATGAAGTTAAGATCTTGCAATGGGGAGATTATCCTGGTGGACCCTAGATGCAGTCACAATTGTCCTTAAAAGAGGGAGCAGCGACACAGAAGGTGACGGCCATGTGACCACTGCAGCAATGGGCCCACTGAAGCACGATCTATGCTGCTGGCTCTGCAGATGGAGGAAGAGGGAAGGGGCCAGCAGCCAAGCAAGGCGGGGAAGGCGGCTCTGGAAGCCGAGAAAGGCAAGGAGACGGACGCTCTTCTGGAGCCTCGGCAGGCAGCGTGGCCTCACTCACACGTTGCCTTTAGCCCAGGGAGACGGATTTTGAACTTCTGGCCTCCAGAACTGCAGGAGCATAAACTCCTGTCGTTTTCACCCACTCAGTTGGTGGTAGTTTGTTACAGCAGCCCTAGCAACACATGCACTCCCCACTCCTCAGTTCCGTGGTTCCACCTTGCTGTCTCCAGCCCCCTTAGACCCTGAGGTCCCACTTGCCAAAGCTCATCTGCCAGCCAGCACCTCTGTCATCTCTGCCGTGGCCTGTCCCCTGCTGTGACCCATCCAGTATAATAGTGCTTTTCAAGTATCACACAACTTAGTCTCACAGTAGCCCTCTGAGTAGGCTGGCATTATCTTCCACCTCCACCTGAGGAACAGAGGTCCGGAGAAATCCAAGGTCACACAGCTTATCAGGAGCAGAGGAGACACTCAGGCCCTCTGACTATAAGCCTGAACCCTCAACCACTGTTTCCACGTTTATTAAGCGCTACAACAGAGCCCGAAACCCATCGCTGTCCTGCTGTGCAGTGAGGTGGAGGATCTACAAGTAACTGGCTTGGCCTCCTCGGTCAGCACCGGAGAAGTACCAGGCCCTTTGCTGGGTCTCTTCCCGGGGGGAGGCAGGAGCCCAGGAGCAGGAGTGAAGATAAAGGTCTGCTCTGCAGGCTGCGCAGAACCAACCCGCATCTAAAGCTGGGGAGAGCTGGCCAGCCATCGCCGTTCCACGGGCTTGCTGTGGGATTCCTCGGGTCAGCAAGGGGGACAGATTCCCTCACCCTGATCAGTGGCCTCCACCCTAAATAGCCTACCCCAAATAATTCTGCCCCAAACAATGTGCTTAAGAAATTTCATACAAACAAATCCACAGAGAGTCATTTTCAAGGTTGGATTAGCACCTCTCACCCTCTGCATGGGAGACACCGGTCAAGATTTGTGACTCTCCTGGGGGCACTGTATAGTGTCGTGGTTAAGAATGCACAGCCTGGAGCTGCATGGGTTCCAAGCTCATCTCTACCACTTGTTAGCTGGGCAACCCTGGGTAAGCAACTTAACCTTCCTGTGCATTTGTTTCTCCATCTGTGAAATGGGGCTCTAATGGCACCCACCTCACAAATGAATTACAATAAGTGCATGGAATAGAAGCGGGTAGACAGTGACCCTGGGCCAAGCTCACTCAGAGTGGCCCATGCTCTGGATCACTTCACTCCTCCGGGCCTCAGTTTTGTGATTTGTAAAATGGAAATAATTGTCCACAGGGCTGTTGGATGAAGAAAATGGATATGACTTGTCTTGGGCTGGGCTCCCCAGAAGCAGATGAGACTGTGGCCCCCGTGTGTACAGCTTATGGAGTGCTGCCCCCTGTGGGGCGTCGTACAGCTGAGACGTGTGGGGCTGGGCCACATCTGTGACTTGTCCACAGTCATTTAGTGATTAACACACAGGTTCAGGATTCGAGCCGAAGTCCTCTGGTCTCAACGCCATTCTCGCCCAGCACTTGGTGCAAAACGGAAGGGAGTCGTGAATATGTGAACACAGGCGTGGCAGGTTGAGTAAGGGCCCCCACAGATATCAGGTGCTACGCCCTGGGACCTCTAATTGTTACCTTATATGGAAAAGTCGTGGAACGCCCTTCTCCTCCAGCACGGGGCTAAGTTCCACTCACGCTGCAGAGCGGAGCTCCTCACCTCTCTGAGAGGCCTCCTGGGTTTACTCCTGCGGTTGTGACCACTGCCTCTGCTGAGAGCTGCTACAGTCCTGTGTACACGGTGTCGGAGGACTTCTCCCGCTCTGCCTGGCACGACCACCACTCGGGTTCATGTCTGTCCTCTCTCCCACAGCCCACCACCACCCTGGCTCAGAGCCCTGGAGGGCCGTGCAGGCTGGTCATCAGTGTGTCCCCACACCTCGCACAGTGCTTGGCAGGTTGTACATACTGGAAGGGTTCCTGGAACGAATGAATGAGTGAATATTTGCATTTTGAAATCTAAATGGTTTCTGGCTGGAGGCCCAGACAGACTTGCATTTGACTGTTGGTCCCGCCCTTCCGTAGCTGTGCAATCTTGGCCCCCTCATGACACTCAGTGTAATCTCCTAGTCAATGCAATCAGGTGTGTCCCACATCCCCCTGTGGGTCCCTTGCAGACATTAGCTCCCACCCAGACATTCACTGGGTCAAGGAAGGCCTTGTGCTACAAAGCTGGACTCAGTGGAGCTCAGTGCCTGGCCTGCACGCTCCGGCCGCCTCGTTTGGGAGACAGAGCAGTTCCCACTCATGGACTCATTGCCTCGGTCTGTACAAGGGAGCGCGCTCTAAGGATGGGATTTGTAACAATGGAACCGCCCCTCCTCCAGCCACAGAGACCCCTGTTTCCAGAAAGTCCAGGCAAAGGCCTGATGGCCGCCTGGCAGAGATGCAGTAAAGGGGTTCCCACGTTCACTGGGGTTCCCTTCCCACACTGAGACCCACCCCGCCCTCGGTTCCTCCTTCTCACAGCCCCTTCTTTCTCAAGTGGTCCCACCAGCTTTCCACGACTGTGCTACTGGCCCAGCGTGTTCCTGCAGGGGGCTCTGTGGTTGGAATTGCTCCCTGGCTCCTCCAGACCACCCGCCCAGGTCCCTGATGTGGCTGCAGACATTGCCAGGCAAGGTCAAGGTCAAGGTCAGGTGGGGTGGTCTCTCTCTGATGTGGGAGCAGGATCCATGTCTCTCTCCAGCTCTAGCCCCGAAATGCCAAAGGCAGTGATGAGCTCTGAGCCTCCCAGGGAATAGATCAGAGCCTGCCTTCCAGGCCTTCCCCAGCCACTCGTCTTTCTTTGCCACCCCTGCGCTTCTCCTTGCATTGTCCCAAACCCAAAATCCAAGCCTGTAAGTAGTGGTGGTCACGCCCCTCCTGTGACACCTGTGCCCCTGACACGTCTGGGAGGAAACAGCTGGTCTGACATTGTAAGACGGGCATGCAGACTTGTGCCATTTGTGCATGGTGGGACCTCAGTTCTGCGGGTGAGTGGCATCGCCCCCAGGCCCTGAGCCCTGAAACTGGGCCGAGCCCTCTCGGGCCTCATTCCCCTGCCCCAGGCCAGGCCCTGAGCGGGCCCAGGGGCTGACGTTCTCTATGAAATCTGGCACATTGGATCACACGTTAGGTTGCACTTTCAACCACAGTGACAGTCTCAGCTCGCTTGGGTGCTCCTCCAGGGCCCTCGCAGGAGGGACACTGCAACCACTCAGAGTCCTGGTCCTAGTTTGCCCTCAGACACTCCAGCACATCACAGCATGGTGACCCAGGCAGAGTAGTGACCCCAGAAACCTCTCAGGCTTCTGGAGCTTCCAGACAGTGGGGTGCCCGGCTGGAAGAGCCAGTTAGAATGAAGGTGATCCCCACAACACGTCGTCAAGGCCATCAGAAATCGGGTCATTGTGAAAGGAGTTCGAAACACACAAAAGCCATGTGGATAGAGAAAAGGGCACAAGTCCATGCTGTGATCATGTTCCCCCTCTCGCCAGCTACGGGGCCTCAGGTGAGTCTCCCAGCCTACTGAGCCGGACCTTCTGCCTCGGAAGGCAGACCACATGGCTGTCACCAGGAAGGACGCAAACTTTCTGACCCGTCCCCTTCGGGACACATGGCAGTTTGCATTCCCCGCAGGTAGGGAATTTGCATGCTGGTGACACATGTCACTGGCCACGTTCCCTCCACCTGCCACAGGGGCAGCTGTTGCAGAGAGAAGAGGCCCTGGCAGCCAGCATCCCTGAGTTGGGAAGCTCTGGGGCAGAATCTCTAGTCCCCCACAGTGAACACCCAGCAGGAGTGAGACATGGTCCTGGGGGTTTAAAGCCACTGAGACTGGGGGGCTGTTTCTTCCTGCAGCAAACCCCAGCCCATCCTGACCTACAGGTGGGGGTAATAAGACCTTCCGTGTAGTGGCACGGCCGCACATGTGACCTGGCACATAGTGAATGCTCGGGGTCACTGTGCCCCCACCCTTTCCTTGACAAGTAGTCCAGCTGCGTCGGCTGAGCTAGCATGCATTTCATGGAACTAAGCATAGGCCCGGGCCCAGACACACGAGTCTGAGAAAGCATCTCAGGGAAGACACAGCATTGCATCTCCATCCAAGAGGAGCTGGGGGTGGGCTGTGATTTGCCAAATAGGCACAACGTGAAGGAAAGGGTCTGACGGATCCCATTTTGGCTGGAGGCCTTTCTGATATGTGCGTGCGTGTTTGTATTTTTTAAGATAAGCTAACTACTCAAACCCAGTTCAAATGGACTTTTGGGATGGGGTCCCCTTCTGATAACTGAGGGCTCCTTTTGCCCTTGTCTCGAGGTGAGGATGAGAGACTGGGGCCCAGCCCTGGTGCTGTCTATCCCAGTGGGGGCACCTTGGGAAGTCCCTGCATCTCTCAGCTCCAGTCTCCTGGTCCGTGAGAGGCAGAATGAGGGCACCCAGGAGGGCACGCCTTCCCTGCCCGCCCCTTCTAAAGCAGCACGTCCGCCTCTGTCACTTCCCTTTTCAGCTCCAGGACTGAAAAGGAACACAGACTTTTGTTCCCACCCTGTCCCCACTGCCTGACACAGTGCCCGGCACGCGGCAGGGACTCAGTAAGTGCGTGCTGACTTAAAGAGCAGGCGAATGAACGGATTGTTTACCTACACAAAAACAACTTGTACCCAATTCCAGAGTTAGCATTTTCCTGTCAATCACTGTCACCCTTGGGACAAGCACCCCATTAGCTGTGGTTATGATGACGAGAATGAGGATATTAAACATGTGGCAGGGTCACAGTGTACACTGGAACTCATATGGACTTTGTCTAACACAGCGACAAGCACATTGCAAAAATGAGTAGTAGGTTGTGGGTTGGGATTCTAACCTAGGTTTCCTTGCATACCCGCAGTAACGGGAAGCTCACTCCTTCCGAGGCAGCCCTTAGCATGGAGGGGCAGCTCCTGCAAGGTGCGGGACGAGAGAGAGGATGAAAGGTCTGGGCCAAGCACACTTCCCCCTTGCTTAGGACAACGGCGTGGGTTTGCAGCTGGGAGAGGATCAGCCTCTGCTCTGTGAGCCGCCCGTCACTCAGGGGGCTGCGGATCAGAGGGGCTCCCAGGGGCAGGAGCCCTGTCAGTCATACCTGAATGAACGGGAAGAGCAGCCCGACAGCAAAGTTGGAGAGCCAGTTGACGGTGCCCGCGACGATGAAGGCAGCCGGCCGCTGGGACTGCTGGAAGAACTCGCCAGTCAGGATGAACGGGATGCCACCTGTGACGAGAGCCGGGGTGTGGAATTAATCCCCCCAAGAGGGTCAGGCTGCCAGCATCCTTCTCCACCTGCCAGGCCTTCGACCCGCCCCCGTGGCAGGGAGCACCTTCTGGAAAGAGCCGGCTTTCCTACGTGAGTGCCGGCTTCAGGAGTGGGAGCTGGAGCTACAGCCCTTACCTCCTAAAGGGATGAAGATCATTTCTCTGACCTGGCCCATCCAAAGGAGAGATTCATCATCCTCTCAGCTCTCCAAATGCCTTTGAAATCGAGTACTAGGTGTACAACTTTGACTTACAAGGCCGCTGACATTTACTGAATATATAGTGTTAAGAATGCTTGTAATTTAATCTTCAGAATAACTGAGTCAGGCAGGAATTGGCTGCCATATTCCCTGGGTGAGAAAACCGAAGCCCAGAGAGGTTATTTGATTTACCCAGGGTCACCCAGCTCACGAGTAGCAGAGCCAGAACTCAGGCTTGGGGCTCTGACCTCCAAATCTCAGCGTTTCTCTGCTAGTCCCTGCTTGAGAGAGGAGGAGAGCCCCCGCCCAGCTGGATGTCCTTTTGTCCTTCTTCTCTCCCCTCAATTGGATGTGCGGTGGCCCCAGTCCCTGAGTCGCCCCGGCAGTGGAGCATGTGTTACTCAGTGGAAGCTCACTGGCATTGGGGCCGGTCAATTCTCTATTTTGAGAGGCCGTTTTGTGCATTTGCAGGATGCTTATCACCCCTCACTTCCTGGTGCCAGAAGTGCTCCTACTTGCCATGGCAACCCAGACTGCTTCCACAGGTTTCCACACGACCTCCACATACCACACCTGGCTGAGAATCTGAGGTCTGCACCCCCCTCTTCCTGAACGTCCCAATCAATGAGAGTTGAGTTGGGTCCTGTGCCCAGACTCAGGACCTGTGGCTCAGCATGACCACTAGGGTCCTGTATGCAGCCCCATCCCAACCTGAGGCCCCCTTCTGCCCATCACATCTCCTTCCAGGCACTCCACAGACAAGACAGGGCAGGCAGCGGAAGGGAAATCCCTAAGGGACCTTCACCAAACTCTAGGGGACAATGAATGGTTTGGAAACCAGGAGGCTGGAGCCCTTCCTTCCATCGACACTCCATGGTTAACGACTGTGCTAGGGCTCGTCCCACAGTGGTGGATGAGAGTGACAATGTCCCTGCCTTCATGGGACTCCCTCGTCTGGTAGGAGAGAAAAGATGACTCATTTATTAAAAAAGAAGTGAATGAATGAATAAACAATTACAACAGGCGATGAACACTCTGGAGGGAATGCACAGGACAACAGGGGAGGGTCTGTGTGAGTAGGGGTCTGGGGGGGCTCTTTGGGGAGGTGATAGCTGAGATGTGATTTGAAGGAGGAGATGCAGCTTGTGAAGATTTGGGGAAGATCGTGCTGGGTGGAGGGAGGGGAGGGCAGAGGCCCTGAAGGGTGAAAGGGATTGGGCCAAGGTCTAGAGCAGAAGAGGCCAAGCTATCTGGATGCCTGAGGGACGGTTGGGAGGAATGGGATGAGGTGGCGAAGGTGAGCAGGGCCAGTTAGGTAGTCTGTTGTAGATCAAGAGAGGGGTTTGCTAACGAAGAAAACCGACGAGGGGTTTCAAGCAGGGGTTTATGTGGTCAATTTGCATTTCGCAGACATCACTGTGTTTGGAGAAAGGACTGGAGGGTGTAGAAGTGGATGCAGGAGGCTGTTGGGCAGTGCAAGGAGGAGGCAATGGCCGTCTAGAGCGCCCGGATGGTGGTAGTATGGACGGAAGGAAGGGGCTGAATTCGGAAACTCTCCATCCCACGGAGGCAATGCTTTCATTGTGAGCAGTGCACACAACCACAACACTCATCAGCAAGTCCACCCAAGCAACCTAAGGTCACGGAGCCAGGACCAGCTCAAGCCTGCGTCTGTCCCCAGCACTCATCGTTATCACCTCACCATGCTGCCAGCAGGCCTAAGACTCCGACACATCAAAAATGCCTCAGAACGGCGCACCCCCTCACTCCCCACGAGACTGTGAGCCCTCCAGGACAGGCAGCATCTCCATCCGCCTGGCATCTTTGACAGAGTGTAGATACTCGATCAATATTTACGTACTTGAATTAAATGCTCAAAATTTGATTTTGAAGAGACTTGGTATGTTGTTGACCACACAGAAAGTGGACTCTCCGTATCTTAAAGCTATCTATCAAAATGTGCGAGAACAACGGTTACACATCGAAATGTGCTAAAACCAGACTGTAGGTCTATAGAGCGTGTGACATTTCATTGTCAGAAAGTGTTTGTGTCACGCACCCATCTGGTCCTGCCTCCAACACTGCTGGGAACCTTGCAGCATCTCCTAGGGGGTCAGCTCACGGCTATTCTGAAGCCTGGATGGGATTGAGGGCTGGGGTTTCACTTCCCTCGACTTCCCTAGGTGTGTTTGGAAGCAGCTGTGGATAACTTCCGGTGCTGGTACCTCAGCCTACGATGGACAGAATGTGGACAAACCTGCCTCCCCGCATGCACACCTCTTTGTTGCTTCAGGGCTGGGACCATGACTTGTTTACTGCTTCTGGCCCCTGCTCCCAGCACAGCACCTGGGACACACATACGAGGTGCTCTGTCAAGGTCTGCAGGATCGATGGAAGAGCGGTCAAGACACCATGGAGTTCAGAGTACATCGACATCAAAGCCCCTGTCTCCTTCCTTCCCTGGGCCTTCAGGCCACCCCCTGAGGGCAAAGACAACCAACCAAGAGGAGCTTGCACAGCCCATTGTGCTGAGGGGTTTTCATTCCTATTATCTCCCTTGAACCTAACAACCAGAACAGGTGGTGAACCATGCTGGGCTGGCACCTGGGCTCTGATGTCAGTAGGAACAGGCTTAAGTCCTGGCTCCAGCAAACCTCGCTAGAGTTCAGGTCTGTCACCTGTGAAGTGATGACAGTAGGGACTTGCTACTGGGGGTGTTTCTGAGGATTAAATGAACTACTGTATGCAAACACTTAGTATAAGTGTGGCACATGAGAGGCAGTCAGTAAGGGTTAGCTACTATAATAATAAGTTAAAACTCCTCTGCATTATTCCCCCCATTTTATAATGAGCTAGTTGAAGCTCAGAGAAGGGGCGTGACATGCCCAAGGTCTCTTAGCCAGGAATGATGATGATGAATGATGATGGTGATGATGATACTAGTGATGATGATGATGATGGTAGAAATGAAGATGATGGTGGTAATGATGATAGTAGAGATGATAATGGTGCTGCTGCGGCTGCTGATGGTGGTGATGGTAGCTAAGTGGAAGGCTCTGTGAAAAGCACTTTACATACCTTATTTCATTTAATTATCACTGTTTTGTGGCAGTTACTACTATTATTTTTCCCATTTAACATATAAAGAAACCGAGGTCTAAGAAAGTTGAGTAATTTCCTCAAGATCACATGACCAGTGGGATGCCAACTCAAGGCTGGGTGACTCCCAAGGGTGAGTCTTAATTACTCCATTGCGGTGCAAACGAGTCTAAGACAACATCCTTTAAAACACGTGAAAGAAACTTAGCAGTCTTCATGGTTTCACCCCAACGCTCTCCCAAATCCTGGAGTTCATTTCTCTCTCTTTTGTCTGAAGGCACTGGTGACCTGATTTCCTGAGTCTCTCACGGTCTGTTTCTTTAAATCCAGGGTAAAATGAGAAAGAATGGGCGTTGATATGGAAACAGAACGGATTTCTGGTAGGTCCTAGATTTTTGTTTTGTTTTTCAAAATGAAAATAGTTTTATTATTTATTTCTGATTGTTTGTGTCATGAGTAATATTTGCCCATTTTAAACAATTAAAGAAAGCATACATTACAGAAAGGCATAAAAAGCAAACAAAAGTCGTCCCTAAACCTTCCATCTGGGATGATCTCCATCTGTATCTGACACTTGGCATTGACATTGAATGCTGCTATAAAGAAGCCTAGAGCTAGTCTAATATTTCTCCTTTAGGTGATTGGTTTTTTCTACCTAAAGCCCTGAAGAAATCTTTCCTTATCCTTGAAGTTATTAGCTTGACTATTCATTAACTGTGATGGATCAGCTATGTTGCTCTCCCTGTAACAATCTTTCTTGGAACACAGTGTGTTGTTTGAACTATAGATCCACTCTTGTTTTTTTTTTTTTTTGCTGGGAAAGATTTGCCCTGAGCTAACATCTGTTGCCAATCTTTCTCTCGTTTTGTTTTTTCCTCCCCAAACCCCCAGTACTTAGTTGTATATTCTAGTTGTAAGTCCTTCTATTTCTTCTATGTGAGCCATGACCACAGCATGGCTACTGACAGATGAATGGTGTGGTTCCACAACCAGGATCAGCACCCAGGCCACCGAAGTGGTGACAGTGTTGAAACTTAACCACTAGGCCATCAGGGCTGGCTCGAGATCTACTCTTCATTCACTTCCTACATTGTTCTTGAAAACGACTTCTGTTCTGTGTGTTGGCTTCTTTACTTCAGAGACACTTATTATCCTTATGTTGGATCAACTTTGTCTCTCTTCTGTATCTATCATCTCTTGAATGACTGTATTCTCTTGGTTTCTGTATAGATTTCGCACGCTCTGGGCAATTTTTCCCTTCTTTCTTTTTTCCCTCCCTTATTTTCTTCCTCCTTTTAGTGTCCCACGTTAGTGCATTCCCTATGGCCGTTCCTCTACGTCTTTCCTATACACAGAGTGAGCTGCTCCATCCAGATTTCCATGTGCTCCATACGGTAGGTGATTCAACTTCGACACCTTTTCTCCTTATCTTCTTTTGTATTGTCTTGTCTTTCAAGTCCCAGTTTGCAACGGGAACACTGTCTTTCAGTAACTTTTCTATCAAAGATGGGAGTGGGGTGTGAAGGAACCTGGTTAGGGCTGTGGGCAGCCGTTTCTGGAGGATCTGGGCTCTGCTCTCTCTCCTCTGAGATTTTGTGCAGTGACATGCACCAGCACCCACTCCACCAGCTCAGGAGTATATTCTACTTCTGCGGGCTTCAGTTGGTGTCCTCAAATTAGGACAAAGTCTTGGGAGACGAGAAGCCCCAGGGCCTTGGCAAGGGCTGCTGTGTGGAAGGCATCTTTTTAATCTTCCCCCAGGATCGCTGACTCACCTCCTCACTCTATTTCCCCCACAAATCAGGGATGTCAGTGAGAGTTCTTAGGGGTTTCTTTGAATCCCCTTTTCTGGTCAGTGCTGTGGCTGAAGAGTGGAGACAGAATATACTGTAGTAGAATTATCCTTCATTGGCTGCCAGTTTTCAGTTCTGGCATGTTTCCTTGTTTGGTTGCTGCTGGCCATTTTTTTTTTCCATGTAAAGGTTTGTTTGTTTGTTATTATTGGCTTTTTAAAAGAACTTTTTATTTGTAGCTCATTTTGTTGGGTATTTGTGGGAGGGAGATTCTGGAACAAGGCTATCCAGGACCATATTTACCCAAAATCCCTTGGTAATTTGTCTCTTAAAGGTGAGGTATTCGTGTTTCTGGTGGTAGACGTGTAGGTGCTGCTCATCTTAAAACGACACGCTTCAACATAAAGGACAGCTGGAGATACCCCTTCTTGTAAGGGATCTTGACAAGGGAACGCCTTCTGTAAAATTCTCCAGTTTGAGGCCCTCTATTTTGTGGACACTTTTTGTTTACAAAAAGATTTTGCATGCCTTGTCTCACTGAATCTGTCTTCACGACCAAAGTATGAGTTACGAATTGTGCCTACAGATTGGGAAACCGGGGCTCTGGAAGATGAAGAGCCTCAGCCGTGTTATGAGTCCCACTTGCAAGAGTTAGGACACTGTTGACTCTTCTGACTCCAAATCCGGCGTTCTTTTGACTGTGCCTCCGTTCAAAAGGACAGAAGATGGTGATGGATTCGTGCTGCTGTTTCCTCTGTAACATGCCTCGCACGGGGCTCGCTTCATACCACAGTACTCAACTTCGATTGCCTAAGAGCACAATACAGCCTAAACTTTGAAAGTGAGCCCCAAATGGTTACGTCTCTTGGTCAACATATCTCATTATCTTATTTGGTTCTCATTTGTTATTTTATTTGGCTACTTATTCTGGATTCCCCCAGAAGCAGACCCCGACAAGTAGTGTATGTGAGAATTGATCCCAGGACACACTGGTAAGCGTGTGGGTAGCTGAAGGAAGTGAATAAAAGGTGTGTTATCAGCAAGTCACCACTGTGGACCACGAGGGCTTAATCCATTTGGGACCCTTGGGAAACTATACAGAAAACACATCTCAGAGTCATCCGACCTGGGGAGCAAGGGAGCTGGGCACTTATCCCCCAGGCCTGTAGCCATCAGTGGAGGGCTGCTCCTTGGGCAGCACTTCTGGCAGCCATGAGAATGGGCCAAGTGGGCTGTGGCTCAGACAGGAAGGTGCACCTGGTGGCAGTTGTAGGTCTGACGGGGACGCACTGAAAGGGGGCAGCAGGGGATTTGGGGAGGGGCATATGAGTCTCTGCCACTGTCATCTGTTCTTTAAGTGTTAGACTTCCTGGTGACCGCTGCGGTAATGGGCCTCTAAGATAAGGTATCTTAGAGCCTACTTTAGTATTTGCCTCAGGAGTGGGAGTATAACACCATGGTTAACATCATGGGATGGGGTGTAACACTGTGGTCAGAGCATGGATGGGGTGTAACACTATGGTCAGAGCATGGGTGGGGTGTAACACTGTGGTCAGAGCATGGGTGGGGTGTAACACTGTGGTCAGAGCATGGGTGGGGTGTAACACTGTGGTCAGAGCATGGGTGGGGTGTAACACTGTGGTCAGAGCATGGATGGGGTGTAACACCATGGTTAATCTGTTCTGTGGCTCAGCTGTCGTCAACAACCAAGCTGTGTGGGATAGCAGCACCCCCTGGTGTCTACTGCGAGGAACCACCTGACACCTGTTCTCTTCCGGCAACCTCCTTTCTTTCTGCTCAAGGAGATAAACCTGATTTAAATCCCCAGCTACTTCCTCGCTATGTGCCCACAGGAAAGTTATGTCTATGGTCCTCAATTTTCTCATCTATGAAATGAACATAACAATAGTTCCTACCTCAACATTGTTTTGAGGATTAAATGAAACAAGCTTAGCGATGTGAGCCTGGGGGACCCCTCAGACAGCTCTGTTATCTTTGCTCCCATCAAGCTCCCCGGCACCCGGCCTTCAGCCCCTCCCTCCTTTTCTGTTTTCTGACTCCTGCCAGGTACCTGAGTAAAATATCCAATTTTATTTCATTTTTGCATAAAAGAAATAAAAAGCAACTGTCCAAACTTTTCTATAACTCATTTTACTGAAATTCCTCTAAGGGAACACTGTCATCAATTTCAGAAGTCCTTTAAAACGCCCAAAGCCTCTTACTAATCTCCACAAGCATGTCCATATGTTACTTTGTCCTCGAATAAGCACCAGCTTTTAAAAAATTTTAAATTAAATACAATCATTTTGAAGGGGCGCTGTCCGCTCAGAAGCTCCTCACCTCGGAGGACACCTGTTCAGCCAGACAGGGAAAAGGCAGGTCTGCCCTCCGGTCTCTGAGAGGAGTTTGGACACCCACCTCCCCAGGTCTGTGCTTCCAGCTAGGGAAGGATGGGAGATGGGGCAGGTGGTCCCCAGTGTCCCCTTGCAGACGCTCATCCTGTCCTGACTCTCAGTGGGCACCTCTGGCTCCACGGATGAGAAGGTGGGACGCTTGGGTCCTTCTCTAAGCCTCAGTTTCCCCACCTCTAATCCAGGTGAGCTATTTGAAATCTTGGTAAAGCTGGTTATAGCACTTGCTTGGCACACAGTAAATTATCACCATGCTGAGGCGGCTGGGACCTCTGGCTTCAGAGTCAGATAAACCACACTTGCAGCCTGTGTGACCACAGGCAGGTCATATGGACGGCTCTCAATGTTCTCGTCTATAGAGAAACGGAAGGGAGGCTTCTCTAGGAGGGGTGTGAGACTCAAGTGTGCATTTAACCAGACAGAAGAAGGAGGTCCCTTTGCCACCATGAGTCCTTCCATGGGTGGAATCATCGTCTTTTTATTTCTTTATTCTTTTGCTCGTTTATCGTGCTCTTTGATGGCAGGTAACTTGGTTCTTTTGCTTGCTGTTGCTTTCCCTGTAGCAAATTGTGTCCCTTAATACATGTTTGGGCTCCATAGACATTTGCTGAATGGATGAATGACTAGGAAACGACGGCAATTACACAGGCCTTTAAGGGTGAGTGGCACTTCATTATGTGGTCAAAGGAGTGCTACACGGGAGCGGGTACCTGCTTGGTGGGAACTCAGGTTGAGACAGGGGAGTGGGGCAGCACAGGCATTGTCTGGAGAAGTTGCTGGGCGGATCCTAGAGTGCCTACACTGCCATGCAGGGTGTTAGGAGTCTGTAGGTGGGAGATGCAGCAGGCCAGCTGAAGGGTTTCAGCAGGAGAGCGCTGCCATCAGATCGGGGATTTGGAGAGTGGTCCCTGATGCGGAGTGGAGCAGGGGTCAGCAGAGGAAGGGTGTGGAGGCGGACAGGGACACTGGCTCGGGGACAGTAATTAAGAACGTGAGAAAAAATAGGAAAAATGTGTGAGAAAAAGCACTTCATGCATCTCAGTGTCATTAACAACCATCCTCTGGGTTCCGCCTTGAAGTTGCACAGGATCCATCACGTGACTCCGTTAAATTCCTCCCAGATTCGGCTTCACCGAAACATAAAGTGATTCCGCTTCTTGACTACCAATCAGGATGTTCGACAGACTTCATTCCCATGGCATTTCTCTAATGTGGCCTTTTAAGCAGCATCCTCAGGTTTGAACGTCTCCATCCTGGAGATCCTAGGGGAGAGGCTGTTTCTGAGGAGTCCGGGAGCAAACGAGCCACGTAGAGGCCAAAACGACTCTGCTAATTCTAGTTAAAAATGAGGAGCTGCCACATCCTGCTGAGGGTGGACAGCTAATTCGTAGGTAAAAAACACAATTAAAATCCATCAGGGGAAAGCCACAGGGATGTGTTCCGGTTGACGGGTTGACCACACTCAGAGGATCTGCTCCTAAGCTTGGTCGGCAGTTTGCATTTCAATAAAGACAGAGGTCAGGGGTCTTGGTAGTAAGTTCTCACGGCACACTTTGACATTCTTCCTTTAGGATGAGCACTCGGGGGGTGTTAAAACAGACAAGCAAGGGTGACCGGACAGGGAAGGGTCTTGGGTGTGGGTGCTGCCTGGAATAAGGTCAAGGACCCTGGGGACACAGTGCATTTCAGTGACTCCAGGCAGTTGCACCTCAGCCTGGGTGTTGGTTTTCCCATACGTGGAATGAATGGGTTTGTTTATTCATTCAGTGAACACGAATTACTGAGTGTCTGCTTGGGCTGGCGCTGGGCTGGGCAGTGAGGACACAGCCCCGGGCAGCCACGGTCCCTGGTATCCTCAGTCCTGCAGGGTCATGGTGTTCTCTGCTCGTTCCTGGAACGCTGAAGCAGATGCGGTTGGGGCCCGTCCTGATTCCATCGGCCCTCCTGTGAGTCTCAGCGCGGCTGGCCCCGCCTGCCTCCAGCACCCGTGCAGAGGGCTTTGTCCGGCTTCGGCAAGCCAGGGGGATGGAGAGTTGACACCTTTTTCCTCCAGGACTGACCACAGGGAGCTGGCGTAAGTACTTCCTCGGGGATGACTCTGAGAGGTGTCCTTCCTCCCCTTTTCAGATTCTCTGGCAGGATTCTGCTTGGGTTCCCACGACAGTAAGTTGTTCCATTCAGCACGTTCTTATGGCTGCCTTCTCTTTCCACCTCACGTGCCTGCTCTCCTGCCGGGGATTTCTGGAGTCATCCCCTGAATAAGCTGCTTCCTTCGAGCCCTTGTCTTAGGGTCTCTTTCTGGGGAAACCCATCCGAGTTTTTCAAAGTCCTGCTCTGCCCAAGACTGAAGTCCCCAGCAGCCTGTCCTTCTCTGAACTCTTATTGATCTATAATCTAGACTGCAGGGGCATCCAGGGTGACCAACTCAACCCAGCTTAACAAACGGAACGTCCCGCATCTCAGAAATCCCTAGGGCTGTGGTTCATCCCAGTGCTATCTCAACCTGATTACTTCTTGATTGCTTAAAAGGGGTCATTGAGCACATGAGACAGGGGAAAGAGAAGATACCAGGTCGTAAGCATTTTCAGAGAGACTGAATCCATCTACACAAAGAAGGACGGAGCAGAAGGAGAAGAGAGAGCCGGGGAAAGCACAGGGCTTAGAACGAGAGGGAGATCCGGAAGCCCAGAGTGGGCAGGAGCTGAGCTTTGCAGCAACTCAATCCCTTAGCGATGCTGACATCCAGAGAAACGGAAAACGAAGTTTCCAGCAAACTCTGCTGCATGCTGCGAATGGCCTCTTCATGACCGGTTGTGGGAGAATTTAAATTGCTCGTTCTTTTTGGATATCGGACTGATAGCTCTGTAAATGCGACTCTACCAAGGCTGGCTGATGGCGGGTGGGGGTGGGGCGGGGGGTGGGGTGCATTTTCAGGTTTATCAGTTTTCCTTTGCATTCTCTTCTTTCATTCTCCCAGAAGTCCTGGAGGGTGGCAATGTCATGCCCATTTTATGGATAGGTGGGGAGACCATATGGTTCATTTTCCAAATGTGGACATCTTCAGAGAGTCAGAGGGTCACATCAGGATATCAGGTGCAATGAGACTGTCCCAGGCAAACGACCAATGAGGAAATGAGGCCTGGGTCAGAACTCTTAGCTAAGGTCCCACAGCTGGTACGGCAGTGGCAGAGATGGGATTCAAGTCCAGATCTCCTGGACTTTCCATGGAATCTTCTCTGTCAAGGTGAACCTCTTCAATAAGATGATATCCACCATGTGCTGAGCACCTGCATTGTCGCCGCCCAGGCAGAGTTATAGTGATGGATGCTAAGGTGCCTATGACTTTTGAGGTAGGTGGGATTATCCCCACTTTACAGACGGAGAGACTGAGGCACAGAAAGGTGACTTGCCCAAGGTCATCTGCCTAATACGTGGCAGAGACAGGATTCCTCGCACAGTCTCCTCACCACCCCAGCTGTGAGGCCGAGTGAGGGAGCACAGAGAAGGAAGCCCACGCACAGATGATTAAAACAGAAGACCGGCGAGCTCCCGAACAGATCACAGGCCACAAAGTTGAAGCACTCTGTGCCCACAGGAACTCATCGGGCCTTCAGACGTTTTCTGACTTCTCTTGAGAGCCTCTCATATGGTGAGGTGAGCTTATTTTTCTTTTCCAGGTGTCTTCCTCAAACCTGCACTGCCCACAGCTCTGGCTGCTGCAGGAGATGTTAACGCTGAGATAAAAGCAGCTCCTGGTGGAAGGCAGGGAGCACTCTCTTTCCAGAACGAGTGGCCGGGCTGTGTGTTCATCCCGGGGTTGGCTGTGACAGGCTGAGCCATTTCCGGATCAAAGGGCTGAACCCCTCTCGGGCTCCGCTCAGCCCTGGCTCCTGAGCGTGGGGAGCAGAAACCTTCCCGCTGAGTGGGACGACAGCTGTTCGGCTGGCCCATTTCCACAGCCTGTTCTTTTTCTGCCATGTGAAGTTCCAGCCTTGTCACAAAGGGCAAAGCCACTGAACCCGCAGCAAAGGGGGATGGCCTGCGGCTCCCGACGGCACCTGGCCCGTACTAGGTGGTCTCCTGGCGTGGAATCCCTTCCCTTTCCTTCTCCTCCACCCCGTCTGCCTGGAAAATTCCTTCTCACCTTTTAAAACTCACTGCACATCACTACCTTTCCTCCCAGGCCTCTGGCTCCTTCCTCTGTGCGCCCACAGCCCCAGCCCCCTGACGGATGCCACCTGTCGTCCCCAAGGATCGATGAGCGACAAAGCAACAGGCCTGGCCCAGACGAGGTGCTCAGTGAGGGGGTGTGGAGTGAAGGGAGGCGATGCACGAATCAGTGCCTGAACAAATGCATGAGAGTATCTAGAAAAGAATAAAGGATGGAGCCAATGGCCGACGGAGCAGTGGGAGGAATAGTAAACGATGAGCCGAAACCCTCCTTCCCCAGCACAGGGCTGGATTTGAACCTGGCCTCAAGCCCCTCACTCGTTTCGCGTCTTTAGCAATCATGCTGTAAGCCTCCCCCAGCAGAATGTCCCTTCTTGGGCTACGCCCCTCCCAGCTAGGGCTGGACTCCAGGTCAACCTGGCTCCTTTCTATGGGATCCCATCAACAAAGTTCCTTGCATACCTCAAGTGATGGGGAACTCACTCTTTGTGAAAGAAAGAGTCAGGTTATTCAATGCAGCTCAGATTTGAATCTTGGTCATCCCCCAAGCTGCGGCTCAGAGGTCACCTCCCCGGGAAGTCCTCCTTGAGGGCCGGCCTGTGCACCTGGGGAGCTTCCAGCTGACCCCGAGCTTCCCTCTTGAGCACCGAATTACACACAGGGTCTTTGCACTGCCTTTTCCCTCTGCCTGGATCCCTCTTCTCCAGGTATCTGCATGGCTGCCTCCCTCTCATCTCTCAGGTCTCCGCTCCGTCACCACCTCCCCACAGAGGCCATCCCTGGCCGCCTGGTCCTCCTCTACTCTCCCTCCGCCCATTTTGCACGCCCTTCCTCCAGGGCACTCGTCACTGCCTTACATCCTATTGCGAGGTGTTTCCTGTAAGCCTCCTTGAGGGCAGATACGTTGTCTATTTTGTTCCACGTGCTGCCCCAATTTCTAGAACACTCTCTAGCACTCTCTGGCACAGAGTATAAGAGCTCTATAAATATTGGCAAATGGATGAATGAATGAACCAACCATTTCCCACTAGATGAGTCTTATTCATGTTTGTATCCCTGGGGCCTAGGTTGGAGCCAGGCGCATAGCAGGTGATTACGAACGATTGCAAACATAAATGCAGCTCTCACATTCTGAGGACAGACCAAATCCCTCTTCTGCCTCAGACTTCCAATAGCTTCCCACTGCACTGAAAATAAAATCTTAAGTCTTACCAAGAAGTTACGAGATCCTCCATCATCAGGCCCCTCCTATCCCTCCGACTTCATCTCTTTCTCTTGCTAACAACACTCCAGCCATGCCTGAACCTTTCAAGCAAGTCCCTGCCTCAGGACCTTTGCACATTCTTCCGCTAGATCCTCCCAGGGCTCTTCCTTCTTAGTATCCAAGTCTTGCCTCCAATACTAGGTCCTCCCAGAGCCTGCTCCTGTCCACCCTCACTAAAGCAGCCTTTCCCTCCATCACTCCAGCCCCTCAGCCCATTTATTCCTTCTTAGCCCTTGTCACTAACCTTAAAGGATTTATCAGTTTACTGGTCAGGGTTCTTGTAACTCTGCATTTGTGGTGGGGCAGCTCGGGGTCTGAGGTCGCCTTGAGATGTAAGGTCCAAGAGGAAAGACCACATCGCTGAGTCATTCACCAGGGTCCCTCCTGTGCTGGGTCAACATAGGAACTGCCTGATAAGCACTTTTAAATGAACAAGTGCGCTCCCTGTCGACCTCACTCACCCAGCTCCTCTCACTGTTCTCAACAGTCACGCCCCCAGAGTTGGCAGGTCCCCCGCTGGTCTGTAATTATCAGTCTGAGTGGCTGTCTTCTTAATTAGATTACGAACTCCGCAAGGACGGAAAACGCCTCTGACTCCGTTTCTGCATCCCCAGTATGAGATGCAGTGTCTGCACGTAATGGGTGTTCAAAATCTTTTGTTGAAGGAATTAATTTGGGACATAACTGAGAATAAGTAAAAGAGGAAAAAATCTGCTGTCGACAGCCAGCATAGACTTTGGAAAATGCCTGCACTGAAGCTCATGCTTTTTTTCTCAAAAAGAGAGGCCCCCGCAGGCTCTTTCAAGACCTAATTCTAACAAGCCTGTTTCTGTATTTCCAGCCCTGTTTTATTTAACTGGAGAAGTTGGGTGCGCAAAGGGGACCCGCAGGGGAGGCAGCACGTCCACGGGACCGGCTCCTTCCAGACCGTCTGAGAAATGAGGCTGCACGGCGGGGAGCCTTTCTGTGGGAGGCGGCCCCCAGCTCAGGAAAACAACCCCGATGTCGTCTCAGAACCAGCTCTCCCCGCGAAGGCTCGTTTGATTTGGTGAAGGCTCAAGTCTCCGACCGCGGCCTCGGAAGACGGCGGAGCACCTGAGGGGACTCCCCCGCAGACAGGCTTCAACTGACGAGGTGTGAGCCATCGGCGTCAGCTTTCTTAAGCACAGGAGGCTGACCCGCCGTTTAGGGAAATCCTTCTGACAGCCTCCGTTTCATCTCTTGAGTGCTTTTAGGAGTCAGCACTTTATTAGCCACTTTACAGGGATTTCTTTTAAACGGACACCAACTCTGCAAGTTATGCATCATTGTCACGTTACAGCCGGACCGGCTCAGAGAGCTGAGCTAACCTGCCCAAGGTCACAAAGCTGTTAAGCGGGGCCCTGGCCTTCGGGCCCACGGACGGAAGAGCACAAAGCCCGCAGTTTCTCAACTACGCCAAGATGCCCAGGGGAAGCATAAAAGGGAGGAAATGCCATTTCATATTCTTGGTTTTCTTCTTCCCTTCATGCAAACTTAGAGCATAAAGGATGTTGTGAGAGAAAAAATAACATGTCCCCAGAGAAGTCCCCATCCTAGTCCCCAGAGCTGTGAACACGCTCCCTTTGCTGGCAAAGCCACTGCGCAGATGGGCCTAAGTTAAGGATCTCATACGTGACACAGCGGACACTCGATAAAAAACACTGTTATTTAGATATGAGGAAAGAGAAGCGGAGGTGAGGAAGAGGAGGAAGACAGACAGACAGACGGACACACACACACACACACACACACACACACACACACACACACACACGAGACTGACTTGCCCAAAATCCCACAGCGAGAAAGGGGTGGAGGAGCCAGGTGGGCTTGAGTCGTGAGCCTGTGGTTATTCCAAAACACGAAGTAATGACAGCGGCTCCCAATGAGGGGTGGTTCTGTCACCAGGGGACATTTGCCAATGTCTGGAGACATTTTTGGTCATCCAAACTAAAGGAGCTGCTAACCAGGTGTGCTGCTCAACATGGCGCAATGCACAGGACAGTCTGCACAACCAAGGGTTATCCAGCCCCAAATGCCAACAGTGCCGAGGTTGAGAAACCCTGTTCTAGAATTTTCTCCCACAAGTCATGTAACGGCATCATTAAATTACCACTTTGCTCATGATCTTGGCAGGCTTTTGAAAAAATCAAATTTCTGTAAGACTATTTGTCATTTCCTTCTAGAACTGTGAATTTATAATTTGTGTTGTTACAAAACATATTTAAATCTGCCTTCATAAAGAGAGGCAGGCAAGGAAGGAAATGGAACTCACCAAGCACCGTCTGTGTGCCGGGTGCCGTGTGTAACGCTCAACAGTCCTCACTCATGACAACCCTCAAGGTGGAGGCTGTCAGTCTCAAGCTAAGTGACTGTGCAAGGATGTCACAAGCTGTCAGAGGGGTTGCCTGGTCTGACCCCAAGCGGATACCTCTCCCTTAGTGCCATGTGGCAGGGCAAGTTCCCTGCTCCCTTTCTAGGACACGAAGGAGGGAAAAGCGTGGGAGCTGGTTCCACAAGTGACACTCTTTGAAGATCTGCCGCCACTGGCAACGAGACAGCCCGAGGTCCCTGCAGTAACGCTGGTTTGCAGGAAGCTGGCCCCAGGGCCCATGATTTGCCGTCTTGGCAAACAGAGCGTTTCAAAGCATATGGTTCTTGGATGAAAAGAAATGAGGCATGGCGAGCGCCTCTTCTGGGACCCCTCTGCTCCAGCGACTGATGTCAAGGGAGTGGGGAGGCGCGTGTGGCACGGGGAACGGCCCCAGGCCTTGTTCTGATACTAACTGTTATAGGTGTGGCCAATTACTTACTCTCTGAGCCCCAGCTTGCTCATCTGTAAGATGGGTACACTGATCCAATAGGGTGGTGGGTGTGAAAGTGGCTGGTAAACTCTAAAGACTTGATTATTATTATTGGAGTGGTGTTATTATTACTAAAACAACTACAGCTACTGTTGCTACCATTATAACTTGCCTCAGAGGAGCTCTCTGAGATGTTAGGGGCGCCTCCTCCAGTCTGCTATCCCCACAGCAGCCAAAGCGCTCATTTGAGAGAGAAATCAGATTGAGTCAGCCCTCAGATGAAACCCCCAACAGCTACACAAAGCACGCTCGCAGCCTCCACCCCACCCTGACTTGCCCCCAAGAACTCCCTCCTATTGATTCCTCAAGATTCAGACACTGCGTGTGCTCCTTTTCGATGCCTCCCTGACCCTCTTCAGTGGAGGTGACCACCTCTTACCTTGTATGCACACTGCGATTGGTCAATATTCACATTGTACAGATAATGGGATAATGTTAATGTGGAAGCTTCATTTGGACTCTGGACCAAGAAATGACAGAGGTGGAAACTCCAAAGTTGGCTGCCGGGTCACCACATGCGGTATGCATGGGGAAGGCCAGCAAGGACCGGTTCACAGCTCTCGAGCCCTTCACGCATTCTGAGATTAGAAATGGGGGAGAAAGTGGAGACGGAGGGAGGATTTGTGTGGCAATGGGGGGCTACTGCAGAGTCGTGAGCCCCTCCCTGGCCCACCACAGGAGAGAGGTGGGCTGCTCCTTACTTACCTCATCTCGCAACCCCTGGAGTGTGTGAATATTACTTTATATGGCAAAAGACATGGTGAAGTTAAGGGTCTTGAGAGAGGATGCTTCTCCTGGATTATCAGTGTGGGTCCTAAAGGTGATCACATGTATCCTTAAGAGACAGAGGCAGGATTTCGGGGACAGACACAGGAGAAGGCAATGTGAAGATGGGGCAGAGACTGGAGTGATGTGGCTACGAGTCAAGGAATGCCAGCAGCCACCAGAAGCTTGGAGAGAGGCATGGAACAGATTCTCCCCCAGGGCCTCTGGAGGAGCGTGGCCCACCAAAACCTTGATTTCAGACCTCGGGTCTCCAGGACCGTGAGAGATACATTTCTGTTGTTTCAAACCACCAGTTTGTGGTCCTTTGTTACAGCAGCCAAGTAACACTCAGACAGAGAATCACGCTCTCCCCATCTCAGTGGTTGCAAGGAACAATGAAGTGACAATTCCCCTGCCAGCATCCCCCAGTCATAGCTGGGAGGAAGACGTTGCCGGTGGAAACCACAGAAAAGCCCCAGGAGCCGGGCCCTTGTCACTGGCACCAGGGACTGCAGGACCAGCGTTTCTAAACCTTTCCACGTTTCTGTTGAAAATCCAGGCTCATGCACAGAAACCCCAAAGGGCTTAAATTCTTCCTCTGAACAGTGTTTGCTTAGGATTGCTTCGGAGGGACGATCCTTTCTGGAAAGGCCTTGGCAGAAAATTGTAAAGACCACTGCCATATTTTCCCATCCGTGTTTCAGAAGATAAGCTCACTAATTAACTCTGCCTTAGGCTGTGGGAAAGAGATAAGTGAGAAAGCTAAGCATCTGGAAACGTGTGGGAGAATGGCAGGCAAGATAAGATCTCAGAGTCTGGTGGATGTGGGTTCAGATCCTCGCTGGGCTGTCTACACTCCGTGTGACGTGGGCAGGGCAGGCTCCCTGAAGCCCAGGCATCCTTACGGATAGGGCGTCTCCTTTGCAGGGCGCTGCGAGGATCAGGGTGAATGTGGCAGGGTACCTGGCACTGAGGACAATATTCGCTCAGCTTAAGGAAGACAACATTCCTGTTAAAAGCTCGCCTTGGTCTGCTTGAAGCAGCAGAATGGGCACCACACGCTTGGCGAGCAGCCTGCCACCCATTGGTTTGGTGTTAAGTGTTAGATGATGGAAATGTCATTCTCAAAGCCCACTGGCCCTGCGTCTACCGCTGCTGGAGGAAGGCAATATTTTCCGGCCACTTCGTCCAGTTTCCTAGGCTGCTGTAATAAGCCACCACAAACTGGGGACTTAGACCAACAGAAGTCTCTTCTCCCACAGCTCTGGAGGCCAGAAACCCAGGAGTCGGCAGCGGTGGTTCTCCGGAGGCCGTGAGGGAGGAACCGGCCCACGTCTCTCTCCTAACCTCCGGCGTTGCCGGTCACCCTCGGCGTTCCCTGATTGT
The DNA here is from genome assembly GCF_021613505.1 of Equus quagga. Taxonomy (NCBI): domain Eukaryota; kingdom Metazoa; phylum Chordata; class Mammalia; order Perissodactyla; family Equidae; genus Equus; species Equus quagga. Next base: position 148,401,450 of record NC_060269.1, on the reverse strand, counting down.
GGCCAGGTCACTCCAGGCTCTGCCTCCTCCGTCTTCACGTCGCCTTCCCCTCTGCCTGTGTCTCTGGGTCCTCTCCTCGTCTTATAAGCACATCAGTCACTGGATTTAGGACCACCCTAAATCCAGGACGATTTCTTCTTGAGATCCTTAACTAATGACACTATAAAGATGTTCTTTCTACACAAGGTCACATTCTGAGGTTCTGAGTGGATGCACTCTTCGAGGTCACTGTTCACCCCACTACAGTAGCTAAGAGCACAAACACTGCCATCCCACCGACTTCAGGAGCACCTGCTCTGAATGGCTACAGGAGTCATACCCTCCCCGAGGCTCAGCTCTCTTATGGTCAAAACGGGAATAGATGATCTGCCTGGTGAGGCTGGGGTGACGGCTGCGTGGGACAGCTTGAGGGACATACCCAGCACAGACCCTGAAATGCCCGCCAGATGCGCAATGGTTCACACTGTCACCGTCACCTCGACTTTGACTATGGCCCTAAGGGTCTGTGCAGCAGAAGGGAATGGCCAGTGCTCTGCTTGGCCAGCCCACCTAGGTGCTGGTCTCTAGGCAGCCATGGAGCTCGCCACTAAGCCTGGAGGCTTCCTCAAACGGGGACGTGGTTTGGGCTGGGCTGGCTGCTTAGGAATCATCCAGAAAATGTGTTAAAATGCCATTCCTGTTGCCTACCCAGAGGCCTGGGCGGGGGGCGGCAGGTATGTTGGACCATGGAAGGGGGTCCTGAAGCACAGCCACTCAGCTAGAGAAGCCCTGATCTGGCTCAGCCCCTCATTTCGCTGATGGGGCAACTGAGACCCAGGAAGGGACAACGACTTGCCCAAATCAGTGCAGATTTTGGCAAAGTCGCAGTGAGATTCCAAGAGCATCCACTGACTGCCTTTCTCGAGCCCCATCCCTCCCTGTGTGTTCCTTGGAGCAGTGGGGTGTGCTGTCTCCTTGTCCTTGCCCCGAATTAGAGCTCAGAGAAGTGACTAATGAAGTCGTCACATGGTCGGCTGAAGGTCAATTCACCAAAAGACGAAGATGTAAAATGCGTGGGGATCAGCAGAGCGTGGGCCAGCAGAGCAAGACTGCCACGTGGACCCACAGACTTGGGAGCGATAATAAATGGGCGTTGTTTAATCCACTAGGTCTGGGGCCTGTGTTACACAGTGATAGCTAGCTCATACAAATTCCTTATCGACCCGTCTGAATTCACTCTTACTAGGCCTTCCCATCTTCCATATTTTACCTCCACTTTAGTCCCCACACTGCAGATGCTTTAAAGGCCAGTCTGATAAGGTCACATTGCGGCCTCAAACACTTCAGTGGCTGCCTACCTCCACGAGGACAGAGTCTAATGACTCCGGCCCGCAGGGGCCGTGATGGTCTGGCGGTGCCTGCCCTGCATCTTGACCTGCCTGCAGCCCTGCTCCTCCCACGTCCCCTCCTCCTGCTGTACTGAGTGTCCTTGGGCCCATGAGCAGACCGGCTCTCTGACTCCTGTCCCCTCCCCACACGTGCTTCCTCTCCTTTTCAGCTGGCCACCTCCAGGGCCAAATGGCACTGCTGCAAATTAAAAACGTGCCCCTTCGTCAAATAAAAACATCTCATAAATCAGTATGTTCCTGTACAACCTGGACGATCACTCCCCGTGTCCCAGGCCGGCTTAGCCGGGGGAGCCCTCCAGATGCGCGGCAGGCGCAGCCCTGAGGGTGCACGTGTGTGCCCACACGGTTGTCTGCTCACCCCAGCCAGGAGGCCAGGGCACACCCTTGCTCCATGCCCTCCCCCCAGAGTGAGGCAAGCAGGCCAGATTTGGAGTCAGGCAGGGGATGGGAATCAGGCCTCTGAGAGTGGGCAAGGGCACACACGTGTGGGTGTGCATGTGCGTGAACCATTGTGTGTGGGCACACTTCCCTGGGTGTGTGCACAGCTGTGTTTGCCTGTGGGTGGATGTCAAGGTCGTGCAGCCCTGTTGTATTAGAACCTGGCTGGGAGGCCTCCAACCTCCACAGGTGCCCATATTCTCATATGCCAGTGTCTGTCTAACAAGGGGATGAGGCATCTTCAGACATGGCCCCTTGTGCAGTGCACACCCTGAGAACCCATACTTGATGGCACTGCTCTCGCCAGCTCAACATTCAGGAATCTGTTTAACTTTTACCTCCTCTGGGTAACCTGACCCCCTACTCACCTGAATAATTGTCTGGTCTGTTCTCCCACATGCCCAGGACCTGCCTTATCTCAGTGGCCTATTGTAGATCTTAAAACTCAGGCTCTGGAGTCACACGAACCTGAACTGGAATCCTGACTCCACTGCTCAACAGCTGTGTGGCTTTTGGTAAAGCACTTGACTTCTCTGAGCTTCAACTTTCTATCTGCCCTCCTCCCCCAATGACGGTTAATTACTTCCTCTTCTTTTTCCTTCCTTGGGGACTGCCTCTAATCCTGGGCTCTGAGCTCCTGGTTGGGACGTTTCTTATTCCTCTTTGTGCTCCTAGGGAGCAAGGCTCTACTCTTATTGACTTATTGCAGCTATATCTTTATCTACGTCGTGCATTCTCAACTGGGATGAAAATTAGTTCTTCGGGGTGGAAGTGGCGGAAAAAAAACACGAAATATCCCAGTGGTTTGTGGAGCTTCAAACCTCAGTCTTATCTGACACAATCTCGTTTCTTAATATTTCATTTCTCTTGTTAGGGAGGAATTAATTTTAATTAAAATGAGCGTGCCCGGTGCTTACTCAGGCCTGAGGGGGTGGTGGCAGCCTCCCGCTGTTCCTATCCCTATCCTCAGGTATCTCCATCTTTTCTATTGACTCTCTCCAGCCTGGCCACATCCCTGGAAATAGGCCATTCCTGCAACTCCCTTTGAAATCCCAGCTGACAGTACCTTCCTGCTGGACTCGACCTGATTCCAAATTCATGCACAGGTTAGAGTCACAGGGTGGTTTAGAAAGGTCATCTCTTCGTTCTCTCCCCAAGGCCCAGGTGGGAATGGATGCGGAGCTGGGGTCTCCTGCTTTAGATGGGGACGGCTAAGAATTCACGCCAGCAACACGGGATTCAGTCTCGCTTTCTGTATAAATTCCTCTTAGATGCAGGGATGTGTCCTGAGCAATGACGCTGCAGTTCTTTTTAAACCTGCGATTGTGAGACATTCCCATTTAACTGCCCTTAAACAATTTTTCCAGAATTAGGACCATGCACTGATTTGGTGTCAGGGTACAGCTCTTGATTTATAGCCCTAGTTATTTTAATGTATATATACCCATTTCTTCTACCCAATAATTTCTGCTTGGTCAACAAGGTTAGAAATTAATTTACTTGTTATTCTGCTTTGCACATAGTTTCTTAACTTCTGAGTTGAAACGAGTCATCTGATTTGACCCCCATCTAAGCTCTGGGCTACTTAATGCCACTGGGTGGAGGCCAGGGCCATGGATAGGGTTCTCTGTCATTCGTTCACTCATTCATTCATTCAACAAGCAGAACTGTCCTGAGTGCCTGCAACTGTCAGGCACTGTGCTGGGCTCATGACTCGGAGACCAGTGTATTGCTGGCAGAGCCTGGCCTCCCGCCCTGACCCCTGGCCTGGCAGTTGAGGCCCTGCTGTCTGCTGACCAACCGCCCCACTGGGGCAGTACAGGCTGGTGGATGGATTCTCCCAGCAGGCCTGGTGTACCGCCTACCCCATGGCATAGGGTTCGTAGGCAGACACAGCTAGACACAGCGCCAGCCACCCTCCCCAGCTGAAAGGCCACGGATCCAACCTTGGAGAGAATTACAGGGATAACACTGAACGATGCTGGACAAATACCAGGCATTCCACAAACATTGGTCTCTTCCTCTTTCTGTCCCCACCTCCTGCAAATCCACGGAGCGACAATCACTCATTTTCAGCTGTCTCCCGCGGGCTCCTGCAGGGCAGGAGTGGATGTTTTCTAGCTCCTTTTCCCTAGACTTGGTGGCTGTGGGGGCAGCATTCTGGTAACACGGAGCAAGCATTTGATTTTGACTCTTTATTTCACTTGACTCTCCTCCTAGGTCTGCTGGGCACGGCCTCAACCCTCTGGGCCTCACCTCTCAGGGCGGGCCCACCATTCTGTGCATTCTGAGAGCCTGGCTGGCATTCCACACTGTCTGTGGGAGGCGGTCCCCCTCAGGGTCAACCTTAGCCAGGGGCCAGGCAGTGGAGGGCTCCAGCCCCTTCCTCCACCCCTCAGTTGACCTCTGCGGCCAGTGCCTCGAGGGCGCCACAGGGCCAGGCCGTATGAGGACCAAGTGTCCATACTGGACATCTAACCCAGCAGCTGCACCAGGTGGGGGTGGGGACACTGCCTCGTTTGCCCTTTATCTCCAGTCCCTCCCAGAGTCTGGCATTGTGGTATAATAAAAAAAATAAATTTAGTCTTTGTGCCCATTCCTGGCACAGAGCACGGAGCTCCTAAAACCCTTGGAGTTTCCAGGTGATACGAATGTCCCTTGTTGTTCACGATGCATCCCTTTCCACCACCTGGGTTCATGCCAGCATGGTGACTCGAGGTGCGCCCTCAGATGGTTCCAGGGGAGGCGCTGGCCTCCCTCAGAGGGTTGGAACTTCCAGCGCGACCTCCCAACCTCCAGGGAGGGGCGAGGGGCTGGATGTTGAGGTCCAATGGTGGACTCGATGCTACACAAGGAAAGCTCCGCAGAAACCCTGAAATGGCGGGGCTGGGGGACACACTGAGTGGCTGGGAAGGTGGTACAGCTGGAGAGGGCACGGAAGCTCTGAGCCCATTGCCCCATACCTTGCCCTGTGCATCTCATCCATTTGTCTGCTCTTGAGTTGTACCCTTGATAACAAGCTGAAAACATAAGGAAAGCATGTTCCTAAGTTCTGAGAGTCATTCTAGCCAATTATTAAACCTGAGGGGGATGGGTCTTGGTAGCCCCTGAATTTGTAGTTGGCAGGGCAGAAACGCAGTCACCCGGGGACCCCACTCGTGGCTGGTGTCTGAAGTGGGGGCAGTCTTGTAGGACTGAACCCTTAACTTGTGGGGTCTGTGCTCACTGTGGGTAGATGGTGTCAGAATTTAATTGAATGGCTGGACACCCAGCTGGTGTTAGAGAACTGGAGAACTCGTGTGGAACAGTGACACATTTGGTGTCAGAAGTGGTGTCAGTACACCCCACACACCACACATTGGAGACTCAAGGAGTGTCGAGTGAACGCATGCAAAATATAATCCTTTACAGAGTGCTAACCAGTTGTCAGGCTCTGGGTTTGGTGCCTGGAATATAGAAGTGATGGAAACAAGGTCCCCGCTCCTGAAACATCCCCAGATCTTAGGAGAAACTGAGCAACACGGCCACTGTAATACGGGGTGGAGAGGGCGGCCCTGGCAGCAAAGCTACGAGCCATGGGAGCACAGAGGAGGGGTTGTCTAGTTCTAAGGAAGGTTCTGGATCCAGCGTGAGCTGACTTTTTAAGGATGAGAAGCCATTCCTCAAATGGAAGGAAAAGGGTGGTGTCCTAAGCTGGGGAACAGGTGTGCAAAGGCTGGGATCATGCGAGCAGGAGTGGCAATGGGGCAGCTCCATGTGGCTGGAAAGCTGGGAGAATGTGTGCTGTGGGGGCGGGGAGAGAGGGGGCAGGCGGGACGGGCAGAGATCCCAGAGGTCCCCTCAAACGTTAGTTCACTCGGGCAGTCTTTCCAGATTAAATCAACGTGATAGAGGAGTTGGTTTTTCAGGCCGGGCACGTGTTCACAGGGCCCAGGGTGCATCCCCCATCAGGATTGCGCTCGCCTTCTGGGCACTCAGATCCTAATGTGCACCTTTCTAAGAGCAGGGACGGTACTCCATCTAATTGGACAGACTGTGGTGCCTCTGTCCTTCCCACCGGCACGTAAACTGCGCTTAGACAGCTTCACTCAGCGCCCGGCACGTCGTCAGTGCCTACGAAGAGTTCCCAAACTCTAACTGACACGCTTTGGTGATGATCTCCTTTTCGCAAAGAGAAAGCTCTTTTATCGGGCCTCGTTCATTACGTGGCTCTGCCACCGCCCTGGGGTTATGCACACAAATAAAATACGTAGCAGGAAACAGCCCTCCCTGTTTTCTTTCTCTCCCTTCACCTAATTTCAACTCCCTGTCAAGTCCTCTTGCGCTGATTTGCTCGGCCCAGAAGCAGCCTCGGGCAGAGTCACGCTTTCTCTCCCGGGAGGACAGCCTTTTCATTTCATCATGGACGGGCAGCCTCTCAGCCATTTATCCTCCAGCATCTCCGAGCCACACTTTCCCAGGCGGCTCCTCTTAGGATCCGCTCCTTCCTGTCCGCTTAAGGGGTATGAGATGGTTTTGAAACCCAAATGGCAGCTTCCCCAAGACGGGTAATGTCTCTGGGTGGCTTAAGCTGTGTGCGGCCAATGTGAGTTCAAGTGCAGCTTCTAACCCTGTCAATCTCGGCTGCAGCAGTTGCCGGTGAGCAAGGTCCAGCTGTGGGGTGACCACAGGGGTCTGGGGAGCAGAAGGGAGGGACCGACAGCCAATCTGGGACTGGGCAGCTGGAGCAGACATAGCCGGAGAGCTCAGAATCTAACGTGCTGGAAACTCAGCGGGCTCCACAACGGGGGGAGGCGTGTTTGTCAACCCTGGGAGTGGAGCCGCATCATCGCAAGGAGGGCGAGGGCTGGGCAAAGAGCACAGCAGGCAAAGCTTTGTGGTTTTGGCCAGGAAAGCCCTTCAGCCTGTGTGGAGATGAGTCCAATTTAGCTTACGTGTGTCAGTGGACAGGGGGGAAGATTTCCCTTGAGACAGGATGTCAACATCATTGTTCTCCCTGGGAAAACAGCTGTCATGGGAAAAGATAACTGGAAAAGTCCTAAAATGACACCATGCAACCTAGAGCTTCCCCTCAGGGGCCTGCCCGCATCACAGGGCCCTCTTTGTGGGGTGGCCCGCCCAGGCGACAGGCCCTCGTCTGGGTCCTCGTTTCCTGCAGCCTGTGTTTCCCACTACAGCAGCCCCTGGCTGGTGTCTCTGCCTCTGGTTTGTTCTCTCCCAGCTGCCTCCCAGACCCATTCTTCTCACTGCAGATCTGCCCTGTGAAGTCCACCCTTAAAAACCCCCCAGCAGACCTGTCTGGAGCTCAGAATAAAATCGCAAATCCTTAACGCAACACCCCAGGGCCCCTGGATCTGCGTCCAGGGCGTCTCTCCGACTTGTCCTCTGTGCTGTGTCCCGCCCTGAGCTCTGGGCAGTACTTGTCCCTGGGCTGCCCCCCAGAGACTCCCACTGAGCTGGCGTCGGGGGAGGCCTCAAGATCAGCCTTGCTGTAGTGCTTGAAGCCAACAGGTGGCTATAATATACTCAGCCAGGGTTGAAAACCTCGCTCCAGCCCAGGGGTTTCTCAAATTTGCCTGCACATTGGAATCACGTGGGAGCGTTAGAAAATGGAGAAGTGGGTCCCACCCCCAGCCTGTGACTCGGTTCACCTTGATGCAGCCTGGGCATCAACATTTTTAAAGGCTTCCCAGGTGACTCAGCTGCTCTGGCCCAAGCGGTTTATTTGTGGCCCCTCTGACGTTAACTTCTTTTTCCATTCTGACGTTTTTGCTGGCTGCTCCTGCTCTGTGGAAATCCCTCCTTCCCTACCTCACAAGCTAGCTCACTCTCTTTTCTTCCAAATATCAGAATTGGGGGATTACAGCAGGGGTCAGCAAACTTCTTCTGTAAAAGGTCAGCTAGAAAATATATTAGGCTTTTCAGGCCACACATGGTCTGTGTCACACATTCTTCTTTTTTTCTCTTTAAAATGCAAAACCTGTTCTTTGCTTATGGGTCATATGAAACAGGCCATGAGCTAGCTTTGGCCCACAGGTTATAGTTTGCTGACCCCTGGACTATAGAGTTGTCTGTTTTGTTAGGTAGTGAGTTCCCCATCAATGGAAGCCATCAAGTCATGGTTGAAGGAATTCCTGGCAGAGAAACCACAGGTGGGACTTAAGATTCCAATGCGTGACTGGACTAGAAAAGGTCTATGTCCTTTTACAAACTTGGGCTGCCTTAATTCTATTCATTACAGCTCCTGGACACATTTCCTCATCTGCTGAATGATTTCTGAGGTCCCCTCCAGCTCTGAAATTGTTTCCATGTTCTGTTCTGCCTCAGTTCATTTTGAAGCTCTGCATGTGTCAGCACAGCCTTCATTTCATTGCTAAGTGCCATGATTTAGGTGTCCGTGAGTTGAAGAGACAAAGATGAACCACCGCTCCTGACTTCTGTGTGCAATTTCTGAAGCAGGAGCAGCTGGAGACCATGCAAATCAAAACGCTCTGAATTCACCTTCAGCCAAGGAGGTCTGACGACTAGACACGAATGGCAAAATTACATCTTTCCATGTAGACACAAACAGGACTGATTTATGATGATCAGAGTAGACCCAGCCTTGGGAGATAAAAACAGAAGCTTCCCCTCCTGTCCCAAATCCTCTGGGTCAGCTGGCCTTGCAGGTCAATTTCAAAATGGGCCTAATTCCACTCAATTTTTAGCAAACAGCCAATGAGCACTGACCATGTGCACAATGGGAGCTAAGACTGCAGGTCCTAGAACAAGATGGTGTAGATTCAAAGCCAGCACTTGCCTCTTAGCTGTGTGACTTGGGGAAAATTACTTAATCGATCTGTGCTTTGGCTTTTTCATCTATAAAATGGGAATAAAATTAATCTGGGAAGGAAATGTTTCGCAACTGATCTGTAACTCATCTTCTATCATCTGGGACAGGGAGAGAGGGGAAAAAAATGACCTGGTCCATTCTGCTTGTAAACTTGCTAATCCAACTCATAATTTACTAGCAAAGAGACAAGAGAGAGTCCTAGGTATAAAATGGTTTTAGTGGGCTATACCTGGTCTACTTAGATTGGAATGCACAGCTCTGGGGATAGCCCACTGGAAAATGGCAGTGTCAGCTATGTGATGATCAAAGTAGAAAATGGAGACTTTCGTGGACAAGATAGTTGCCGTGTGTACGTGACGCCCTGCGTGTTTTTCTTAGAGCCCTCATAAATTCCACCTGGACCACAGTGCACCCTAGCACGGCAAGGAAGAACCTAGGCTTCAGACTTCACCTGTGTCTTGCAATGCCCAGGATCCTGTGAATTATTAGTAAAGTTTGATTGAGTGAAACCTCTGATTTTTGTGATTTTATTTTGCCAATGACTGTGTTATCTCATATTCACAGTATTTTTATGAGAATTAAAGCACTTAGAACAGAACCTGGCACACAGTAAGTGCTCAACATATGCTACTATTATCAGAGGCCTGGTGTAAGGACCAGATTAGGGACAGAGGGAACATGCTGTGAAAAGCTCAGTGCAGGGCATGGATGTGAATTCCTATCCTTTGCATTGGGGAAAAGAGCACAGGATATTAAAGATCGGTGTTCAAATCTTGACTCCAACTCTCACTAGCTGTGTCGTGTTAGGGGACCTTGTAACCTCTCTGGGCTTCAGTTTCCTCACTCGTCAATGGGAGCAGTTAATCCTCACTTCAAGACAATTGTGAAGAAGGGGTGATGTGTAAGGCACCCAGCGCAGGATGGTGCCAGGGGAGACCTAAGCCACTGCCTCTGGCATTAAGCAAATCACTTTTGGGGTGCCATCCCTTGTCTCCCTCTTAGAAGAGCTCAAGCTGTGAGAGTGCCTGCCCTGGCCGCTTCTCTGAGTTCTCTGGTCATAATTAAACCATCCGCAAGTCCGTGCCTAGAAGGTCTCAAGCCAGCCCTGGGCACTTCGGGGGAAGCTGGTGTTTCAAGCACAGACCCTGCTCAGAGCAGAGCTGGCTAGTTATGATCCGCTTCCACAGTATAGATCTGTTGCTGGTCAGTGGCTGCCCACGAGGGCCTCCATTCCCCAGCCCTCTTTGCATCTAGGTCCGGCCACATGATTGTCCTCACCATTGGAATACGAGCAGAAGGGATGGTGTTACTCTGGGTCAAGGCTCTTAAGAAGCATCCTCCACATTTGTTTTCCCCTCCTGCCTATTTGATGCAGTGGACAAGGAGGTCCCAGGGGCGGCTGGAGCCACAACACAGAAGGAGCCTGGGTCTGGGCCACCACTTACCAGGGACACCGAGGATGCGCACACGAGTGAGCAGGTAGTTTCTCCTGTGGTAAGCCACTGCTGTTTTGGGGTGTATTTGCTAGGCCGCTAGCATTGCTCTGACTGATGCACTGCTGTCAACATGACTCAGAATTCCGACTCCACACATGAGACACTCAAAGGACATGGCTCAGGAGTATATTAAGGATCGTCTGTCTTGGTCAGTGGCCTTGGGACTGTTTTTAAGTTAGTAAGGTTGGGTTAGAAGCTATGAGACCACTTTTTTTTTGGTGCACGATTAAGGAATTGTTAGGCCCTAAAGTAAATGCACAGTACATTGTCATATGGATGGAAGAGTGGCTGAAGATACACGATGACAAATACACACTCTTCAATTTTGACTTTGAGGTTTAAAAAATCTGATTCAATTTCTCAAAATCGCTTGAGAAATTGATTTGCATAGAATTAACATTATTTTTGTTCTTTCTCTAATAAAAATTTTGACATTAGCTTAACTCATCCCTTTACTACACGCCATTGGCTAATGTCACCTCAGTATTTTCGCTGACACCATGCAACCCAGCTGCCTCCTCCCCAGGAGTTTCAGGGATGTGCAGAACAGGGTCCTGCTGTCTCCACCCCCTCTCTCCCCTGAGGCTTCATTTTGAGAACCGTTGCTGCCCGCTCCGGCTCCACTCTTACACCCATTCACAAGAGCACACGTCTTCCCTGCCCAGCTCTTTCCTCAGCTGTTTCATTCAATCTTTAACACACATTTCTGGAGCACTTCATGTCCTCAGCACAGCTCTAGGTTCTCAGGATAAGATTATGAACCACAAACAAGGTCCTTTCATGGAGCTTATTTTCTAGTTGGGCGAGACACATTAAGGTAGACATTAGCAGACTATAGCCCAACGGCCAAATCCGGCCCTCCACTTGCTTTTATAAATAAAGTTTTATTGGAACACAGCCATGTCTATTCATATGTTCATTTACACATTGTCTACATTGTCTATGGCTGTGCTTACACTATCACCACAGAGCCACATAGTTGCAACAGAGGCTGTGTGACCTACAATAATATGTACTGTCTGCCCCTTTACAGGAAAAGTTTGCCAATCCCTGCATTAAACAAATGAGTATGTAGGAAACAGATGAGCCAGTGGGAGGTGCTATGAAGGAAGTAAACCAGGATGATGTGAGAGAGAGCATGTGTGTGTGTATACGTGTGTGTCCATATATGTGTATATGTGTGTGCGTGTGCATGCTGATTTTACATTAAGTGGTCAGGAGCGGCCTCGCTGGGCAGGTGACATCTGAGATTTCCACAGCAGCCCAGAAGCCCCGTGAGGGCAGAACCTGCCTGTCTCTGGGTTTGCTCCCCAACATTCCCAGGCCTAGCACAGGCCCACTGGCCTCACGCCTCCAGGGGCACCGATGTGAACGGTGCCTATGGAGTGGGTGATTCGGGGGCCCTGGAGGACTAAACACAAGTACTCCTTGAATCTGCTTACACTGCATATGTTCTCCTTGTCCGTTCTCCTGTCACTTTGCTACTCCGCCTGGGAGGTGCCGCCTTCTTCCTCCAGCCATCTGACTATCATCACAGCACCGCATGGGTGTGTATGCACAGACAGGTGCATGCCTGATGCCCTCCATCGATTATTCCAAGGCCCACTCCATCATCTCATTAACATCCTGATGTCCCACACGGGGACAAATGCTTTTCATCTGTCACAAATGTGATAGGACATGGAACATGATGACCCCACGAAAATCAGCAACGCAAAGGGAGAAACGGAAGTTCCGGTCTACTTGTTCTGATGGAAACTTCGTGCTGCTCCCATCAACACAGAAACCAAAGCAAAGAGGAACCACGGCAACACCTCACAGAGGGATCTGTGGCACTGTCGGGCCTGCCCTGGACCACTTTCTCAGTCCACCACAGCCACCCATGTGGGCCCCTGAGGGCACAGACTCAGAGCCAGGGGTTGGCAGGGCCCTCAGTCTCATCCACCTTGGCCATTTTACAGATGGGGAAACCGAGGCTCAAGAAGACGAGTGGACTTTCCCACCAACCATGGCTAGGAAATGGCAGAGCTGGGGCTGGAGGTGAGTCCCTGGGAAACTGAGGCTCAGAACACTCCAGAGTCCACACTCGTGCAGAAACATTGTCAGGTGGTATTCGGGGCTGGAAGTCGGGCAGCTCCATCACTGCTCGCTCTGTGCAAGCCACTTCCCATCTCCACCTTCTCTAGAGCTGTCCCGAGCCTCGAATGAGTTAGAGCGCATCAAGCACTGGGTTGAGCACAGTACACAGGCAGTGATCACTAAGTCTCAGACACTAAATTATTATTATTATCGTATCTTCCACATTAAACTGTAACGTCTCCGTGGGCACAGACTGTAACACAATTATCTTCGATTCATCCCAAACTACTGTATCTGGCTCACAGCTTTCGCAACAGTTAATTTCTGCTGTGCTGTTGATGTTATTAATGCATCTTTGGGTGTGCGCATCACCCACCATCTGCTGGGCGGAAATGAAGGCAGTCACTGCATTTAAATGGGTGTGGAACTCTCTCTTCCCTCTCCATTCCCAGTCGGGCCTCTTCCCTCCCTGGGCCCCAAGCTCCCCATCTGGACAACAAGCACCCCCCACCGTGGTGGTGCCGTGAGCCCCTGGGCCAGCCAGAGTGGAAGCAGGGGTGCCTTACCTGGGCCGCTGCAGAAGGAGGCAATGATGGCCAGAATGCACACGATGCTCAGGTAAGGGACCCAGGGGGCGTGGTCCTGTGAGAGGACAGCGACATGGGCAGGTGAGGAGGCAGCAGTGCATCGAGGACCTGGCTTCCCACCCCAGCTCCTCGTCCATTCATCTGTGTCACTTTACAGGTCTGAGCCCAAGTTTCAGTGTCCATAAAATGGGGCTAATGATAGCCCCTAAGCCATTCCATCCGCGTGTTTTACAGATGTGAAGATGAAATGAGATGGTCCCCGGCACACAGTAAGTGGTAAGTAAATACACAACTAACACTGATGGGGTCTTAGTCTGAAGCAGACAAGATGAGCAGTTTTTATAGGCATGATGACACTAAAAAATTTCTCTTCATTATCACTATTATTATGCAAAACACCATATTTCTACTGCTGCCATCCTGACAAGGTATGAGGTGAGTTAGCTCATGTCATTAAATATGCTTGGAGGGGCTGTCACTTGTCTGGCGGGGGTGGATGAGACGGCTTGGTGCTGGGTATGGAAAATGTTTAGGGAATTGTCCCCGCTCTAGTTGACTGGATGGTTGATAATTAGAACATGGTGTCACCAGTGCTGGGACACGGTGACCACGTTGGGAGGTGCCAGGGACCCCAAACCCAGTCTAGAGAGATTCGGGGATGGAAGGAGCCTGCGCTCACCTTTGAAGGCTGAGCTGGAGTCAGTGGAGAGGAAAAGGAAAGGAAAGGAATTCCAGAAGAGCGTTCTGTGTGGGCAAGGGCGTGAGGTACAGGAACACAGCCCAGGGGTGGCCACAAACACTCAGAGTGGAGGGCAAGTGGGAGAGAGGGGAGAGAGAGAGCGGCCCTTCCCTGTCCAGGTCCATTAGCTCTTGCTGGGAGGGTCTGGGGTTGAGAGGAGAGATGCAGGTTTTTGTACATTGCATGGCTCACTGCTGCACTAAGTCATTCATTTATCCATCCATCCATCCACCCATCCATCCACCCATCCATCCATCCACCCACCCACCCATCCATCCACCCATCCATCCATCCACCCATCCTCCACCCATCCATCCATCCACCCACCCACCCATCCATCCATCCCACCATCCATCCATCCATCCATTCATTTGGCAGGTGGCTCAGAGTTGCCCCTGGATGCCATGCACTGGGCTGAGAGGTGGGGATGCAGAAATGATACAGCCCTGGCCCTCGCTCCCACAGTTCACTGTCTATAGGGAAAGAAAGATGAGTCAACAGTGAAAGTCAATGCTTAGTGATAAGTGATAGTGCAGGGTTGCCCCTTGGGGTCCCTGGGAACACAGAGGAGGGCGCCTCACTCAGACATGCGGCTAGGGGAAGGCTTTCCGGAGGAAGAGGTATGCAACAGGTATCTAGGGCCTGCTGAGTCCAGAAAGCACAGAAGCCAGTTGAGCTCTGGGGGGAGGAAAGGGCCAGGCTCTCTAGGGGGCTGCTTGGGAGCAGGGCGGAGCTCTGAAACCTCGTGCAGCAAGGCCTGGAGGGGGCTCCCATGCTCCAGGCAGCCCTTCCACACACTGACACAAGTTGCAAAAAGATGCCCCAGAACATGGCCCAGTTGGCTTCCTCAGGACCTCTGAGGACTCGGCTCGGTCAGCCCAAGGAGCCTGCAAGGGCGTCTGTGCAGGACACCCGTGGTCTGGCCGTTGGGAATAAAAGTGTCTGCCAGCACATCACCCCCAAGGGAGAGGATTCCATCTCCCACCCGGTCAGCACGCCCAGCAGCCTCCTTTCTGAAGGACGAGCTATGGTCCAGAAGACACCACCAGGCTAGTACTGCCTTTTCTGGAGACGTCTGGCACATTGAGATGCGTGATGTCTAAGGCAGATGATCAAACGGGCAGCTTTCCATTTAGGGATTCATTTTTGAAAAATGCAAAGATTTACTGGCCCTTGAGACCTAGCCTCATGCTCCCTTTAGCGCTGAGTGGGGCTCGAGGTACTGAGTAGGTGCTCAATTAATGCAGGTAGCCCCGAACCATACGGGTAGCAGAGGGGAGCCCCGAGATCCTGGGCTCTCATCCCAGCTCTGCCATTTACTGGCTGTGCAGCCTTGGGCAGTGTATTCGTTTATATTTATGCCACAGTTTCTCATCTCCATAAAAAGAAAAAGCAGCACTTTGATAAGGATTACGTACAGCACTGTCCAACCCCAAACATCGAGCGCTTGTTTGTTCCAAGCACTGTTCCAAGTACTTGAAGTGCATTTTCTCTGAAGTCCTCACAACACTCCCGGCTCTGGGGACAACTGTCCCATTTCAAAGATGGGGCCTGAGGAGCAGAGAGGTTAAGTGACTTGCCAAAGGCTTCACAGCGAGTGAGTGGGAAAGCCAGGATTCACATCCAGGCAGTCTGGCTCTCGAGCCCCTGCTGGTCCCATCAGCGAATGACGTGACAGTCATGCAATTGCCTCATGTGGCAGTGCCAGGCGCTCCATGCGGAAACATGACAGCTGGAAGAGGCGTCTTAGGAGTCGTCTACTGCAATCTCCTCTATTCCATAGATGGGTAAACTGAAGCTCAGAGAGGGGACACATCTTGCCCAATGTCACACAGCTCATTTGTGGCAGTGACAGGACCAGAAGCCAGGTCTCTCGTCTCCCGGTCCAAGGACCCTTTACTAAACCCTCCTCTCCTCCAGGGCGCCCTGCAGCTTCAGTGCTGAGAGGCCCCTTGGGAGCGCCACATTGCAAGCCTTATCTGTAGACAGTGTGCACTCCCCAAGCCGGGGGCCGCAGACTGGTGACACCAGAAGCCAGCTCCACACCGACCTCCCTCTGGGGCCACAGGCACATCCTCTCACCTGCAGCGTCAGTGTAGCGGTGAGGATCCCAAAGAAGAGGGTCATCAGCCCAAAGCCGCCGATGAGGAGTGGTCTCCGGCCCAGGCGCTCGATGACCAAGCCCTAGGTCAGGGTCAGAGAGAGACGGTCATTATTTACTTCAGCAGCAAGCGGAGGGGACCGCGGTGCTGGGGGTGGCTAAAGGCAGGCTTTGACCTGGATTCAGCCCCACCACCTTCTCCCCAGCCACTGCCAGGGAGGCAGTGATCTTTATGAGAAAGGAAGAAAGGGAGGGAGAAGAAGGTCACAATTCTTGAGCACCTACTGGGTGTCAATACATTCACTTTTCCGCCTAATCTTCCTCCTTAGGGGGTTGGGCAGGGGGCTTATCTGCCAGGGAGTCTGGAAAAGGAGAGCCTACCTGGGAGCCAGCCTGCTGTGGAAGGCGAGGCTGCCGTTCCTCTAGGCCCCCAGGGCGTGGGCTTCACGGGGACAGGCTCCCGAGGCGCGGGGCGCAGAGGCGGGAGCGGGCAGAGAAGGGTCTGCTTTTCCTGCTCTGCCCGTGCCTGGGAGCGCCAGCTTCATCCTGGGGTGTGACACCGGGAGGCCACGCCACTGCAGCCCCTGAAGCCATGTCCCTTTACTGAGATTGACCGTCTCAGTGTGACCGGCACGGGCCAAGGCCCGGGCACACAGTGACACTCTTTCTAGGCAGGATGTTCCAGGATGTTCCGTCCTTTCTTCGGAACGTGCAGAACTTGGATACCCTGCGTCTGCTGAGTTAACCCTTCACTACACATGGGGATAATAACCTTCACCTCGCAAGAGACAGAATTTTGTATTCTAACACATAACAGAATGGATAGAAGGAAACTTTTATTATTTATTCTCCAAAAAAAAAAAAAAAAAATACCTGTATCCCAGCCTCCCCTATATGATTCCACAGCTTCACACATTCTTCCTGTCCTTAGGCCAATCCAGCCCTTTCCATTGGTAAACGCCCTGTTTAAAGCCCCTCCTCCAAGAAGCCCTCCGTCCTGGCCAATCCCACAGGAAGCTCCCTTCAGCAGACAGACACTCGCAAGCAATCTCTCATGGTTACTTTTTTCTTAAAGAAATATGGCATGATTTTTGTAAAACTAATATATGCTCACTGTGAATTCAAGCAGTGCAGAAAAGCACAAGAACCAAATGAAAAGATCTGAGATTGACACGTGTCGCACTGTTCCACTGAGATTACTATGTACCTGTTACTGACTTCAGGGATTTCAGCTTTTTCTTTTTTTATTCTGTTTGTTTTAGTTTCTTCAAAGGCACCCCGAGCGGTGTCAGAGTCAGAAAGAGTGCCCCAAACACAAACCAATGGCGAACCCCTGTCTTACACCGTGATGCCGACTGTCAAGCGCTTTCGGGGGATCTGGCTGTTTCGTTTCCCTAAATTCTCTGATGAACCAGTAACCTGAGTCAACGTAAAGCTCCCTGATTTGGAAACCCTCTCTAAAGCTGGTCCAGGGAGATACCAAGGAAACAGCCGTGCAAGAGAGAGAAGAGAGCAATGCCACCCTCTCCATCCTCGTGGGAAGCAGTATCCGTCTGAGGCTCCTTTCTTCTTCCCGCCTCCTTTGAGCCCTGTTCAAGTGCAGCCTGTCGGAAGGGATCCAAGCAAACATGGTGCTTCCTCTCAGTGTTAAATCACGGGTGAGGACGTTAACTCAGGGAGGACAGCAGCCTCTGAGGGCTACTGACGTCAGCCGGGATGGACTGTCAGCCTCTTGATGCTCCCAGGAAAGCCCCCCTGGGGATTCCTGAGCCATGGGGTCATTCATCCAGCCAGTGACCACTTACCCAGCACCTAGTGCCCACCCCACAGTGCTAGGACCTCTGGTGGGATAATTATAGTCAAATATTTTTTTGGTTAGGATTTAAAAATCAACTTTCTTGATGTGTAGTTAGATTCAATAGAAAGCATTCATTTAAATGTACAGTTTGGTGTGTTTTGACAAATTTATACACCCATAAAACCATGACCCCATCAAGTTATAGAACATTTCTATCACTCCAAAGTCTCCTTGAGCCCCTTTCCCCAGCCCCAAGCAACTACTGACACCCTTCCGTCACCATAGACTAGATTTGTCTAGATAAGATTGGAGTTCCATACTGGAGATCACTATGCTTTGAGAGTCATCCCTTTTTGAGATCTCATCACCATTTGAGATCAATGGTTCATTCCTTTTTAGTGCTTAGCAATAGTCCATTGAATGGATATACCACAATCTGTTTCTCCATTCATCAGCTGATGGACATTTGGGTTGTTGCCAATTTGGGCTCTTATGAATAAAGCTGTTGTGAACATCAGTGTTCAAATCTCTGTGTACATGTGTGCTTTGATTTCTCTTGGGTGAAACTTATGAGAAGAATGGCTGTTATAGTAAAAATTTTATAAGAAACTGTCAAACTGTTTTCCAAAGGGTTGTACCGTGTTCAGTCCCCACCAGCAGCATGTGAGAGTTCCAGCTGCTCCACATCTTCATCAATGCTTGGTATTATCAGTCACTTTAACGTTAATCTCCCTTATGGTGAATAGTAGTATTGCTTTGTGGCTTTTAGTTTTAACGTCCCCGATGACTAACGGTGTTGGGCATCTTCTCATTTGTTTGTTGACTTTTTTGAGATCTTCTTTTGGAAAGGGACTTTTCAAGGCTTTTGCTCCTTTTCAAGTGGGTTGTTGGTCTCCTTATTGTTGAGTTCTAAGAGTTCTTTACATATTCTGGATTCAAGTCCCCTGTGAGATGTGTACTTTGTGAATATTCCCCAGTCTGTAGCTTGCCTTTCCATTTCCTTAACAATGTCTTCTAAATAGTCATAGATTTTCATTTCAATGAAATCCAATTGACGAATTTTAAAAAATGGTTCACACTTTTTGTGTCCCATCTGAGAAATCTTTGTTCACCCCAAGGTTGCAAAGACATCCTCCTATGTCCCCTTCTAGAAGTTTTTATAATTTTAGCTTCTATGTTTCAGTCTATGGTCCATTGGAGTTAATTTTTGTGTATGAAATGAGATAGCATTGTCTTTTATTTTTCCCATGTGAATGTCTGGTTCTTATAGCTCCATGTTGTAAAGACTACTTTTCCCCACAACTTACTGTGGCACCTTTTGTCTTTGTGAACTCTACTCTGTTCCATTGATCTGTACCGCTATCTTTAAGCCAAAACCATGCTGTCTTGATTACTGTGTAGTGCACATTGTTATAACACTTACTATGTACCAGGCACGGTTCTAGACGCTTTACATATGTTCATAATTTAACCCTCATAACATCTGTATGGGGTAATGCTATTATCATCCCTTTACATCCAGAAATTGAGGCTCAGAGAGGGGTAGCAGTCTGCCCAAGGTCGCACAGTGGCAGAGCCAGCATTCAAACCCAGGCAGCCTGGTTCCAGAGTCTTGCTCTTACTCCTGCACTTCCCTGACTCTCCTCACTGTCAGTGAGACAAGTGCACAAACAGATTTACCAAGAGGATATACACACTGTCCTGGAGCTTTCCTCCTTCCTGTGTGTGAGGCCCCGGCACTGGGGTACAGGGGAGACAACGACAGGAGTCCTCGCCCTTGGGGAGTGTTGGGGATTCAATTGTGTCCTCCCCAAAGAAGATACGTCAGAGTCCTAAGTCCCTGTACCCCAGGATATGACTTTATTTGGAAATGGGGTCTTTACAGAGGTACTCGAGTTCAAACGAGGCCATCAGGGTGGGCCCTGATCCAACAGGACTGGTGTCCTTATAAAATGGGGACATTTGGACACGGCAGGTGTGCACAGGGGTAGAATGCCCGTGAAGACGGAGGCAGATGTCAGGGTGATGCTTCTATAAGCGAGAGCAACAAAGATGCCAGCAAAGGCCCAGAGGCTGGGAGTGAGGCAGGAAACAGATTGTCCCTCGGGGCCTCAGAAGGAATCCGCCCTCGGACAGCTTGCTCCAGGCCCTCTCCCTCCAGAATGGTGAAACGGTAAACTGCAGTGTGCCAGCCACGCCATCTGCGATACTCTGCCAGGCAGCCCAGCAAACCAACGCAGGGAGCTCGCGCCTGATGGAGTCTGTGAAATGACTGAACCCAGGGAGAGAGAAGGAAGACGCGCGGGGAGGGAAAAGAGTCTAAAATTCCATTTATTTCAAATGTGACTCAATCAAAGCTTCCACCTTTGACTTAATGTGCCTTTACAGCATTTTACATGTGTTACTTTATATGAATTTTATGGGTCCATCTCCATCTACGTCGTGTTCAATGTTTAAATCCATGTACACAGGGCAGGGAGCACCCAGTGCTCCACAGAATTCCCAACACTTCAGGGGCGCAGAGCCCTGTAAGAGTTCATCCCCACAAGATCAGGGAAGGCACCCTGCTCTTTCTGTCCTATTCCAACTGGGGCCTCTCCTCGTTCTGCTGATTCCCATGAACTCGCCTGGCTTGACTGGCTGCTCATGAGCATGTGGGCCATGCGGGCTGACTGTGTGCAGGGCTCCAGAAGGAGGAAGCGCTGTGGGCGGGGGCTCAGCCTCCCTTGGAACATCAGACGTGGCAGCCCCTGGGCACAGGGCATGGCGCCTAGCCAAAGGCAGGGGGCTCTGTGTAGCTGGCAGATGCTCCTGCCCTCCACCAGCTTTAATTGAGTCTTACTCAATTAGTAGCTACGCACTGGCTGCTTGTTATGGGCCAGTGCCTGGCCTAGCAGAACACAGGAAGATCAGGGTCTGCAGAGATACAGTATGATATCTGCCACTGTCATTTCTTTAAACCTACTGTGTGTGTGTGTGTGTCTCTCTCTCTCACACACACACACACACACACACACAATCTGAACGCTGCTGCAAGATGCCACCCAGCTTGGGGCCAGCACCCTGGAATCCCAAACGGCTGCCCTTGATCTTGACACTTAGGGGATGGTGGGATCTTTGAGAAGCCCTTGCCACACCAGCAATTAGTGCCTCTCCAGGCGGAAGCTGGATTACTGCCAAAGCTTCAGCTATAGAAGGATGGGAGAAAGGAACTCGAATGCTTTCATTATCGCTCTCTCGGCAGAGAAAAGCAAGCGAAGGCAGATGGCAGGAGAACGTCCTATTTCGGCATGACTTCTAACTGCTTGTACTTCTGTTTTAAACATCCAAGCGCGAGTCTTTGCTTTCACAAGTCTCTGTCTGAAAAGCAGAGACCTCGGAAAGCTGTGGTTATCTGCAAGTTAATGGAGTTTTAAAGTCTGTATTCAGAAGACAGGGTCTCGGGAACAATTTTCTACTTGGAATAGGCACTCTCTAAACTTAAAATTGAAAACTGTTTATTGAAACATAAACTTTGTCCAGAAATGTCTGTTTAAAAGATGAACGTGTGAGAGACTTGTATATCTGTTTGGGCCAAAGGTATAAGAAATGAAAAAAGTTATTTTCTAAATGATTATCATTCCAAGGTGGTCCATGATGCCCACGTATAACAAATTAAATGGTCTTGAGACATTTCAACCAAAGTGCAAAATCAGACATGGATGGGGCCAGCCAGAACAGAAGGAAAGGTGCCAGGAGCCCAGGCTTTTCCAAGTTCTCAAGTCCTGGGGAAAATTTTTCCTTTTGGGTTGCTTTAGAATTGGCTTGAAGCCATAGCTTCTGCAGCTTCTAAGGGTAATACGCCCCCCACTCTCCTGCCCCTCTTGAGAAGGAAAAGGTGGTTTTTAAGAGGTTTATGATCATAAGTCTAAACCATTCTCGATTTGGGGCAGGTGGAAAAAAATTCAGCTCTTAAAGAAAAGGAGTTGAGAAAGCTGGGTGGCCAGCTGACAGGAATCAGTGCTCCAACATCAGGAGCACGGAGTGGAGGGAGCCTGGTGGCAGAGGGGAGAGGGTGGTGGGAGCAGCTGCCATCTCCACCTGACCCCCAGGGGCCATGTCCCCACCTTCCTTTGATGGCAGCAGCTGGGGGGACCAGCCGAGGCACAGGGGAGCCAAGGAAGCCACCAGAGATGAAGAGGAAATCAGGAGACATTTGGAGGGAAATAAAGCATTGGGAGCACAGCACAGGAGCCCGAGGGTGGGCCTCAGGGGACGGACGTGTGGTGCATCCTTGGCCAAACTCAGAAATAGAACCACAGGATCAAAAGGTATTTTCAGAGTTGAAACTGGAAAGCCACATGTAAAAGAATGAAAACTGACCATTCTTTTTCACCATTCACCAAAATAAACTCAAAATGGATCAAAGACGTAAAGGTGAGACCTGAAACCATAAAGCTTCTAGAAGAAAACATAGGCAGTACACTCTTTGACATCAGTATTACAAGGATCTTTTCAGACACCATGTCTTCTCAGAGAAGGGAAACAATAGAAAGAATAAATAAATGGGACTTCATCAGACTAAAGAGCTTCTTCAAGGCAAAGGAAAACAGGATTGAAACAAAAAAACAACCCACTAACTGGGAAAAAATATTTGCAAGTCACACATCTGACAAAGGGTTAATATCCATAATATATAAAGAACTCACACAACTCAACAACAAAAAATCAAACAACCCAATCAAAAAATGGGCTGGAGACATGAACAGACATTTCTCTAAAGAAGATATACAGATGGCCAATAGGCACATGAAAAGATGTTCATCATCGCTGATCATCAGGGAAATGTAAATCAAAACTACACTAAGATATCACCTTACACCCATTAGAATGACAAAAATAACCAAAACAAATAGTAACAAATGTTGGAGAGGTTGTGGAGAAAAAGGAACCCTCATACGTTGTTGGTGGGAATGCAAACTGGTGCAGCCACGATGGAAAACAGTATGGAGATTTCTCAAAAAATTAAAAATAGAACTACCATACGACCCAGCTATCCCACTACTGGGTATCTATCCAAAGAGCTTGAAGTCAGCAATTCCAAAAGTCCCATCTACCCCTATGTTCATTGCAGCATTATTCACAATAGCCAAGACATGGAAGCAACCTAAGTGCCCACCAACTGATGAGTAGATAAAGAAGATATGATATATATATATACAATGGAATACTACTCAGCCGTAAAAAAGAACAAAATCGTCCCATTCGCAACAACATGGATGGACCCTGAGGGAATTATGTTAAGTGAAATAAGCCAGATAGAGAAGGACAATCTCTGTATGACTCCACTCATATGAGGAATTTAAACATGCAGACAGAGAGAACAGATTTGTGGCTACTGGGGGAAAGGTGGGATGGGGGGGTGGGTAAAAAGGTGAAGGGGTGCACCTACAACACGACTGACAAACAATAATGTACAACTGAAATTTCACAGGATTGAACCTATCATTAACTCAATAAAAATTAAATTTAAAAAAAAAAAGGTGTTTTCAGAGTTGAGGGTGGGTGGGAACAGGGCCTCCAGGGAAATGGGCTTCCAGGGAGAAACCGCCTGTCGGCTGGGGGTGTGGGGCCTGCCTCTGCGTGCCCCCTCCCTACCCCCCTCCCATGAGGATGAGCCCTCAGAACCAGGACAGTCCTTATCTCTATGCACGCTCCCGACCAAGACAATGGATTACATAAGCTCTTCTCTAAGGACCATGTTAGCACCCAAGAGGAAAAGCTGCTTAGTCTGAATCGTAATTTCTCAGCTCTGGTGGGTGCTGCCGGCTTGGACGGAGCCCCTGGCAGCCGTTCACGCCCCACCCCCCAGAGCTTGGGGCCCAAGGGAGAAACCTGGTGCCACTTTTGCTTGATGTGGTTCCCTCCCTCCGCGAAGTTCCTGTAAGCTTTGTCAGACAAACTGGGGACTTCCTCTAACACGTGAGTGGAGGTGGGGGGTTGTTTCTTCCAGCTACTCTGCGGCCCATAGAAATGCAGCAGAATCGGTATTTATCAACGGGAAGGTTTCCCGGGCGGAGGAGGATTCGCTGCGCTCGGTGGTCTGATGCCAGCGTCAGAGCACACGCGGTCCGATGAGTCCCTGGGGAAATCGGCCTCTTTTCGAGGCTCCTAACCGTCTCCCTGTGTCTACCCTGCCCTCCCCCCCGACACCTATTCTCTTTACAGTGGCCGGAGGGATCTGTTTTACACCTGACATGGACTCTGCTTTCCACAGCCTGGGCCCAGCCCTCCAGCCCTGCCCGCCCCCCACCACCGGCCTCCCCGTGGTCCCTCAAACCGCTGCGCATGCTCTTGCCTGTGTGGGGCCTGCTCTGGACATCCTCTATTCACCTCTCCAGAGCCACCCTGTGCCCTGCTCTGTGTCCTGGAGGAGGACCCATAGGACCAGATCAACAGGCCCCATTGCACTCTGCCTCTGGGTGGTGTCAGCAAACGAGGCCCCAGTAAGAAGTCAGAAGGAGGAAAGAAGAGAATGGACTGGGGTGTGGGTCCCCTGGCTGCCCCCCTACAGGCACATGTGGCTGGCTGTGTCCCTCTACTGAAGGTCCCCGCTCCTGATGGGTGGCCTACCCACGCTACAGACCCACCCACGCCTGTGTTCCTCTGCCTTCTGACTACTCACTTTCGCCGTGCCTCTCTCTCCTGCTGGGGCCTGGCTGATGCAGGCCTTCCTTCTAGCTGCTCCCTCGCCCAAAACGTTCTTCTGGTCATCTGGGTAGACAACTCCCTCATCCCTTGGGCCTGACCACAATATTTAACACAGCAACCCGCCCCACCTCTCGATCCCCCTTTCTCTGCTCCTCTGATCCTCAGAGCATCCTTCACCTTCTGACCCACCACACTGTTCCCTCGCTCATGTTACTGTTCACTGTCCCGCCACGAGAAGCCTGCCTTCTCCTGGGCAGGGACTTTGTCTCCTTTCTCCCCTGCTGCATCCCACACACCTAGTCCCGTGCCCGGCACAGAGCAGGGGACCAGCCAGCACTTGCTGAGTGTTGAAGGAATAAACACTCTGGCCCCAGTTTCACCTTCTATGTTTTGGGGAGGCAGCCGGGCATCTTCAGATTTTTCCACAACATATGTTGGGTTCTCTCCTGGAAGATTAGTAACCAATAATAATTGTATTAGTTTGCTAGGGCTGCATAGCACAAACTAGTGGCTTTCTTATTTCAATTTCGAATTTCTCAATTCAAATTTCAATAGAAATTTCTTCCCTCACAATTCTGGAGGCCAGAAGTCTGGGATGAAGGTGTCGCCAGGGCCATGCTCGCTCTGAAGGCGCAGGGAAGCACCTGCTCCAGGCATCTCTCCCAGCTTCCGGGAGTCCTAGGCTTTTGCAGCACACCTTCAGAATTCTCATGGTGTTCTCTTTGGGCGCATGTCTGCATGTGTCCCCTTTTTATCAGGCCATCAGTCATGCTGGGTTAGCGGTCCACTCCACTCCAGGATGACCTCATCTTAACTAATTACATCCACAATGACCCTGTCTCCAAATCAGGCCATGTTCTGAGGTGATGGGGGTGAGAACATCAACATATGAATGTCGTGGGGACACAATTCAGCCCATAACAGTAATTAACATTGAGTACCAGCTCTATGTGAAGCCCTGTGCATTACTGCACAATTCTCAGGATCACACCTGTTGAAGTATCGATCAGTCATTATCCCCACTTTTCCTAAGACAAAATGGGGGCTCAGAAAGGTTAAGTAACTGGCCTGAGGTCACCCAGCTAGTCAGCGCAGGGCCAGGAGACCACAGAGCCCACACAGTCCACCATTCTGCCTCATTGCCTCTTCCACTTCCTCAGGCTCTGACTCCACTGGCTGTGTGTCCTGGGCAAGTCACTTCTCTGGGACTTACCTCAACTGTAAAAGACTGTGGAATAAATCCTCTGAAATCGTGCTGTCTGCCAGGACACCCCCACAGTCCCACAGCCTAACTTACAATGGCGGTCAGTGGACCCCACCAGTGGAGGAAGGACAGTCCACGGCCACCGAGAGCACAGCCCTTGCCGGGCACTGCTCACATCACAAAATGTGTCCTCATTCGTTCAACCCTCACCCCGTCCCTATGAGACGGCAGTGGTCTCCTTATTACAGCAATGGGGAAATCGAGTCACAGGGCTGTTGAGTAATTTACCCATGGCCACCCGGCTCAAAGGGGACGGAGCTGGGATCAGAATCCAGGCCGTGCAGCTCAGCTGTCCAGGCTCTGAGCCGAGATTCTCAACAAGCCCCACCTCGCAGACAACAGTCAAGGACACCACTGGGCCGCCAAGTTTTGAAGAAGGATAGTGTGAATTCAGAGGGCCGAGGACCTGCGTACTTTTCCGTATATATGTTACACTTTAATAAAAAATTTACTGAAATGACAAATAAGGAAAGGGAAAATAATTCTGACATAAAGTTATGCTAACAAAAGCAGGATGAAAATGAGTATATGGAATAGGATTCTTGCTGTGAGAGAATAAAACAGAGCAAAGACAAAGGGAGCTTTGGCCAAACTTCCCTGAGTAGCACAATCGGGGAATTTCTTCTTCGTTTCTTTCTACTTTTCTGAATGTTACAAATTTACCCTAATGAGCTCATGTTGATTTCTTATAACAACAAAAAAAATACTTTACCAAAAAACAAACTCTGTAATTTTCCCATCATTTTCATGCCATGCCGACTCTGCCTTTCTGTTGATCAATGTAAAACAACTAATCACGACGGGATGGGGTCTGCACCTTGAGACAAGAATTTCGTGAAATCTCCAGATGGTGAAACATTGACATATTTTCCCTCTGACAAGAAACACTGCAGCGGAAGGGGAAGGAGACAACGTCGGTCCCCCGCATGTTTTATGGCATCCATTTTTAAAAGCGTCTTGTTAGCAGACCCCATTAAGAGTGACATAAAGCGCTCTGTTGAAAATGGGTCAGAAAAGCCACTGGAAGCCTCTGTGGGTTTGCACCGGTATCCATCCTGTTAGTACAAAGCAGTGAGCAAGAGCGGAAAGAAATGAGCCCATCCCTCAAGGTCAGGGAACGCTACTCTGACCCAACCCTCTTCTCTTTCCTTTGGAAAAGAACCCCATCGTGTACTTTGTGCCCAAAATGTGAGGCACAGACCGCACACCCACAAGGTAGAAGAGACATGAACATCCCATCAAGAGAGAAACTGAAGCTCAGAGAGGTTGAGAGCATTGTCCAACATCACACAGCCAACAAGTTCCAGAGCCAAGATTCAAATCCAGTTTGGTCTGATTCCAAAACTGTGCAATTTCTGCTAGATTCTGAAGTCCCCTAACTCCCCCGCCCCAAATGTTTATTTCGCATATTGGAGGTCGAGAAGGAGGGATGAGCTCCATGTCTTCTTTTGGACATTTTTGCTTATTGTTAAAGTCACGCTGTCTATCACACCGATCAACTGGAACGTCCTTTCTCCTTTGCTTTGTCTTGTAAACTCCTACATGGGGTTTGGGGTGGGAAGATGACAGCTAGTGGTTCTGAAACGGTTTGAAAGTCATGTCAACAGACATTAGGCTCATGGGGACTCTGATCTGCACTCCCGGGGGATGCGGCCCCCCGCACAGGGTGCTCATCACATCGCATCATTTGTGACTAGGGGAGAGTTCAAAGGAGGGACCCAGCTGTTAAAAGGAAGACACAGGGAAGTAAAATATAAATAAGAATAGGCTCCAGATGGGTGAAACATCAGTGACGGACTTCACGATAAACTCCTAAAATTCAGACAGCCGCCCAGTGACGGAGGGCAGGCTCCTTTAAAGGCGAGCCCGTTTGTTGCCTGTGCATCTGTGTGTCACCCCACTGCCGCCCCCCACCTCGCCTGTGCTGTTGACCCCCCTGCGATGTTCTCAGGAATGACGCTCAGTTTACTCACAGAGAAGACGGCAGCCAAGATCTCGATGCCGCCCGTGCTCAGGGTGATGTACGGGATGTTTTCCGGAGGGATCCCAGCTTTGCCAAAGATACTGTTGGTGTAGAACCAGATCTATAGTGCAGGAAAGGAAGAGGAGGAGGAGGGTCAGGAAAAGGCATCCGGTTCCTAAATTAACTTCAGCTACAAGGTGGTCTCTGAGAGTCGCTGCGAAATCCGGGGTCGCAAGGTGGAGCTGTGTGGCGTGGCCCACTACTTGTTTTCTCCCTTCTCCCACATTTTCCCGTTCTTCATTACTAATAAAACTCCTACAGTACTGGGAGTGACGTGTGCTCTGCAAAATGTGGCAATGAAATACAAACAGAAGTGGTGGTGGGGCTTCCACAAAGTCTCCTTAAAACGAGCTCTTCATCAAGAAGGTGTGATCTCATTTTTCCACCCTTTCTGCTGTCTGCTGTCAGGATGGTGAATGTGATGGCTGGAGCTTCAGCAGCTCTCTTGGATCACTAGGTGACCACAAGACAGCACTGCTGCTGACACCCATGGTAACTCTGTGAGAATTAGAAAAGGTCCCTGCTCCACAAGACACTTTGTCATCCACTGGAAAACTGCCATAATAAATCTACAATGGATACAATGTGCATGATGCTCTTGAGAGTTGTGCAATGCACAACCTGCGTGATATACAGAGAGCACCTGCTGTAGGATGGAAGCCACCTGCTCAGAAGCTGGAGCAGGCAGTTAGAAGAAGCCTGTATTCTTACTCACTAGAGTGATTCTTTAATTTATTATCCAAACCTGGGCACTTTCAAGAGTGTTAATAATTATTCCAGGACAACAGGACTAAACAGGGACTGCCCTGGACCAAGCAGGAAGTGTGGCCCTGGGGCTGCTCTGCCAGCCTCCCAGTTCCCCTCACGGGAGAGAGAAAACTATTTTCATTTAGGTCACTGTTGAAATCCCTGCCACATGAGGCCAAACCTGACCCTAACAGCCACTCGCAGGGCATCACCATCACGGCTGTGGAGTCCGGAGCCCCGGCTCCATCCAGGTCTGGCTGCAGGGCCTCCGTTCACCCCGCCTGCTGGGATTCCTTGTCCTCTGGTGTCGGGACCTGGGTAAGAACTGCCACTGCTCATTATTTACTTAAAGTCTTGGATCAATAGGCTGGACACAAATCACTTGTTTTCTTGCAATCCCAGCCATTTCCTCAGAAAGCAAGAGCTTGCTGAATGATAGGAAAGCATGCTGTTCTTATATATGCAGTCTGACGGGAGACCCACTGCCTCGAAGGGCCTCGGAAGCATCATAAACGGGTCATTATTACGCGGAAACGTCCGAGCTCGCGGCTCGTGCCCCGTCGGGCTGACTGTGGCTGGGAGCCCTCTTCCCACGTGGCTCTTACTGCCTTTCAGGAGAAAGCTCTTGTGTCTACAAATTTGTCTTGTCACCAGCATTTGTCAGCAAAGTTTGTCCTGCACTGGGGGAGAAGATCTAATCTACGACCTCCTTGGATCTACAGATGATTTATTTTGTAGGGAGGCGAGTAATTCTTTGTAAAGTGATGGGCGTCCTACAGACTCCAGCGCAACGGCTGCTGGGACAGCTCCGAGCCCGCGCGCACCGACGCGGCTGTTGGCAAACACGGGTTTTACCGTCCACACACAGCAAAGGCCCTCCTGTCCTGCTTCTGCCTCTCACCTGAGTGAGCTGAGAAAATAGAATCTTAGACTCCATCTTTGCTGTCGCATCCAGAGAGTAAAGCAGTGGCTTCTGATAAATTCATTGATTCCTACAGCTCTCAGGGCTGTGACAGAAGCTAAAATTATTCCAAAAAGCCTCAGTCTGAACTCAATTTGTTTATATATGTATATATAATAATATATATTATATATATAATATATATATTATTTTTTGCTTATGTATTATTTAATATAATATATAATTATTTAATATAATATATAATTATTTAATATAATATATATTATATATAATATGTTTATTATATATAATATATAAATATATATAATTATTTAATATAATATATATATATTTTGCTTATATATATTGTTTATATATACATATATATATATATATTTTTTTTTGCTTGAGGAAGATTTGCCCTGAGCTAACATCTGTGCCAATCTTCCTCTATTTTGTATGTGGGATGCCACCACAGCATGGCTGATGAGTGGAGGAGGTCCACAGCTGGGATCAGAACCCCCGGACCTGGGCCGCCCAAGTGGAGCGCACTTAACCACTAGGCCATCGGGCCAGCCCCATAATCTGCCCCCTTTTGAAGGTAATTGTGGTCCCCAGCACATCTTCAGGGATGGATCAGAGGAGCTTAAACGCCTTTCTTAATCTTCACCTCAATTCATTGATTCCAATAGCCCAGGGTCTCTGCGGGCCCTTTCCATGGCCCAGGCTGCCTGGCCGCCACCTGTGCACATGTGACCCTGACGTCTGTGTTATGCCCAGCCTCGGTGCGGAGCCCCACGCCCTGACCTGCTCATGTTCCAGAGGCTTCACAGCCTCTGCTCCTCCCCTGGAAGCTGCACTCCGGCTTCAAACGTGGTGCTCCCTCCCGGTTCCTCGCATCCCCTCCACCCCATCTTCCTCCCTGCTTCCAATTCTCTCCATAGCAATGCTGCCTTGGGCGCACCTGAAGGGTTTAAAGGTTAGTGAAGAGTCATCGAGCCTAAAATTACACGCTCCTCAGGGACAGTTATGAAAGCAGCTCTGCAGTCATCTCACACTTAAAAGCATTTACCCAGCCGTGGGCAGAAATTGGCCCTTCAGACCCTCTCCCCGAGTCCAGAGCTTGCAGGGAGGACCTGCTGGGCTGGCCCTGTCCCCAGGGGGAAGGCCTGTCCATCACACAAACTGCCAGTCTCATTCTCTTGCCTCTGTGAAGCCATTTCCGAATCCCGGCATCATCGTATAGAGCAGGAAGGCAACCGCCTCGGCCTCTGCTCCTGCTGAGGTTTATTAGATGCGGCAGTTTGAGGGCGGCAGACAGGCGAAGCACCAGGAAATCTGGAGTGTGTCCCGCGGGGCCCCGGCCACGGAGCGCACTCTGCGTTGACCTTGTCCGAGACACAACGGGGCTCTCGACCGTCTCCTCCCCCGGAGGCGGAGGATGGAGAGGAAGGAGCAGCAGTTCTGGAGGGCTGCCCACCCGACCCCACCCCACCCCCAGCACTGCCTCTTGTGAGCTGGGGGCCCTGTGACTTCTCGGCTTTGAGCATCCGTTCTCTGAAAGAAAGTGAGACTACTCGGTCTCTCAGGGTTGTTGTAAAAATTTTTCAAATGATGAGGTAAAACATCCTTTATACAGTTGGTGCATAATGAACGGTGAGTGTCATTCTAGAAGATTTCCCTCTCTCTGCGGAGACGTGGATGCTCCTCGGTAAAGAACACGGACAGTCGCGCACAAGCCGGGGAGGAAGCGCGTCTGCATGTCTGCATTAGCTTCTCAGCGGCCGGCTCCTCCTTCTAGGGGGGCCTTGAGGGACCTGCAGCGGGCAGCTGGGAGGGGGGCAAGGGAGAGGGTTTGGGCCTTCTCCACTCCCCACCTCTAACGCCCTGAAGCCCTCGTTCTCAGCTCACCACACAGCGCTTTGGAGACAAAGCATAAAGTGCATAACCGTTTTCCACCCTCAGCAGCTTGTGAAGGTGCCACTGCTGGAGGGTCAGCGAGACCACATGCAGCCGGTAATGCCCCAGCGGTGGGGACCTGGCTGTCGGCCTCCTGGGCCTGGCTCTTCCTGCTGCCGCACAGGCTGGGCTGTGGCTGTGAGCCCAGCACACCGACCTGAGATTCCTCTTCTCTCCGTCACTCCACCTCGCCTCCCATACATGCCCATGGCCTTGACTGCACGGCCTTCGACTGAGAAATGCCTTCCAAGCTCTCTCTGGCTGAGCTTCAGGAGCAGCACAACACTTGATCTCCCTTTGCCCAGAACCAGGTGACAGGGACAGAGAGTATGACTTGGCACCCACTTGCAGGATGTGGTCAGCAGCACAGTGGTTCCCCCAAAGACGTCCACGGCCTCACCCCAGGAACGCAGGAAAGCGTTACATTACATGGCAGCGGGGACTCTGGAGATGTGGGCAAGTCAAGGGTCTTGAGATGGGCAGGTATCCTGGGTTACCCAGGTGAGCTAGAAATGTAATCACAGGGGTCCTTATAGGAGGCAGGTAGGAGGGTCAGGGGTCAGAGGTCAGAGAGAGAAGATGCAAGGATGGAAGCGGAGGTCAGAGGGAGAGGGGGAGTTGTAAACACAGAGGTGGTGCCCACAAACGGATGGTGGGGCACAGGCCCTATTCTGAAGTATAGAAGACAGGAGAGCTTGTCATTTATTAAGCACTGTGTCCCAGGAAATGTGCCCACGCTTCCTCCACTGTCAGGCGGGGACCTGCTTTCCCTTCACTTCCTGTTGCCATTTGGGGAACACGCCTCTCTCTCAGCCCAAGGGACAAGGGACCACATAAGGGATAAGGGACAAGGCCTTCGGAAGGAGGAGCTTTGTGTGCTCACTGGCGCCCCTGCTGGGCTCTCTGTGCACCTGCCTCCCGCAGGAAGCTCGTGGCCCCTCTGCTCTCTCCATGCAGGGAGGGACCTGCCCGGGGCGGGTGGGCCTCGGGTGCCTTCCTTTTGTTGCTGCTGGGTCTGGGTCAGTGCCTCAAATCTGGGAGTGCAGAATTAACCACAATTTCTGAAGTCACATCCTCTAATCCAGGCCCACTCAGCATATAGCTGACATTTTTCTCTCCGTCTATCTGATTCCTGTGTCCATCTCTAACCTGCTCTGAATTTCAGAGGAGAGGAAAGGGAGCTCACATATCGTACCTCCCCAGACCCATCACCTACATGACCTAATTTCATCCTCACCACAGCCCAGTGAGGTCGATATCGTTGCCCCCATTTAACAGACGAGGAAACGGAGGCTGGGCCAGGTGAGGGCTGGGATGTCAGCTCAGGTCACTCCAGTCCTTTCTGCTGCCTCTGGGGGAGAGGGCATCCGATTTCCCTCCTAAGATGGAATGAGGCGGGTGTTAAATCAGGTGGAGTCACTCTGGGAGGTGGAGGGAGCAGAGGGCATCAGGGGAAAGGAAAATGATGGACCCCTGAAGAAGAGCAAGACCTTCTCCCCTGAGGGAGGGGCCCCACGCTTCTGACAGCGCCTCAAAGCCTGCACCCTGGTCCTCGGCGGAGCGGCCTCATCCAACACCCCAAGCACACGTCACCCCTCATTCTCATCAGGCCTCGCTTCGACCCGACAACGGAGGTGCAGGGTGAGCTGACTCTCCCTGCCTTGCTCAGCGGGACCAGTGGAGGCCTCGATTCAGCGGCATGCCCCCCCCAAACCAGGACCCACAAACCACTCGGGGGCCCTCTCCAGGGCTAGCCGGGCTTGTGACTCAGCCCCTAACGTGGCTGATTTCCCAGGTCAGGCAACTTCAAATCTAAAGTCCCCTCTTTGTGAGCTGCTATTGTTTGGAAAGGTGGGAGGCTGTGAGAGGACAGAACAGGTGGTCTCCTGGCTGTCACCACCAGTGGCGAAGACCTGGACTCGGGCCTCAGCCTCCCGGCCTCGCCTCACATCCTGAAAGTGAGCATGAAGAGCTGGATGGCGGATCCAGGGTGCCCGACTCTTGGTGCTCCATGAAGGGCTCCCTTCTCTGCCCCTTGCTCTTTGATGTCATGAAAATCCAGAAAGATAGAAAGTAAGCCCGCAAATGTTGAGTGAGAAAATCCCAGCTTTTAACAACTTTTCTAGGCGTGCTGGATTCCTCGGTCTTTCTCCTCCTCTCATAGGTAAGAACACAGCCACACCCTGCGCAGCCCTTCCCCTCTGTACCCCACTTCTTGCCTCCTTTGAGTCATGTCCCCATTTTACGTCTTAGTGATTGAGGTCAGAGGGTTAAGTGCCAGAGGGTTACATGGATGGGAGGTTGGAGGACGTGGGCTGGACCCCAGGCCGCCTTGTGGTCCCAGGGCAGCCTTCTTTCTACAAGATGATAGCTAAGATTATCCAGCACCACCTATGTGGCTGGCGCTGTGCTGAGAGCTTTAGACGCATCCTTTCATCCATCCTCACCACCATCATATGAGGTGGGTACCGCCTCACTGCTGGGGAAACTGAGGCACGGAGCCATTATGGCAACTTGCCCCGTAACTCGCAAGTTCAATGCTGGGAGTTGAACACACACAGCTGACTCCAGGACTTGTGCTCCGGACCACGACTCTAGGGTGGCCACACGGACGGTCTCCATTCAGCATCCTCTCCATCCGTGAGGACACAGCAGGTTCCTTCAGTGAGATGTCTTGGTTATTAGGGAAACAGAACATTTTTAGTTCTTCATTTGAGTTAGGAAGTGATTTGGGGAGGAACTTCAAAACAAAAGCTATCTATAATGCTTCCGAACTTGCGATTAGAAGTTTTGTGCAAAACACGATTTGGGCTGCAGAATTCCTAACAATGGTTTGACAGATGAGATGGATCTTCATGCAGTTCCAGGCCAGCAAAGGGGGAAGGTGTCATGTTCCGCCACAAGCCTGTCTAAGGTTTTCTTGTCTCCCCCCAACCCTTCCGTTCAACTGTCTATGGAGTGGTCTGCTAGGCGCTGGGGTTCAGTGGGAACAATACGCACGTCCTCATCCTCATAGCCCAGGTCTAGCAGGGAAGGGAGGCATCATGCGACAACTAGTAAAGGACTCGAGGGACACACCAGCGACCCAGGGACGCTGTGATGCTGGTGCACCCAGCACGTGGACAAAAACTGGCAGCAGACAAACGCTGCCAGTTACCATCTGTGAACTAGTCCATGCACATAGCTTCACATAGTCCAGCTGTGCAAACTGAGTATTATTATCATCCCCATTTTTCATAACAGGAGACTGAGGCCCAGAGAAGTCAGCATGATTGGCTTCCTCTGTTCAGAAGGAAAGAATCCAGGGGAAGGAAGGGCAGTCTGAAGTCAATAAGTACCACCATAATTCCAGAAGATTCAGGAAGGTTCAAGAAAACTGTGTTTCCCTGTACAGGCTTTGACAATTGGTACTGATCCAATTATCAACCCCAGGACTGGTAGAAACAGCGCTTCCCTACCCGCTTGTTCTTCTCACTTCCTACTCCTTCTTTCCTCAAACGTCCAGGGGCCTGCCATGTGTCCTGCACGGCTCTGGGAGCCACAGACACAGGGCCATGAGATGGGGCCCGCATTCCTGAGGATGGTCAGTGAGGGGAGCAGCATCCGGGGTGTGGGAGCCGCTGTGGCCCAGGGAAGGGACGGACTCTGCGATGAACAGGCTCCTGCTCGCGGGCGAGAGATTGAACGTTCGCGTGAAAGCCCTGCTTTCATGCAGAGGACAAAGTGCTCAAGAGGAAGGCAGCTGGGTCGATCAGTCATTTTAAGTGACAGGTCTAATTTTAGAGAAGGGAATTTGAAAGCTATTGTCAGAAGAGGAAAAAAACAATCCAACACTGAAAATGAATTTAGAAACAACCAAATATTGTTAAATCTAA
Source organism: Equus quagga (assembly GCF_021613505.1). Lineage (NCBI taxonomy): Eukaryota > Metazoa > Chordata > Mammalia > Perissodactyla > Equidae > Equus > Equus quagga. Next base: position 148,366,533 of record NC_060269.1, on the reverse strand, counting down.
CTTAAGTTGATTTCTAAAGTATGTGAAAACCACTCATTGACGCTTCAGCCAAAACTCACGGAGCAATATGTGATGTGTATTTAATACAGTGATTCTCAACCCAGGGCAAGCTGGCATGCCTAGAGACGCTTTTTGCTGTCACAACTGGCGGGGTGGGCTATGTCATCTAGTGGGGGGAGGCCAGGGATGCTGCAAAACATCCTACAGTGCACAGGACGGCCCCCAGGACAGAGAAGTTTCCAGCCCCAAATGAGCATGATGCTGAGCCTGAAAAACACTGGTTTGGGACAAGGCACCTGAGTCTTAGAGATGGGCTGGCCAAGCCCAGCAGGGCACCTGGTGCCAGGGGGTGTGGGTCTGACAGCACAGGCACCGCTTGCTCTGACCTTGAGGAAGTCCTTGGCCCTCAGAAGCCTCAGTTTCTTCATCTAGAAAATGGGGACAGCACCACCTACCCTGCAGGACATTTGGGGCCAGAAGAAGGTGGTGCATGGCGAGATGCCTAGCAAATTTACAACTGTCTCAAACTATAGGCCATGTACTCCAAAATAATTTCTGGTAAAACCAAGGCCATAAAGCAAGTTTTAAAGCTTTTCACCTGTGTCAGACAGCTCTCTTGCGTGGTCTCATGAATTATTTGGATTAAAAGGCGGTGGTGCAGAGGCAGAGCCTGGACTGAACCACAGGACAGCTGCACTGTGATGCTGGCATTTGCCACAACCAGTGTTTGTCCCTTCCTATGTAAAACAGAAAACATAAGACGTGTCCCATTGGCTCGCTAGGGATAGCCAGGGGATACAGCCCAGTGACACACATGGGGATGCTCTGAGCGGGTGTTGGGGAACCTCCCAGCTTGGGGCTTAAGCATCCAGACCTCCTGGCCAAATGGCTGGGGCTCAAATCCCTTTTCCACCATTCCTAGCTGTGTGACCTTGGGCAAGTCTCTCAAGGTCTCTGTGCCTAGCCATGGTGCCTGATTCATAGGGCTGCCATGGGGACAGATCCTGGCTCAAGCTAAGCCCTAAATAAGTGTGTGCTTGATTATTATTATTACAGCTGAGGAGACGGAGCTGGCTGAGGGAAAGTGACTGGCCCAGGTTTATCACTGAACATCTGCGGTCACGGCAAGACAGGAAGCCAGGCCTCCAGATCTTGTTCCAGAGCCTATTGCTCTGTGTCAAGTTAAGCACGCCAAGCTGGAAGTACTACTCCTTTAAGTACTCTTGACTTAAAGATTAAAAATAATCCTCAACAAACTAAGAATAGAAAGAAATTACCTCAACATAATAAAGGCCACACAAGATAAGCCCACAGCCAACATCATACTCAACGGGGAAAAACTAAAAGCTTTTCCTGTAAGATCAGGAACAGGGGAAAGCTATTCCACGTTCATGAATTGGAAGACTTGATATTGTTAGAAGGTCCGTACTATCCACAGCAATCTACGGATTCAAGGCTATCCCGATCAAAGTCCCAGTGGCCTATTTTACAGACATGGAAAACAAATCCTACAATTCATATGGAACCACAAAAGACAATGCATGGCCAAAATAATCTTGAGAAAGAACAAAACTGGAGGCATCACACTTCCTGATTTCAAAATATATCACAAAACTCCAGTAATTAAAACAGCATGGTACTCACATAAAGACAGACATCTAGACCAATGGACCAGAACAGAGAGCCCAGAAATAAACCCAGGCATGTATGGTCAACAGATCTTCAACAAGGGGGCCAAGAATACTCAGTGGGGAAGGGACTGTCTCTTTGACAAATGGCTGGGAAAACTGGATATCCACATACAAAACAATGAAACTGGACTCTTTTCTTCACTCAAAATGGATTAAAGACTTAAGCATAAGACCCGGAACTATAGGGCCTGGCCCAGTGGTACAGTGGGTTAAGACTGCACATTCCCTTTCAGTGGCCCAGGGTTCGCCGGTTCAGATCCCGGGTGCGGACATGGCACCGCTTGGCAGGCCATGCTGTGGTAGGCGTCCCACATATAAAGTAGAGGAAGATGGGCACGGATGTTAGCTCAGGGCCAGTCTTCCTTAGCGAAAAGAGGAGGATTGGCAGTGGATGTTAGCTCAGGGTAATCTTCCTCAAAAAAATAAAAGACCTGGAACTATAAAACTCCTAGAAGAAAATATAGGGGGAGAGCTTCATGACGCTGGTCTTGGCAATGATTTTTTGGATATAGCACTAAAAGCAAAAATACACAAGTGGGACTACATCAAACTACAAAGCTTCTGCACAGCGAAGGAAATAACCAACAGAGCGCAGAGGCAACCTACAGAACGGAGAAAACATTTAGCAAACCACGTATCTGATAAGGGGTTAACATACAAGGAACTCCTTCATCTCAATAGCAAACAACAACAAAACAAAATCTCCACATAACCCCACTAAAAAATGGGCAAAGGACCTGAATAGACATTTCTCCAGAGGAGACATACAAACAATCAACAGGTAAGTGAAAAGCTGCTCAGAATCACTCATCATCAGAGAAATGCAAATCAAAACCACCACACGATATCACCTCGCACCTGTTAGGATGGCTGTTATTAAAAAAATTTAAAAAAGGTAAGTGTTGGTGAGGACGTAGAGAAATGGGAACCCTTGCACACTGTTGGTGGGAATGCAAACTGGTGCAGCCACTAGGCAAAACAGTGTGGAGGGTCCTCAAGAAACGAAAAATAGAAATACCATATGACCCAGCAACTCCACTTCTGGGTATTTATCCAAAAGAGTTGAAAGCAGGATGTTGAACAGATATCCGCACTCCCACGTTCACTGCAGCACTATTCACAACAGCCAAGACGTGGAAGGAACCTAAGCGTTCGTCGACGGATGAATGGATAAAGAAAATGTGATACATACATACCAAGGAATATTATTCAGCCTTAAAAAGACAGAAATCCTGCAAGACGTGACAAACATGGATGAACCTGCAGGACAGTGTGCTAAGCAAAGTGAGCCAGTCACAGAAGGACGAACACTGCATGACTCCACTTAGGTGAGGAATCTAAAATGGTCCAACTCAGAGAAGCAGAGAGGAGAATGGTGGCTGCCAGGGGCTGGGAGAGGAGAAGGAATTGCTGCTAATCAACAGGCGTAAAGTTTCAGTTCTGTAAGACGAACGGCTCCTGAGCTCTGCTGTGCAGCGTCGTACCTATAGTCAACACTACTGCATCGTGCACTTAAACATTTGTTAAAAGGGTGGCTCTCACATTAGATGTTCTCACAACAATAGAGCAAAGAGAGCGATAAAAAGCACTTGACACGAGGAGGCAGAACACTGAAGCTGCAGTCTCACCGTGGCCGGCTCTGGGGGCAGACGAGATGCTTTTTTTCCACCATAACACTTATGCATCCGGGCTTACGGACACGCCCTGGTGGAAGTTATAAAGTTATACAGGGTATGCAGATGGGAAAATTATGTCTCAGCGGAGGAGCACATTCTGTTTAGAAATGTCATGGTTCTCAATCTAAATGCCTCACTAAATACAGATTCCATATGTGGCTTCTACGACTCCAAGTGTGGGCTTGGAGAAGCGCATACTTCTCTCTCTGCTCTCTCAGAACAGGGAGGGTGGCTTCCAGATGGTCCAGCACGACCTGGCTCCTGTAAAGGGGAGGAAACAGCAGGACTTGCCTGAGGCCACGATGTTGACCCAGGGGCCTCCTCACTCTTTTTTTGTTTTGTTTTTGAGGAAGATTAGCCCTGAGCTAACTGCTGCCAATCCTCCTCTTTTTGCTGAGGAAGACTGGCCCTGAGCTCACATCCGTGCCCATCTTCCTCTACTTTATACGTGGGACGCCTACCACAGCATGGCTTTCGTCAAGTGGTGCCACGTTGGCACCTGGGATCCAAACCGGTGAACCCCGGGCCGCCGAGAAGCAGAATGTGCCAACTTAACCGCTGCACCACCGGGCTGGCCCTGCCTCCTGACTCTTTGGCCTTCAAACAGACCAAGGGACAGGCAAAAACAAGGAGCAAGATGAGCTCATTCCATCCCAAGGTCTCTGGAAACAGGACCAAAAGTTGTTGGAACGAGGCAGAACACCTGGTGTACCCTTCCGCGCTGTCATCCTTCTCTGTCAGATGGAAATGCTCTCTTTGACATCACCTCCCCCACACCCCCAGACCGCCCACTGAAGGTTCATGCTCGTTCAGCGTAAATAGACACAGGGGTTCAGTGTGTCTGGGACTCTTCAGAGGTCCCCTCTCCCTCCCTCTGGGCCCAGCTACACTTCTCCTGAGCTACGTAAGTGACCTCAGAAGGCGTTTGGATGCTTCAGTGTGAAAATGTCCTCTACGCACCCCTGCCAAGTGGCTGGCCAGCAGCTTGCACACCTTCATGAATGGGGAACTTACCACCCCTGGAGGCAACCCACTGTTTTCCAGAACCAACAATAACGATGATGATAACGATCCCAGGCCCGCCTCCCTGTTCCTCCAATCTCTGGATTCTCCCTTCTGGAGCCCTCGAGAGAGAACAGGAGCTGCACCCGTCTAGGGTTTGGGGGACCTCATGGGCGACCTACCCCGACTTCCCTGCCCACATCAGCTCAGGCCCCGAGAAACTTTTTCTTTAAAGCTTTAAGAATTTCTCAAGCCAAAAGTCATGCACTGAAGCCAGCCCAGCCAAGAGTACTTTTATTTAAATCATCTCACTTACAACTTCCTAATAGCCATTTTATGAAGAAATGTGACAGTTAAGTATTTCTGGGGGTAGGTAATTCTAACGACAGGCAGCATGGATTAAGGGATGTGCTGGCAGCTGCACTGAACACTGGCCTGGATTGTTCCTTTCGGTGTCATCCCACTGCACAGACGAGGAGATGAGGGCCAGAGTGTGTGGGTGCCCAGTGGCACAGAGCCGGTGGGGGTGGCGGAGCTGGGATAGGGACCTGGGCATCCAGGTGCTGAACCCACCCCCCAACCCCCCGTCAGGTTCCTCCCCTGCGAGGGGCGCTCACCGCATTGAGACCGCAGAGCTGGTAGCAGGCCATGGTGATGACCACGGTGCCGACCTGCCAGCGGACGAAGGGACTCGTGAGCAGCTCCAGCACGGACACCAGGCGGACATTCCTCTGCACGCGCCTCTCCGCCAGGACCTCCTCCAGCTCTCGGGAGACGTCCTCCTTGCCCAGGAATGTCCGGAAGGCTGCCAACGGAGACAAGCGTGGACTTTCAGCAGGGATCAGGATGTGTCTGAGGCTGGGCCCCGCAGGGACGGTCCCTCCACCCAGACACACACCTTGTCAGGGATGGAGCTGGCAGGGGCCTTTGAGACCAGGGACGCTTGTTTAAAAATAGGAAAACAGGGGCCCAGAGAGATGCAATGACTTGCCCAAGGTCACCTAGTTGGCTAGGATAAGAGTGAGGAGAGAGCCATGGTCTCCAGCTTGCCCCACAGCAAAGCAGAGCATGCCTAGGGTTCAAATCCCACCTCTACCACCGGGTGGATGAACAGGCCCCCCCCACCCCCATATTCGTCTTCTGGAATCATTCCTGCCTCATGCGGCTGCTGTAGTCACTGGATCATATAATACACACTAAACCCTGGCTCCGAGCTTTGCACACAGGAGGTGCTCTTTCGATGAGTACTTCGTGAGCACCTCCTGTTTGCCTGGCCCTGTGCGCTCATCCTCGTTGGAGGTGTCCACTCAGCGGTCAGATCGCCACTCGGCCAGGATGCCCGGGAGCCAACTCTGTCATCGGTAGGAGCATTGAACTGAATGAGCCCCAGGGCCCTTTCCACGTGCCTCTCTGAAATACAGAAACCTCGCAGGAAATATTCCCAGAGCTCATCTTCCCAGGGCTCAAACTCACCCTGTGACTTACGCCTTTTCCGGGCCGAACACTGCAAATGTCCTGCCTCAGTGCACCTGCGCCTTTTACCAAGCCCTTAACTGTGTAAACCTCCGCGGACACAGGCGCGAAGGCCCGCGGACTGATTCGACCCCCGAGATCATAATCGTCAGACGGCGGGAGACCCTTTAGAGTGTGGATTAAGTTATGCAGCGCTCTGCTATTCACCCTCCAACAGAGAAACGTGGCTGCTGTGACGGGACCTGCGGACAGTCCATTCCCGACACAGTGGGCGTCATCCCTAAAAACACCGCACCACAGGACGTGTGAAATTGCTCTTTTTAAGTAGCAAAAAAAAAAAAAAAAGAAAAGAAAAGAAAAAAGAAAAAGCCATTAAACTTGCTCCAGATTCTCCAAGAAGCAAGGCCACGAAGGCTCTGGGTGTTATTTCCTGTGGTATACTGAAAACTGCTTCAAATGTCTCTTTTGTAAGCTATGATTTAATACTTTTCCTAGCATTTGTTAAGGATAAATGGGAGAAGTAGCTGAACGAGTAACATTTCCACATCATGCACTAAATCAAAGCATTTCTAATACTTTCTCAAAATTCAAAATGCAACATTCATGTGACAAAGTAATCCTAGAGTTTTAGGGCAGGAAAACATTTCTCTCTCCTCCCTGACATACATGCCTTCCATATGAAATAAGGAGAACTTTATAACCTGCTTTTTTTAGTACCCTTTTTACCTTGGCTGCCAGGAAGCTCTCAGCCAAATTAAATGCTCAGCTCTCAACAGAGTTTCCTAGAACAAAAATCTCTCTTCCTTCTCTTAAAAGTTGTGATCTCTTTCTTTTTTAAAAGCATCAATTTAATTTCCTGTTATATGTGTTCATAAAAATAGTTTGTCTCTACTTGCCCCACCCCCCTTCTTATAAGGGTCCTGTGACTGGATGAGGACGCGTACCTTGCATGACTAGCATGGCAGACACAGAGATGCCCCACTCAGGTCCCCTTCAGGAAAGGACTCACTGCTTGGCTATGAGCAGTGTAGACAGCTGGCAGCCTCCAGCTCTCAGTTTCGTGGGCATCCACCTCAACTTGGAAGGCCAGGTGATGCTGTTCTCATAGTGGCTCCCAGCCCACGAGTGCACACGGTGGTGGGACAGGGCCCAGGCGTCTCCGCCCAGTGGGTGCTCCTGTGATGCACGGGCACTGGGCCTGCAGACACTTTGCCACATGGCGCTGAGGTCTGACCCTCCCCTGCCTGGTCCCACTTCTGCCCCCTTCCTCCTCGGGTGTTACTCCCCAGCAGAATTGCTGTCCCCGACCCTTCTCAGCACCTGCTTCCTGGAGAAGCCGACCTGCAACAGCTAATCCCTTGACAGGGTGAAACAATCGATCGCCTTAGCTCCGTTTTCAGTTTTTGAAGCGCCGGGCTGCTTCCGGGCACATTACCTTGCCCTGAGCGGTTGCAATAGCCCCAGCCGCTCTCCTGGGTCCCGTCTCCCCACGCCCTGCAGAGCACCTCCACACACCTGTTCTCCATGCTGTGGGCTCCACCACACGCCTTCATTTCATTTTTCACCATTTCATTTTTTATTTTAAGATTGGCACCTGAGCTAACAATTGTTGCCAATCTTTTTTTTTTTTTCTGCTTTATCTCCCCAAATCTCTCCATTACATAGTTGTATATCTTAGTTGTAGGTCCTTCTAGTTGTGGCAGGTTCACTGTTTCATTTTTAAAGATTTTATTTTTTCCTTTTTCTCCCCAAAGCCCCCCAGTACATAGTTGTATATTCTTTGTTGTGGGTCCTTCTAGTTGTGGCATGTGGGACACTGCCTCAGCGTGGTTTAATGAGCACTGCCATGTCCGCGCCCAGGATTCGAACCAACGAAACACTGGGCCGCCTGCAGCAGAGTGCGCGAACTTAACCACTCGACCACGGGGCCAGCCCCATCACTGTTTCATTTTTAAAAGGCCGCCGGGCTCTCCGCCGTGCACAAGGTGAAGCCCAGCCTCCGCACCCGACCCATGCTCCCCTTCAGCTCCCCCTCCTGCCCCTTCCGTCTGTGCATGCCTCTCTCTTGGATGTGCAAACTGCTCGTCCCTCCTGCACACACTGTGCTTTCTCGGCTCTCTGCATTTGGCCATGCTGTTCCCTCTGCCGAGAACGTTCTTCCCACCTTCCCTCCCTAGCCAGCTCTCCTCCTCCCTCCCCGATGCTGGGCTTCCCTGGGTTCTCGGTCCCCTGAGTCCCCTCGCAGCACTTTCTCCCTGCACTGTCGTTGGCACCCCCTCTGTCCACTCGCGGTGAGCACCTGAGGGCCACCTCCCGGGGCCGGAGGACAGGCGCCAGGTTAGTGCCTGCTGATCGGGGCCGAGCCCACCCAGCTGGCCAAGCCGCGCCCCGCCGTGCGGCAGGTACTGACAGCTCGGTGGACAGCTCCGTGTGGCGGGGCGCCCCGTGCCTCGGAGGATGGTCAGCAGCCTCCCCGGCCTCGGCCCCCCAGATGCCTGAAGCACCCCCTCAGCTGTGACAACCAGCAGCGTCTCCAGCATTATCTACGACAGCCAAGACCTGGAAGCAACACGAGTGTCCAGGACGGACAAGCGGATAAAGGAAACGTGTCTCTGTGCAAGGCAGTGTCACTCAGCCACCAACAGAAGGAAGTCCTGCCTCTTGAGACAACATGGCTGGACCCGGAGGGCGTTCAGCTGAGGGAAGGAAGTCAGACAGAGACCCATACTGTATGATCCTGCTCATATGTGGAACCTAAAAAAACCCAAACCCACCCCAAACCGAACTGGTACATACAGAAAACAGATGAGTGGTCGCCGGAAGCAGGGGGTGGCGCTGGGCAAAGGGGCAAAGGGGGCCAAAACGTACAACGTCCAGCTATAAAACACATAAGTCCTGGGACATCATGTACAGGCTGGTGACGACAGTTAACAACACTGTAGCGTGTATCTGAAAGCTGCTAAGAGAGTGGCTCTCAAGAGTTCTCATCATGAGAAAAAAAATTGTAATTCTGTGTGGTGATGGATGTTAATTAGACTTATGGCGGTGAGGGGGTGTTTCAGGCTGACAGAAGTCAAGACAGAAAGTCACCTCACACACCCTCACCCTCAGGAGAAACAAGACACATGGGTATGTTTGCTCCTTTCCTCTTTCTGGAATATTCTTTTGACTTTCTGCACCTGGCTACCCTACTTGTTCTTTGAGTCTAAGCTCAGACACACCTCTTCCAGGAAGCCTTCCCTGATTCTTTCTTGGCCAGAAGTCATAAGAGGAGCAGGCCAAGGAAGGCCTGGAGTGCCTGCGGACGTTGAAGGCCCTGCCGCAGGTCTCGTCTCATCCCCAAGCCCCACTGTGATTCTGCCTTCCTGATCTCTAGTGCCATGTGCTCCTCTGGGGCCCCAGGTCCAGTCTCACTTCAGGCCTCAGCGTCGCCCCACTGGGCTCCCTGCCCTAGTCTCCACCTCCCAGGTGACCATTCTCCTGCACTCAGGCCTTTGCTGTCCCGCCCCTGCCAGCAGGACCCGGCCCAAAATTCGGTCTGCCTCGCAGAGCCCTCTGCCCACCACCCCTGCTTCGCCGGAGCCTGCTTCTCCCCGCCTGTCCTGCTGCTGCCGCAGAGGACGCCCCCCAAGACGTGCCTCTGTGCCTTGCACATGCTGTTCCTTCTGCCCACAATGCTCCGCCACTTCGTGTGGCCTGTGGAACATTCTTCCCTCAGGGCCCGCTCGGCAGCCACGCCTTCCGGAAGCCTCCCCAGGCCTGGTCATGGCTGAGCGCCCTCTCATTCCGGCACTTTCACTCCCGGCTGTGACGACCGTCCACACACCTGCCGAGACTCCTCCTAGGGACGCCCGCCGAGCAGGGGCTACTGAAGGGATGCAAGATGCAGAGGGAAGGCCATGGAGCCAGAGCAGCCTGGGCTTCACACCCACGCCTGCCTCTCCTGTGTGACCCCAGGCAGGTTACTGCATGTCTCTGAGCTGCACTTCCATGAAACGGAAATCAAAAACCTCCCTCTGGGGCTGTTTCGGGGAATAAAAACAAGGTATGTAAAGTGCTTGGTACGTAAGCGGTGTTCAACAAACAAGGATTATTATTACTGCTGTTGTCTTATTTCTTCTCTGTAGAGCCTGACACCGAGGGTGTATGCAACTGACGCGTTCTGCATAAACAGTAAAAATGGAGACTCTGGGGTGACGGGGAAGGAGGAGCATGTTGCAAACACTGAAGTGGGGGCTGTGCCTGCGCGGACAGACCCGGAGAGAGACGACTGAGTGTCAACAGAATTAAACCAGTGGAGGGACCAGTGTCCCAGTGGCCTCCCCGGCTGTTCTGAGTGCAGCAAGGTTGACAAGCGACAGGCTCCCTGTGGTCCTCAGCCACCCTTGCCCCCCAGCAGAACAGCAGTGACAAACCGATGCAGCTGGGGGCACCGGCACACGGGCTGCGAGGGGATGGGCACGTGCTCACGTGCCTCCCGCGGGGCCTGCACAGGCTGCATCCTGGGCCAGGGCCCCTCCCGGCTGCAGGCCCCCCAGATGTCCCCGATCCCAGGAGGAGCTCTCCTGATCCAGACGGCCCCCGGGCACCTGGCGGGGCACAGGAAGGGGTGGGCTGCTTCCTGCCGGCCTCCTGTGGGTCATCTCAATGCCCTCTTTGCTCTGGAGGCCACAGGGCTGCTGCCAAGTGGAAAGGCGGCTTCGAATCCTCCTCTGCCTCTGTCTCTGCCTCGGGGCTGGCCTGAGGCCTGGCCTCCACTGCAGTCCTGGGTGGTTGGGGGGAATTGGTTTGGCCCTGCTGGTTGGCTGACAACTGAATTTCAGGTATTCCAGGCTGATGGTCAATTCCAGCAAGTTCCAGGGGACACACAGCCCTTGGGGAGAAGGCACAGGCCTTTCAAAGGGACAGCCTCAGGGCTGGTTGACAAATCACAGGCCCCTTCTGAGCCCATTCTCAGCACAGCATTTACTGAGCTCTACTATGCTCCAGGCACTGTGCTCAGGGTCGGGGGCCAGAGGACAAAAACTGCAGACCCTGTGTGGTGTCCCCATCACACAGCCACATCACATTTCCTAAAGTGCATTTTGAGGCATTCCAATCCCAGGGGAGGCTCCATGGAAATAAGATTCTTTGGTCAAAGAAGTTTAGTATCGGTGCACGCTCTGTCTCTTTACATTAGAACAGTAAAGGTTCTGATAAGTCCTGCAGCAAAGACACTTGTTTCATTCTGTTTTGCTCCATCTTTCCTAAATGTATTCACTGGAACACCTACTGACAACCTGCACGAGTCCATCAGGACATGTCACTGGAACTGCGTGTGGTATGTGAGCGAATCCAGGAGAGGTGATTCCATGGAGGGCATGGAGCACAGAGTGGAGGCAAATATCACTGGGTTACTGGCCACCCTTGTCCTTTAGGAGGCCCCTTGGTAGGCAGAATAACGGCCTCCCACATAAGGCCACGTTCTAAGCCCCAGAGCCTGGGGATGTGTGGCTTACATGGCCAAAGGGCCCCTGCGGCTGTGGCTCGGTTAAGGACCCTGAGATGGGGACATGATCCTGGATTCTCTGGGTGGGCCCCGTGTAACCACAGGGTCCTTATAAGAGGGAGGCAGGAGGTCCGGGTCGGAGAAGACGTGAGGATGGGAACAGAGGCTGCAGGCGCCTCTGGGAGCTGGAGAAGCAGGAAGAGTTCTCCCCTGGAGCCGCCAGAAAAACACAGCCCTGCGGCACCTTGGTTTCGCCCAGGGAGACCCGTTTTGGAGCTCTGCCTTCTGGGACTGTAAGATAGTTAGTCTGTGTTGTTTTAAGCCACTAGGTTTGTGGTAATTTGTTAGAACAGCCACAGGAAACTCATACAGAGCCACTGAAATCAGACAGCTGTTGGTTTAATGCCCCCTCGCTTTCCGTATGACGGGGGAAGAGCATCTGATCTCGCAGGCCATAGGGTCTCACCTGTAAGGTGGGGCTGAGGTCACCTGTGTCTCCAGGTTGTCATGACAGCCACCTGGGCCCAGGCATGCAGAGCACCAGCCCCGAGCCTGGATCCCCGTGGATGCAACGCTCATACTGTCCTCTTTCAGGGATAAGTAACCCGCTGGGAGACTAGCAGCCATGAGTGAAACCAGCATCATGCAAAACCTAAGGGCAAATGTGGGGCGTGTCTGCCCAGCGCTGCCCGAGGGCTGGCAGTGAGGGTGGAAGGGATGGGGTGGAAAACTCAGACTGGGCAGCCCCAAGCCTCGTGTTTGAGCTCACAGCGCTAGGGGCAGGCTGGTGGGGCTGGAGCCCCTGCTACGTCGGGTCCTGGCTGTGTGACTATGGACGAGTGGCTCAGCCTCTCTGTGTCCCTGTCCTCACCTCTAGCAGCGATGACACTAATGCCTGCCTCACAGGTTGCATGAGGGCCAGGTAGTGAGCATACACCTGGAGAGGTGTGGGGCCGGCAAAGTGCTGAGCAGGTGTGTGTGTCAGCTGGGGAGCCTGCCGGGGTGGCACCTGGCTGCCAGGCAAGGGCCTTCTGGGGCGCCGGTTCCCTCGAAGTGCCAGGATGGAGGACAGAGCTCCTCGGGCATTTCCTTCTGCCTACGCAGTCATGGCCGCCTGGGGCTGGGCTCAGAGGGATTCTGAGGTTGTCCTCTCCACCGGTGGGGAAGGGTGTGGATGCTGGGTTGGGCTGAGCCCAGCGGGCAGGGTGGTGGCTCACATGCCCCATGTTAGCTGGGCCTGAGTGGACAACACAGCCACCAGTCTCCATGGGACGGGTCTGGGAGACCTTTCATGGCCGGAGGCAGGACAGCCCCGGGATTCGGAAGCAGCCGGTGTGCTGATCGGGGAAACGGTGGCTGGGCTGGGGCCGTGTGACGCCATGTGCTTCCTCTTGGTCACATCGCGGGCTGAGTGGCGGCACTGTGTCAGCCCACGGCGCACACCCTCGACAGAGAATAAAGAAGAGCAGGTGCTCTTGACCGGGTCCGGATCCCAGCCCTGACGTTTCTGGATCAATCATGCAGGAACTGGAGGTTGCGCCTGCACCTGGCCAGCTCAGAGGGAGGACTGAGGGCCGGTCGCAGGCTCCTGCAGGCCCCCCAAAGCCACAGAACGCCCACCCCACGGGGAACACATGCGGCACAGAGGAAAGGGCACGGCTGTGCAGACACGCTGGACTGGGCTCACGTCTGGTCTGCCGCCATCAGCTGTGGGACCTTGGCGGGGCTCTGCAGCCTCACGCACCTCCATTTCTCAGGTTCCAGAGGGGTCCGTGTGACGATCTGGTGCGACAGCACCTGCGGAGTTCCCCCGCCCGGTGACCGGCTATGTGATCATGTGATATGGCGGCGAAGAGCCCAGTGTGGGGGCCACACTGACTGGCTTCCAATCCCCTCTCCACCACCTCTCACCTAGTCTGACCCCAGGCCAGTTACTTCATGGTTCTCTGCCTCAGTTTCCCCATGTGTAAGATGGACATACAGCGTTGGGCTGCCAGCAGTATTAAATGTCACACACACGAGGTCCTTAGAACAGTACTGGCTCTTAATGAGCAATGAGCACAGTAAATCTGTTACCTATCACAGTAGTACCTGCTACAGCCCCCGCCCCTGTGTTCTATTTTTCCTTCCTTTTATCTTTAGCCCGACAGTGGGTACAAAACGCTGCAGCCTTCTGTTGTAGGTCGAATTGTGTCCCCATAAACATGTTGAGATCCTAACCCAGTACCTGTGAGTGTGACCTTATTGGGAAGCGGGGTCTTTGCAGATGGAATTAAGACGTCAGTTAAGATGAGGTCACACTGGAGGAGGGTGGGCCCTGAATGCAATATGACTGGTGTCCCTATAAGAAGAGGAGAGAGCCACAGAGACACGCACACAGGGGGAGGACGGCCATGTGAAGATGTAGGCAGAGATGGGAGAGACGCCGCTGCGGGCCCAGGAGCTCCGAGGACAGCCGGCCGCACAGAAGCTGGGAGAGAAGGCGGGTCCCGCTGACACCCTGACTTTGGCCCCACGGCCTCCAGAACTGTGAAGTGTGTGAAGGCTCCCAGTTCATGGTCCTTTGTTACGGCAGCAACTACACTTTATCACCTCCTTTAGCATTATCACCTCCTGCCAGAGCAAAGCGCAGAACAACCTGCAGACGCCTTCCTTCTCGTGGCCTGGAGAGCCCCTGTGGCTAGGTGCGAGAGGGACCTTATGTGGAGCCCGGGGTGATGGCCCCCTGTGGTCACGTGCCGGGAGCAGCGCCAGCTCCTCTCTCCTGCACAGCACAGGCCTCGGGGCTTCTGAAAATAGGAGGTTTCATCAAAGCATTCATTTTCAACCGCTATTGGGATTTATGTTTGAGTTTGTTGGGGTTTTAACTTAGTTTTCGTGTCTTTTTATTACTGACAGCAGTAGGATCCAAAGTGGGGGACCTAAGAAGAGGTGTAGTTGAAAATATTGGGACTCCTGTTTGTAGTTTTATAACATTTCATTATGGACCCACCCTAGAGCCCTCACAGGGCCCCAGGGACGGGGAGCGGGGGCTCCAGCAGTGGAGGAGCTGACAGCTGCCCTTCATCTCTCTTTGCTTTTGGCGTAGATTGATACGTTGGTTTACTTGTGCAATTATCAGTTAGGGGATCTGGGAATGGCAGTATTTGGTTTTAATTGAATTAACCCTGAGAAATGTACAGGCAGTTTATAAAGAATCCTTCAAAGAGACCGGGGATGAAAGATATTACGAACAGTGGCAGCACAAAGACGGGAGAACACAGCTGCCCCCTCCTCCGTGCCCCAGCCCGTCGACAGCCGCAGTGGCTGCTGACAATAAGCTGCCTAGAAGAGGTTTTAAAAGGCAAGACATAAGTAATCCATCTCTTCAAGCTAAGGTGACACGTTAACAAGAGGGAGAAAGTAGCAACTTCTTGAAAGAAATTGTTCTAAGGGAAGAGACGTGTGGAAAGATTTCCATCACTGCGTGACTTGGAAGCCAAAGTACATACCCAGGTCGCCAGTTCAAACTCTCTCATCTGCACATTTAAAAAAACCTGACAAACTGTTTAAAAAATATTCCTGTTTAAAAATATTCCAAATGAAGAGTTTCAGTGGGTTTTGCTAAACTATGGTTGTTAAAATATAAAAAGGCAACATCTGATTATTTTGCAAAAACAATTTACTAGTTGCATTTCCACCTCCACGAGACGTTTCCTTCCTAGAGGATGGGATTCAAGACAAACACCAGATGCCTGAGTGCAGCCAGACTGTTGCCTTCTTCCATTTGGATCTATTTCCATCAGTGAGGTTCTTTTTGAGCTATCATCACCATTAAGGTCAACACTGAAATGATACTGGTTAGCGCTCTCTGAGGGTTACTCTCTGCTGGACACGGTTCCAGGTGCTCCATCTGCCTTTACTGATTTAACTCACATATAAGCATGCTCTGAAGTGGACAGTATTCCCATTTTTCAGGAGAGAAGAGGAAAGAAACTTTCCATGGTCAGGAGAACTAGGATCCCTAAGTGCAGAGCCTGAGACAAGGATTGAGTGCAGGAGGTTGACATGAATAATGGTTGCAGAAAGCGGGTGTGAGGGGGTGGGGAGAGTGAGGCAGGGGAAGAAGAGGCCACACAAGGCATGTCACTGAGGAGCCTTCTAGGGACAAAGGGGGTCAGTTCTGCTGGACTTCTGAGCAGCACATGGAACATCTCCCAGAATTGCCCCCCAGGGGAGCATGGGCAATTATCTGCCAGCTCCTGCCCCAGGGGCATTAACTCCTGCACCTCAGGCCTGGCCACCCAGGTAATTTGTGCTCGTCTTAAGGGCAAGTGTTACAACAGTTTGGGAAAAGCTTGTGTGGTCAACTCAACTCTGGTGTGAATTCATTTGAATATACTTTCTTCTCGCCTTAATAAAAGCCAGACCCCTTGTAACTAGGTAATGTACTTTAGCTACTAGCACAAAAGAGAAAACGGAGTCAGACAATAAGGGCCATTATTGGGGCCCACTTCTGTCCACCTGGATGTGACCTTGCCTTCTGGATGTTTCCAACCATCTCTGGACTGTGGAGCAGCCCCTTAATCCAGCTCAGGCCACTGAGGCAGTTGCCCAGAGCATCCGTGGGTAAGGGACATTGACATTCCCTAAGGCACTAAGGCATGATTAGAAATGTGCTGAGATGCAGGGAGTTGATTTCAGCAGAATGCAGTTGACAATCCTCACAGGGTGGGAGTGAGACTGCCGGGGGTGTTCGGGAGTGGGAAACGAAGCCATTCCCATTAACTTCAGCGCTTTCACTTAGCTCATTATCAGAGCTCGTTCAGCTTCACCTCTAAATAAGCATCAAGTGGCTGTTTAAATAGCAACACTTGGAAGGAATCATGAGTCAGCCTCCAGACACCGCGAACACCTCAGTCTGGCTGGTCCCAGCCAATAGGTCCTCCAGCTGCTTTCCTTCCGCACGGTGGCCGAGCCTGCTGGTGGCCAGATGCTCTTACTCATTCTCCCCGCCTCCTTAGGAGCAGGCCCTGACTTTCCGTGGCAAAGTGCTCTAACTGACTACATTTCTCAGCCCCCTCGGCAGTTAGGGGAGGCCACGTGGTCATGCTCTGACCAAAGAGACACGGCGTAAGTGCGTGAACCTTCAAGGAGACTTTTTAAAGTGGAAGTGCAAGTAATCCCTTCTTACCCTCCTCCTTCTGGCTGGAATACAGATATGATGGCAGCCACTTTGGACCATGAGGCAACCTTCTGAAGATGGCAGACGGAGAGATGAAGGGCAGGGGTCCCTGACAACCTGAAGACTCGTAACAGCCTTAGACCGTTTGACAACATTTTCTTATGTGATAACAGAAATAAACTTATATCTTGTTTAAGACGCCATCATTTGGGTTTTCTATCATAAGGTGGCTGACCTTAATCCTGATATGCACACCCTTCTCTACAAAAACAGACAGACCTCTCCTGATCGTGATGGCAGCCAATAATGGGAAGTCTCCTTTTTCTATTTAGGCCAGGATTCTAGCTAGTAACTGGCTTCTGAATGCTACAGGAACATACTCCCTCCCGTCCACAAAACAACAACAACCAAAAGCATTGCTTTTTGCTTGTCTGGGGACTATGGCCGGGGCCCTCTGCCTAGTCTATCTGCCTGATTGGGGTTCCGGCAGCAAAGACCAATACAGACGACAGAGGAGGGGAGACAGAGCACGCCCAGGGAAGGAGCATCAAGAGGTATCGGTCCTTCATGCTGATGCACAGCTACAGCTTTTTTATCTTGCCTGTATCTTTTTCTTGAAGCTATCATCCTAGACTCCCTATAATTCTAGTAGAGACGTCAATCAAACCTTACAGCCCTCCATCCTCCAATTACCAGAATAAATGCAGACTAGCCAATCAGGGAATTTTAACTCCCAGGACAGTGATGGGTTCAAGGATGGCCATGTGACCCAAGAAGGGCCAATTAGAAGTCTTTCCTTCAGGGACTAAGACGTAGGCTGTGTGAAAGGGAATCTCTTTCTAAAAACAGCGTTTAAAGTTGGAGCTGCTCAGGACTATCTTGGTGCCAAGGGGAGAGAGCCTGTCTAAGAATGAAACCAGTGAACTCGAAGAATGTCTAGGATTTGTTGAGAGAACGACAGTACCTTAATGGCTTGGTTTTAGCTCCTGGATCCCACCATGCCTGAAGGAAGGCCAGTCCTTTCACTCCCTATTATTAGGAAGAACACTTATTACTCACTCCTAATAGTGCTTTCCTCCTGGAGCAGCATTACATTAGCATTCACTCCCTCTGTGCCCACCCTGCACTCACTCCTCCCCAGGAGATGAGAAGGGACTTAGCTGGTTGGTAAGCTGGGGAGAGTAATGGCCCACACAACCTAGTTCCTCCCTTTCATTTTGGGATCTGTCTGGCTGGAGGGGCACACAGTCTCTGTTCTTCTGTGTTCTAAGTTTCTCAGGGGCAGGCCCTGTCCGGGAGCCCATGAGTAGATCGCGAGTTCAGGGCAGGAGGACCATCTTATAAGGCTCTCCTCACCATCAGACCTAAAGCCACTTCTCCAAGTAGTCTTTCTCCACACTGAAAGTGACATTTTTATCCCATCTCCTCCACTTCTGCATCCATCTCTCAGCTGGCGTCCAACTTGGGCTGGAAAGAGGAGTGTTCATTATTCGAACCCTCAAACCCAGGGAAAGTGAGTTAAAAGTTTCCCTTTTGCTTATGCAGCTGAGTTTCTGTTTCTTACACTCAAAGGTGTCTTGATCGATACAACTTCCCTGACTCCGATGTCTGATGCAACATCTTATCACATTCCCTGTGCTAATATTTTATTTCTACTCATTAAACAAACCCCCTTTCTCACAGTGGAGGTTTGGGCTCTTCCCCCCATTTTTAGGTGCTGAGCTTCTGCTCACCTGACAAGAGTGGCTCAAATGAATCAGATCCAGCTGGGACTTAATCCCTGGCCACTCTGAACTCGGGTGGGGAGGGGTGGGAAAGCTGGAAAGGGGCCTGTGGTATGGACTGGCTGCACTGATGGCCCCACTCACGGCCTCCCTACATCTATGGCCTTTGCTCTGTAACTGCCTCGCCCCACCCACTCTGACTCTGGGCTTGACCATGTGACTGACTTTGGCCAATAGGAGGTTAGCAGATTTGAAGCTTGAAAAACTGCTTGTGTTTTCCACTTCTTCTCCGGGGCCTCTGTGATCACCATGAGAATATGCCTGGGCTAGCCTGCTGGAGGATGAAGCGTGTGGAACAGAGATGGGCCATCCTGCCTTAACCAGCTGACCAGACATGTGAGAGAGCTTCTGCCGAGACCAGAAGAATTGGAAGCCAAGTCCAAATGAGATGAGCAGATTTTTACAGCTGGCCTGTAGACCTGGGAACAATTAGTGCTTCTGTGTCAGGGCAAGGAATTTCGAGGTGGTTGGTTATGAGGCATTATTATAGCGATAACTAACTGCGATGGGGCCCCTTCCCCCCAAATTACAAATAGCCCAGGCAAGGTGTGTCTCCCACAGTGCCCGACAAGGTGCTGGTAACAGAGTGTGGTTCATTTATGCTCACAGGTTCTAGAACAGGACTGTCAGAGTTCAAATCCCAGGGCTGCCTTTGTCCAGCTTTGTGTCTTTGGTCAAGTTATCCTGTCCTCAGTCTGTCTTCAGATGGGAGTAATAACGTGACCACTGTCCATGGTGGCTGTGAGGATTTAAGGATCTAATACACGTGAGGTGCTTAGATGGGAGAGTTCTCAAAACAGATGAGCTATTAACGAGTGTGTCCAGCTCCCTGAACCAGACCCGCACCCTCACCTCCTGGAGGGCTGGAACGCTGTTTCGTACTCCTCTCTTCCCCCCATTGCCTGGCAGAAGGCCCAGCACAGTAAATACCCACTGTTTGCTGAATGTCTGCAGCGCAATTAGCACTTTATGAGTACAGATGCAAATTTCAACATTCTCTTTCAACCTAGCCAACATCTTTGTTCTTTTTACAAAGCGTACGTGTAATATTTATCATTTTTTCACAACCGGCCTTCTGCCTCACTCCCCACTGTGCTAGGAAATCAATCTTTTAAGCCTGCTTCACTGTCCTGCATTTACATGCACTGCCCATTCCAACTGAGCTTAGCTGAAGCGCTTCCCAAAAGCTCTTCCCGAGTGGAGGGGCACCCGGGAGAGGGAGCAGGAGGAATCGTCTTCTTCCAACAATCCGCAGCCCAGCCTCTTTCCAGAACCAGACCCTCTGGCTCTTTCTGAGCCTTCTTTTTGCTCCAGAGCCCCACCATCTGGCAAGCAGCCTCATTCCCTGAAGACTGATTCCTGGGCTCTGGACGGCTTGCCTCCCCACGGGCTGTGTGGGAAATCCCCCAGGACATTACCCACTGGCCTCCCTCTGGGCATGAGGGTGGTGGGAGGGAAACCACTCTTGCATCCCAATCCTTCTGTCACTTACTGGCTGTGAGCTGGGGGAGCGGTCACTAACCAGCATACCCCGCCCCCCCCCCACCCGTGGTCTTCTGCGGCAGTATGGGCTCAAGTCCTTCCCCCACCCCCACCTCATGCAAATTTTGTGCATACGGGTGCTCTATTGAAGAAAGCTCTATCTATTGAAGAAAGCTCTATCGAAGAAAGATCTGAGGTTTCCATCACATTTTTAAAGGCCTCTAGAAAGCAAAAACCACATAACCACAGCCTTGGGCAAGTCACTTCACCCCTGTAAGCCTCAGTTTCTTCATCCAAAAAAATGAAACAATGAAAATGTTCTCTGGTTTCACTTTATAGAAATGTTGTAAACAAGAAAATGGATCCAAACCATAAACTGCTAGACAAATAGAGGCAACGATTAATATTTCATTATGCTATTTTTTAACTCAGAAAGTACTTAGCTTGTGTGGATTTTAAGAGATGTTGCACAAATTATATTAAAGACTATATATTATTCTCAATTTTTTTTCATGGATGTGGACATTAGTAAAACTTAGATTACCGGACAGGACATGGAGAGAAAAGAGACAGAGTCCTCAGTAATAGTAACAGCAGACAATACTATGAACCTTACACGCATCATCTAATTTAATCCTTACAACGTGCCCATGGGGGGGGGGGGGTTTACATCATTTCCTTTTTACAGATGAGGATTCCAAAGCTCAGAAAGGTTAATAGAACGGCTCCAGGTCAGACGGCAGAGCGGGATGTCAAGGGCGGTGCTGGTTACTCTAAACCCCTCACGCTTAACCACGGTGCTGCCGACTGTGTCTCTTTTATGAAAAGAATGGGAATGCTGTTGTTCATTCTACATTGTCTCCCTCTAGACAAAGTGATTTTGCCTCTCCTGGGTTCTGCAGAAATGCTTCTGATTCTGAATACTGGGCCTTGCGTCTGACCCAGCGCTTCAGCATTTGGGGAATTTAAGGAAATGTACCTAAGATGACTCCCAAGCCCCACCATGAGCCTCATGTCTCTCCCGTAAAGCGGGTCTACTTCTGTCTCCCTCGGGGGCCGCTGGGGACGTTCTGGTGGGCCACAGAGCAGAGGCACCGGTCCAGTGCCGGTGTGATATTTGTGCTCATTCTCTGCTTGTATATTTCCTTTCCTTTCCTTTCGTGGGAATGTTAAGACAGGAGAACTGGTCAGTGAAGAGAGAGGGAGTGGAGAGAGGGCTGCGACAGACTTGAACCACTAAGAGATCTGCGTTCACATCCTCTCTGCAGCGGGGACCAGTGGAAAGGCAGCAGTGGAAAGACACCACACAGCACTGAGTACACCTGGCTCTTATCCTGCTCTGTCCTGGCTTTTCCAGGCCAACTGTGTGACCCATGTCCCCTCCCTGGGCCACCTGTAGCAGGCTGTTGGGAAGATGAAATGGTATAGGGCATCCTAGGGTACCCAGCACAGCGCCTGCAGAGAGGGACAGCCGCAGGTCTCCCCACGCCGGGCGGCAGTGACCCCAGGAAGAGGCTGGAACTGGTGGGAAAGACAGAGGCCCCTACCTTGCTCGGCTGCCACCTGGTCATGCTTCTCAAGGAGCAGGTAGCGCGGGCTCTCGGGGAGAAAGGGCAAGCTCACCAGCTGGACCACGGCGGGGACAGCAATCACTCCAAACAGGTACGGCCAGGTGCTCTCCTGAAGGGAGAAGAGGAGGCCAGTGAGTAGACATGGCCTTTGGTCATTATGCTGGGGCTGGGCCACAGGGCCAAGCAGCTTTGGCTCTTTGCAGAAGTGCCCTCTGCTCTGTGGTCCACACGGACCAGCCCAGTGTGTCTGGCATTCTCCATGCAAGAGGTTGGTGAATCCACCTGGGAGGCAGTGACCTGAGAAGGAGGAGTTCAGGGGGGCCAAGGAGTGGCAGACCCCATCACCCCTGGGGTGTCACCGCGAGCCTGAGGGGCTCCACTCTTTCCTGCTTGTGTGGCCTCGGAAACCATCCTCATGGCCCCTCAGAGTCACCTCTTCTGTGGGATGCAGACAACCTCAGCTGCCTCCCAGGCTGTTGTGAGAGTGGGATCAGATAGTGCTCTGACTGTGGGGCCTGGCACACAGTAGGTACACAGAGGAAATTACTGCTCAGGTTGGTGCCACCACCTAGACGCGTCTAAGGCCGCGACACCTGACCCGTCCTGCTCCTGTGAGCGTACAGACACAAGAAGGGCGGTGGCTGGAGATGTCCCAGTTCCCTACAGAAATGGGGGGCCAGGAGCCGGTGGTACAGCCCACCCTTGAGGTAGGAGAGCTTTTCACTTTCCAGGCGGCTGTGAAAGGCAAGCAGGGCCCCACAATGTGCTTATTCAAGAGGCTTTTGAGTGGCTTCCCACAGCACCATTCAGCTCTAATGCAGCTTAAATGCAGCACGGAGCCCAGACACTGTGTCCATCAAGGCGGCATTCTTCCCCATCTGCTTTGTTTTAACCCAGGTTTACAAATAAACTCTCGCTGTGCCTCTCAAGAAAAAAGATGATCAACGTGAGGCAGTTCTGATGGGGAAAAGGATGAAAAGCAAAATGCTTAGTGCCAAGGTCTTGACATGTTTTATTTCCTAAGAAAATAAAAGGAGACAGCCAAGGAGAAAATAAGACACATTCAGACCTGAAAAGACTTCACACAATGGGCGATGGTCCAGTGGGCTTCAGGTGGGGATCCCACAGGAATGTGTCTAAAGAACCCTTGAGGGCCACACTGGCAGCGCCCTCAGGGTCAGTCTCTGTGTCTCTCCTACAGCTGTTCTCTTGGAGGCGGACTCCCCCCGTGGCGCTCTCCCAAGGCTCCCTCCCTCCCGGGCTCCTTGATGACAGAAGCCCAGGTACGTTCTCAGGTCACATGAGGGTAGAGGAGGCAGGGACCCCTGAAGCAGAGCAGGGGAGTGGCTTGTCAAAGCATAAGAGCCCTCTGGTTTGTCCACGTCCTGATTTTCAATTCTACTCCCCTTTCTGTATATAATAGCGATTTATATGCACAGAACTCTTCTGATTTCACCAGCCAGCACAGTTCTGTAACCACGGGCCCCCAGGACCAGTTCAACTCACCCCATCTTATCAACAGAGTAATTAAGAGTCGTCTTTCAGGAACTGAGAGCCCCGCCTTGTCCAGTTCAGGCCATTTGAGACCACCAACTGAGCCAGCACAAATACCCAGTAAGTGACCTCTTTGACATCAAAGGGCTGAAAACTCCACCCTCGGGTCATACTAAAGCCATCATTTTGTGAACATGTGTCCTATGAAGAGCCACAATGCTTGACTATGTTCGCACAGACCATCGATGACCTCTCTTCTCCTCACTGCCAATCATCCATCGTCACACTTCAGACCGCCCTGCCCTTCATCCCATAAATTTTGCCCCAAGCCCTGGATCGCAGAGACAGATCTGAGAGCTGATGCCTCCTGTCTCCCTGTAGATCAATCTAGCAATAAAGCTGTTTTCTTTTCCTAAAAGCTGATGCTATAATAATGGTTTTCTTAATGTGCATAGGGTAGGAGAACCTCAATTTTGTCCGGTAACAGTCCCTCCACTGCCCTGTGAGGCCAATGCCAGCTTTTCACGTTGGAGGAGACCTCTATGTCAGAGATCAGGAGAGGAGACGGAAGGTGGATCAGTGGTTGCCCGAGGCCGGAGGGAGTGGGGAGTGACTGCTAATGGGTGTGGGTTTCTTTTCCTAGGTGATGAAAATATTCTGGAATTAGAAAGAGAGGATGTTTGCACAACTTTTTGAATACACTAAAAACCACTTTAAAAGGATGAATTTCATGGTACGTGAATTATATCTCAATTTTTACAAAAGATCATGGAATCAAAAAAAATGACATACATATACATGGAATTTTCACTACAACTTTTTTGGTGTGTGTATGTTGTTGTTTATTTTGTTTTCACTTAGAGCTTGGCTTGTCAAAATTCTCAATAGAGGAGTCGTTTTAAATGGAGTCGGAGCTGCCTTTCCAGAGAACTGCCCGGCCGTCTTGAACCCGGCTGGGCTGAACCTCTGGACTGGGCCAGAACGGCAATTGTTTATAAGCAATTGTGTGAGAAGTCAGCAGGAGAACGGACATCCTGATCACAAAGACTGAGGATGATGGGCTTTCCGAAGACAGAATCAACTGTCAATCAACGTTCAGCCAAGACTAGCTCTCTGCCTCTAACACTAATTAGCATTCTCTCTGATACAACCTCCCTTCTTTGCCTTTAAAAGACCCTGACTTTTACTCCCTAGCGGGACACTATTTGGATTTCTGAAACTGTGCTCCCCGAATTACAATTCTTTGATTCCAAATCAACACCTTGCCTCTTAATCTGGTTTCTGTTTTTGCAGGTTGACAGGCTGCTGCCTCGGTAAGAATAAAAACAGAAAGCTGAGAA
Organism: Equus quagga; assembly: GCF_021613505.1. Classification (NCBI taxonomy): domain Eukaryota; kingdom Metazoa; phylum Chordata; class Mammalia; order Perissodactyla; family Equidae; genus Equus; species Equus quagga. The sequence goes on along the minus strand of NC_060269.1, from coordinate 148,342,368 downwards.
AAAAGACAAGGGAATCAACACAATTAAGCTCCTGCTATGTGCCAGGCACGGTGTGAGCTCATTGCATCATTGTCTTGTTCAACCTCCCAGCAGCCGGGAGAGGCTGGTGCTATTTTTGCACATTAGATACGTGGAGACGGACATGCTTGTGCTAAGGCCTCCCAGCCAGGAGCCGCACAGGCAGGAATGAAGCCCAAGCTTTTCCCACAGCATCATAACAAAGGGGCATGTCCCAGGGGTGGCATCCTAGGAGCTGCCACTGGGTGGAAGGAGGAGATGAGCTGGAAGGGCACTCCTGGAATAGGAACAGCACACACAGATGTGCAGAGGCATGATCCACCCACGCTCACTGGAGAACAACAACTGTAGCAGGATTGTGGGACCAGGGGATGCTGGAGACGGCGGAGCTGAGGCTGGAGTCTCAGATGGAGGCTGGGTCGTGGGTGCTTCACTGTTATTCTGTGGCACAGGGACCTGGCTCTGAGGACAACCAGGGGCCTTAGAAGCATCCACACACTTAACTGAGATGGACACCCTCTATTTCCTTGAATCTACAGGTCAGTATTTCTGGAATCGTGCAGTCAGCGAGTATACTGGATGGATTCCTCTTATTACTGAGAAGCTGAGCCTGTGGTACAGCCTATGACCCATGGCATCTCAAATACAAGGACATGTGCAATCTTTCCTAAGGGTGATCACTTGGGTGGCTGTGGTCTGGTCTCCACCTCTGGAGAAAACAGATGCTACTGACCCCTGGGTTGGTGAACCCCAGTTTGAGATGCTGACAGTGTCTGGACTGGAGGAGAATGGCAGGAATGTCCTGAGTAGAGTTTGGGCCTCAGTTTTCTCATCTGTAAAATGGGGGTGATGCCTAATCACTGGCTGTCGGGAGGGTTCAATGAGTCACGAGATACACAACGTGCTCAGCATTGGCCCCTACCCACTGTGCGCCTTCAACAGGAGAGAGTGCTGTTTACTATCAAGCACGGCATGAGGCATGTTACACAGACTGCCTCCTCAAATCCTCACCACAGCCCTCTGAGGTAGAGCCTGTTATTATGCTCATTTTACAGAAATATTCACTGTAGCACAGAGAGGTTAAATAGCTCATTGAGGCCACAATTCCATCAGAGGCAAAGGACTGAACACCGGTCTCGGATCCCAGAACCCGAGTTCTGATCCATCACAGGTGCCTCAGTGACCAGGGAGGGGCCATGAGGCCGCAGACCCCGGGGCATCCAACCGTCTTCCATCTGCTTCGGGCCAAAGAGTCCTCTGTGGCCCCTGACGGTGTCCCGGGGCAGTTGGTCCCAGCCTGGAGCTGAGGACTCAGCATTTTGCATTACGCTTGTGACTTCTCGCCCTCTGAGGGCACATGGTAGCTGTTCAATAAACATCTGATGGAGAAACGAACATGCATGGGAGGGGGCTTTCTTACACACAGACCCCTGCCCTCTGCAGGGGGCAGCCCCTAACCTTCATTTTCAGGAGCTGTTCAAACAAGAAGGCATGTTTTAAAAAACACGTATTATTCCCCTAACACAGGACCACGAGGGGCCACCAGAAGTTAATCCCAGAGGAGTCTTTGTGCCGCCAGCGAGAGCTGATGTGTTCAGTGAAGCACGAGGTGAGCGTTCTGGCAGACGCTTATTTTAGTCGGGAGGAGGGACCAATGGATAGTCTTGTCTGCCGAGATGATCTTTAACTCCCTCTCAGGTCAGGTGAGTGGGTCTTGCAATAACCCGATTATCTCGCTTTTCAATCTGCAAGGTTTCCTTTTTTAACACAGTCTTGTCTTTGACGTCGTACTTCCCCCAAGCGATAGACGACTTCAGGCCTTTCCATAAATAGCGTCCTCCTGGACTGTGATGAGACAGCGAAAAATCTTAAGTAGAGTTGGAACCATTGATCTTACCCTAAGCGAGGTCCTTATTAAGGACATCACAGCATGCCCTCAGCCTCCCAGACCAGTGGAGAGGGAGGGTGACGCTGGCTGGTCACTCATGCCACCAACGTGCCACTGACGCTCTGTGCTGCTGGAGGCAAGAAGGGGAAGACAGAGACCTCCCTCACATGGTGATTTGGGAGGTGATATGGGATATATTTCTCCATATGTCTTCACACTAAGGCACTAATTATAATAATGGCTAACATTTATCACGCTCTCCATGTGTCGAGCTCCATGCTCGGTGCTTTTGAAACATAATTGCTACAGCGTGCTAAATACGCACAGTTCATGATGTCGCCAAAATACAGCCATGGTTCCTGTCTCCTGCTTACCTTTAAAATTTAACCAGGGGGGTGTTCTTCCCCCCATCCCAGGGGCTCAGTCTTAGGGGATAGATAGTCCTGGTTTCAATTTTGACATCAGAATGGCCAGCCCAAAATAATAACCAAAATCAACCCGACTGAATGACAAATTTCCTGAATCCCAGTCCGAGCCCGCTTCGGGCTGAGTCTGCGGTGGAACGAATCGGGGCGGGTGGGGGGTAAATGGTTGCTTCTCATGTCTATTCCTCTCCTTCCTACCCCCAACTTCTCCCCCCGCTTCTAGCCAGTGTCTGACCCTCCTGGGTCCAAGCTGGGGATGGAGGAGTGGTAAGGAACTAGGTTGGGTCTCTAGGGCCGACAGATGTTTACAGCTGATATTTTTTCCTCGTGAGCACCGTCATGGGAGCTCTGGAGAGTTCCATCCCTGAGACCACCCTCTCCTCTGAAGTTTCCCTGATCCGGGAGTTTGCATTCCTTTTTCTCTGCAGCCCTGAGGAACCCAGGGTCAAGGCTACAGTGTATTGTTGTGAAAGTTGCACTCAGTACCCCAAGGGTCCTGAAATCCACTCACCCTGATCTCCAAGATGAGGGCCCATGGGGCTGCCTTATTAATTATGTTTTATATTTTCTGTATTTTTTGATGCTTTGGCATCTTGGGGCCTTACTGATCCCGGAGGGGCTGCCTCTGCCAGGACCAGCTACGTCCTAGGATGACAGACCACTTGCCTGAGAGCATGCCTCTAACATGCAAACCGACTAGCGGGAGCCACACTCCGACCACCCCCTTTATCTGACTCTCACACACCACGCCAGGATTTCTCCTGCACTGTCAGCCCAGTGTCAAGTATCAGACAACTAGAGCCAGCCCCTGTAGCCCAGAGCCCATCCCAAATTATTCAAACTATGTAGTCCTAAACTTGTTCAAGCTTGCCTACCCTGCCTCGCCATTCCGCCTCGCAGAAACCACAAGAAAGGCCCTGGGCCATGTTTGCCCTCTCCTTCTGCCTTCTGACAGACACTGGTGCTTCCTCGTGTGGCCCTGCGTGGGAACGGGGTACCCCCTCCACATGGGAACTGTGAACCGTAAACTTCTTTCAAAGGCAGCGTCTCCGTGACTGTCACCTTACCATACCTGATTAAAACCAAATCCCAGGTCATTTTAGAACAGCGGGCCACCCCTCTCCCCCAGGCAAGGTACCCCATAGGTTCTTGCTGCAGGTGATCACTTACTTCTTTCTGAAGTCCCCCCAATCCCTTGCCTTCCAGGACACCCCTTTCCTGGTTCCCCTCCAGCTTCTTGGGACACCTGCCCGGGGTTTTGAGCCCAGCCCTCCTTCTGTTCATTGCTCTTCTCAAATGCTTCCCCAGGGCAGTGCTTCTTACAATTGGCTGCACAGTGGAATCACTTGGAAGTTTTGAAAACTACTGATGTCCATGGTCTCCCACGCTAGGAGTTTGTGGGTTAATTGGCCTGGGGATGCCGCGTGGGTGCTGGGTACTTCAAGTTCTCCAGGTGGCTCCAGTGGCAACCACCTGAGAGTCACTGTCCCAGGGCCTTCTCTCCACCTGCAGTGAACAGTGAGTGGTACATGCCCAGAAGTGACGGGCTCATCTTCCAGCTGCCAGGAGTTTTGTGGCTGTGGGACTGAAGCTGGGTCTCCCCAGAAGCGCCCTTGAAGGATGCCTTCTCCACACGGCTACCAACCCCTCCCTAGGAGCCACCTGCATCCAATGGCTGGCTGATGTGGGGGCACAAAGGCCAGCCTCTCTTCCTCTGTCTGAAAATTGGGCAACTTGATGGGCCCTCCAGGTCCAGAGCTCCCGCGGGCTCGGCTGAGACCTTGTGACTGAGGGCAGCTCACTCCCTCTGCTGAGCCCCGCTTCCTTCACTCCCTGGCAGGTGTTGATGTGAGCGCACTCCCTAGTCAGCCTCCTGCCCACACATCTCCATCTCAGGGTCTCTTTCTGGGGAAGCCAACCTAAGACACATCTGTGGGGCCACGACTCCAAATCTCCACGTCCAGCCCACACCTCTCACCGGGACCCGTAACTCCCCTTTCCAGTTGCCTAGTGGACAGCTCCACTGGTAGCCCTGGGTTCCATAGCCCCAACACGGTGTCTTACCTCCCAGCCCATCCACGCCGATCTCTTGATCACAGTTGGGGCCATCGCCACCTCTCCAGTAACCAATTCAGACACCTAGGAGTCCCCTCCATTCCCCCATAACTCACAGCCTTCCCACCACCAGCCGGCTGCTGCACACCCTCATAAGGTCCTCCTGGCTCTGTTTCTTAACCCTTTCTCCTGTGCATCTCCTCCCTTCCTTCCTTGCTAGCATTTGCCCTAGGGGAAGACCTTACCATGATTTGCCCAGATTCTTGCAACAGCATCTTAACTGTCTCCAAATCGTCTTTCATTCCTTCCCATTCCCCTCACAGCCTCAGAGTGATCCTTCTAGAATGGGAATTTGATGTTCAAAGTTACTTCTCTAATACCTTTTAGCGGCTGCCTGTTGTCCTCACTCTCAGCCTGAAATACAAGGCCCTGTCTTCTTAGAACCCTGCCACGACTCCAGCTTTGCCGCTGGCTACACACCAGCTCCCTGTGCCCCTGTCCTGGTCCTGCCGATCTGTGAGCATGTTTGAATCTACCATGCTGATGTCATGATGCTATGCTTTTGCGTATGCTCTTTCCTCTCCCAGAAATGCCTGCTCTTATCTACAGAAAATCTATTTATCCTTCCAATTTCAGCATTCCCTCCTACAGATGACTTCTCTACCTGGTACAGAATCCCATTAAAGCACTTGTTACCTGTGTCACAATGTATTCTCTATGGGTGTGTCTCTCCGACTAGACGGAGCTCTTCAGGGCCACTTCAGGGCCACCCCCTGCCGTGTTGTTATGTTTCTGCCCAGTGCCTGGCACATGGCAGGTGTTCAGTAAGCGCTTGTTGATGGAATGCATGTTGGGTAAGATGAATGGCACAGGTAAGTGATGCTGCTAGAGATGGAGACTCCTGAAATAACAGACACTCCTGCTTTTAAAGAACTTTATTTAATGCTAAAACTTCCCTACGTGATATCTCATTAAAAGGCTAAAATACCATAAATAATATTCCCCATGAGGTGTTATTATAATTTCCAGTCTATAGAAAAGAAAAATGAGGCCCAGAAAGGTGAAGTAACTCAGGCAAGGTCACATGAGAAAGTGGGGGACAGGTGAACAAGAGCCCGGCTCTTCTGATTCCCGCTCTTTCCTGAGATCACACGGTTCTCGGAGCAAAGCAGTACCACGTCACCTCCCCTCGTGGCAGCTGCTAGCTGAATAGAGAATTTATAAGCAGGTTATATTAGCTGATCCAGCCCTGCTCCTCCATAGCAAGTTCCATACAGAACTCATCAGTGATCACTCGAGCTCAGCCCCAATGGCTCATGCTATTAGCCAAACACGTGAGGTCTCCATCAAGGGAAGGCGCAGGCGCATGCGTCAGCCGCTCCACACGGGAGAAACATGGAGGCCTGGGCTCGCCTTCAGAAGGGAGGCTTTGGGAAATGTCTGAATGCCCCTCACCTGTTTACGGGCTGTGTCTCACAAGGGAAACAGCTCTGGCCAATAAATGTTCCTGACACCACTGAACCTGTTATTGCTGGAACCACCTTCCAGGGAGGGACCCTGCTGGCCACAGCTTGACAGAGCCCAGGGGTGAGGAGCGTGTGCCCAGCTGTGTCTGCACCGCCTTACTGACATGTCGGTCTGTCACCATCTCCTCTCTACGTCTTGCAGAAATCGATACCACCTGACCCTACAGTGTACAATCCAGCTGCTAAGATTCATCGCAGCAAATGTGTTGTTCTAGAATTGCCATTTTGGGTATGTATTCATGGTTGGATTCTATTCCAAGAACAACAATAACAAGGACCTAAGAACACGGGCTTTATGATTACCCTTCATTTCCCATGTTAGAAACAATACTGACATCATAACACTCGCTTCTTGGAAAGGTGTCCTGAGTACCAGGGGTGAGGGAAGCACCCACATAGGACCCAGAGCGACCTTTGAGGAAATGCCAGTGCCCCCCATTCCTACACCATTTCCCTGCTTTTCCAAGGGTTTGGGTGTCCTCTGCCTCACTCTGTTCTCAAGCAATCTTATGGGAAAGTAAGGTCGGAAGCTGTTATTCCCGTTTTACAGATAAGGAAATTGAGGCTGGAGAAGTGGAGAGACCAGTTGAAAATCCTGCAGCAAAATCTTCCATAAAATCAAGTTTGTCCCTTCCTCACTTTAGAGAGAGAAGCCATGCAATCATTAAAGGCTGCCTTCCTGCCAAGTGCCTCCCCTGGCCAACCTACAGTGACAGGCTGGCATCAGGCACGTTCAAACCTGCTAAGTGCTTCACACATGGTAACTCAGTTTCATCCTCACAGTACTCTTGCCTTCATGCCCATTGTACAGCTGAGGAAACTGAGGCATGAAGGAGTTAAGTAATGCATTCACAGTCACGCATCTTATAAATGGCAGAGCTGGGACTAGCCACAGGCAGCACGATGCTCAGCTCTGTGCTCTCAACCCCTACTGCAACCTCATGCACAGACAGGTCACCCCTTAGCTGCCCTTTGTTCAGGCCCATCCAATTTCCTAAGGATACAGTTATAGAGATTGCTCTTCTTTCCTGGCAAATTAGCTAACCACCATTCTTTTCTAAATAACGTTCCCTGGACTTGAAGCCCGTTATTAATCCCTTTGTCAGCCTACAGAGTTCTAGCTGAATCACCCTGGTTTCTGGGTCCCATTGTTCAGAACTGTTCACAGCACGGCTCTGTCTGCCACCTCCTTCTACAACCCTCATTGTGGATTATCTGCCGTCAGATCAGTGTCCTCCAAATGGAATTCAAGAAAGGAAGACAAAACAAGTGTGGTTTGTTCTAAGGCTCATAAAAGCACAAGGATGCTCACGTGAATTGGATTTTCCCATCGATGACCTCAATACTGGGAATATGTAGAGTGTGAGGCTTGATTATCAGTGGCGAGGGACCAGCCCTGGTTACCAAGAAGCTCTGTGACCTTGGATGTCAGTCCCTGCCTTTCACAGCCCTACTCAGCTCTGGAATTAGACCCACGTTCAAGTTCTGGCTCTTCTACTTACTAGCTATGGGGCCTTGAGCAAATTACTTATTCTCTCTGGGACCACAGATGTCTCAGCTAGAAAACGAGAACAGTAATTAACACTTCATTTGCAGGGCTGCTGTGAGGTTGACGGAGGTGATATCCTGAGCACGGGCTGGGTACATGGCTGGGAGCCAATAGATGTTGGTTCTTTTTTCTCTTTTTTGATGAACAAGTGGTCCTGAGCCAACAGAAGTGGCCCGGCCTAATCAAAGAGGGGGTCTGAGGTTATATCTGTTGCCCATGAGCCTGCGACTTGGTGTCTGGGTTGAGTGTATGGAACTCACACCTCGGCCCTGAGCAGGAAGTCTAGGAGTTGAAGAACCAGCATACCCACTCTCAGGGACGCCCCCCCATCTGACTTCATCAGCCACTGCCCCACCTCCTTGGATGCTCTCTCGCCCTTGGGGTTTCTGTCCAGCTGTCTGGTGCTCCTGCTCTGGACACAGACACTCCTGGTGGCCCTTTGCTTAACCCGCCGAGAACAAGCAGGGCCCCCCTCCCTCTTGGGGCGTGGTCTCCCCATCTGTAAGATGCTAGGCTATACCTAATTCTGTGCTCCCATCCCCTCCGCCTCTAAGGGCCCTTAAATCTTGGCACACGTGGGGTGTGAGGCTGGATTTTCAAAGTGATACCAATATCTTGTTTCCTTAACTCATTAACATTGTCATTCATTCAATCTGTGGACATTTGCAGAAGGTCAGGGCAAGTGTGAGGACAGTAACAGCAGGGCAGAGCAGCAGGTGGGGGAGCCTCGCATGGAGCCCTGAGCTGAGTTCTAGTTTTTTCCAATGAATCTCTGCCGTCAGCTTTGCCGTGTCCGACGCACCCCCTTTTCATAAAGCTGTGGGCCAGTGCGTCCCAGCCCGCCGGGCACCCGCTGCCCTCGATGAGCAGAGGCCCCACTCATATTGTCATTGCTTATCAAGAGGGTCTTTTGCAGAACCTCACTTTTTCTCCTCGTCTTTGAAAGACCTTACGTGTCAGGAGGAGACTGAAGCCGAAGAGAGCGCAGAGAGCTCAAACCCAGGACCATTTTCTGGTACTGCTTTTTGTCCTCAGCCACTCCTCACACAGGTGTCCCTCCTTCCAGGCTGTGTGCGATCAAGTGAGCAGGTGAATGGGTGTGCACAGGTAGGGGCCTGAGGGCAGGTGGAGGCTCCCAGCCAGCATCAGCATAGCCTGTGCCCAGGAGTCTAGGGAGAGGCCACATCTTATCATGGAAAGAAACCACCAGAAAAGGGCTCACCCTCTAGCTTCCAGGTGCTCCACGTGGCCACCACTGTAGCATCAGCTCCTTCCCCGGGGTCCTTCCCATCCCCAGTAGTTTCAAGCTCTCTCAAAGAACTCCTGTTCTCTGATACCTCTGAGCCTTTGCACATGCTGTTCCCTCTGCCCAGAAGACCTTTGACTTCCTCTGGCCTGCCTGGCAAACTCTTACTTCTTCCTTTAAAACCAGCTCAGATGTCACCTCCTGTGGAGCCTGCCCTGAACCCACAGGCAGTTAAAGGACCCCCCTCATTGATGTTCCATTGGCACGTGCCTCTATTACAGTCCTTTTTGTGTGTGTGAGAGAGGAAGATTGGCCCTCGGCTAACATCTGTATCAATCTTCCTCTACCTTTTGTGGGATGCCACCACAGCATGGCTTGACCAGCTGTGCTAGGTCCACTCCTGGGATCCAAACCTGCAAACCCTGGGCTGCACAAAGCAGAGCACACGAAATTAACCGCTACACCACCAGGCTGGCCCCCTATTACAGCCCTTTTAACATGGCGTTGGGTAAATGTTTTTTGTGCCTGCTTCACACTCTGGAGTCCAGCTTGGTCAAGAAACCGGTCCCATGGGAGATCACTGGCCAGCAGTGAATGCAGCGTCTACGGCATGTGAGAGCATCTGCAGAGCTGAGGTCTAGGGCGTTGGTGTGGGGGATGCAGTCTCAGGCTGGGGAGTCTGGCTGTCCAGAGCCACACACCCTGAATCCCCTGGGAAGGTGGTGGGTGTAATGACAGAGGACACAAACTCTGCAGCCAGGACACCTGCATTCTCCTCTTAGCTCCGCTGCTCATTGGCAAAGTACCCTTGGGTAAGTTGCTTAAATTCTCTATGCCTCAGTTTGCTCATCTGCAAAATGTGTATGATGCCATGTAATTGTACTTACTCAATAAGATTGTTGTGATTAAATGGGTCAATACGTGGACAGTGCTTGGAATGTGTCTGTGATGGAGTTAGTGCTATTTGAATGTTTGATACTATCTCTATTAACATCATTATGTCACTCATTAGTGGCATGTCTTAGAGCAAGTCACTTCCCTCAGGCCTCCATGTCCTCATCAGTCCAATGAGGAGATTGGACCAGGCCAGCTCTGTTGTTCCTTCTAGACATATCAGATTCCCAATAAATATTTTGAGTGACACCACGGATAGATTTTGAAGCAACAGATTCCCTGTGTGTTTTTTTTTTTAATGAGTGAGGATAGGATCTGGAGTTTGGGTAATGGGCCATTCCTTAGGTGACATTTCCCAAACCTAAGCTCTTCAACTTGAAAACATAATGTTTACATGAAGGAAAGCATGGTTTAAAATGTGTGCATTTCCTAGAACAAGTAAAAGTTTTAAGATTATGCATATTCCCAGGGAAATACAGCCATGCTGCCCGTTCATCTGGCGGCTTCTCTCTCAGAGAAGGAAGCGGGGAATTGGAGCCCAGACCACCTCCTACCCTCAGTCATGGCCAGACAGGCTCAACGTCTGTCTCCTACTTTTATTTCTTCCCATAGCCAGTTGTTCCAGCACCATTTATTGAAAAGGTCACTCTGTCCACCTTGAATCACCTTGACACCTTGGTTGGAAATCCATTGGCCATATATGTTTAGATCTCTCTGTTCTGTTCCATTGATCTATTTTCTATTGTTTTGCCATACCACACTGTTCTCATCACTGTGGTTTTATAGTGAGTCTTAAATCCAGGTGGTACAAGACCTCCAACATTGTTCTTCCTTTTCAAAATTGCTTTGACTATTCTAGGACCTTTAATCTTCATAGAAATTTTAGAATCAGCTCATCTGTTTTACACGAAAAAACAAAAGGCTGAACGGATTTTGATTGGGATTGCATAGGAATCACTGACGACCGTGAGGTGAACTGACATTTTAACAACAGTAAGTCTTCAAGGCCATGATAGTGACATAAGAAAATCTCTCAGAATGAAAGGAAACAACTCAGAAGATTGACAGGGATTACCCAGAGCTCTGCACAGTGAAAGAGACCCACACTGAAGGATACAATTGTAAAATTCCAAAACAAGAGATAAAAAGAAGATTGTAAAAGCTCCCAGAAGTAAACAATAGTTTACTTAGAGGTGAGCAGAAATAAGAAAGGCATCAGATTTCTCATCACACTGCCAGATACTAAAGGACAGTGGAGGAATGCCTTCGAAATTCTGAGGAAAATTATCCTCATCCAGCAGTTCTCTATCCAACCTCACCATCTATTGGGTGTAAGTGTAGGATAAAGCCATTTTCAGACATGGAAAGTCTCAAAAGATTTGCCTTCCTGGATGTTTTCTTAGGAAAGTACCAAAGACAATGAGTCAGCAGAACAAGAAAATAAACCAAAAAGAGGAAGACACGGGGCCCAGGGAAGAATAGACCCTGCCCAGGAGAGAGACATGACAAACCCAGGGGGACAGCTCTGGACCAGGACTAGAAACAACTAGTTTACATTAAAATAATCTAAAAATAGAATTGATAGAACATCTGTGATATAGTTCAGCATTTTTCAAATTTATTGCCAAGTGTTTAGTGTTAGAGCATTTGGAAAAACTCAACTCTGGGTACACAGAAAACTAAGCAAGTGAGAAATAAGAACAAAAGAATTATCAACTCCAGGAAAAACAAAAAGTTGCATGAGAAAAGAAAGTACAAAAAGTAATCAGGGTATATAGTCATAATAATATAAATATTAACCACTGAATTAATAAAAAAAAAACTGTGCTGTAACTGCAGTGGTAGGATGAGAAAGGTGAAGAGAGGGATAGTGGGGTAACTATGCTTTGACCTCAACTATTACCATAGGACATCAATGAAAAAGTCTAAAACCAGTGAATCTACAAGTACTGTCATAACCAATTATTTAGCTATAGATATACAGATATGGCTTTATTATAAGGAACTGGCTCCAATTATCTTCAAATATGGAGGAATTGCCAAATCACAGCTGAAAGAGTTGCAAAAGGCTAGAGGGGGTGGAGCCGTGGACCTCTGTTATTCACTGTAAGCCTTTTAGTACTACTGGATTTTTTTTTTAACTATTTGCATGCAATGCTTTGACTAAAATAATCTAAAATTTGTTTTAAATCAAATATGAAGTTCAGATCTGAATAATTTTTATTCAAGGCACTTTTCTGGAGTTTCACTCACCCTGCCCCTCGCCTCATGCCCCGAGATTCCAAGTGGTGACTCCCTGGTCTATGCACTCAGCAACATTTGCTGTCGTTCACCCTCGAAACCAGAACTGGTCTGGGGCTGAGAAACCCGAATGTTCTGACTCTCGGGGCGGGGCTGAGTCACATCCCGGGTGGGTCTAAGAGCTGGATGGGGGTGTGTGGGGGGAGTGGGTGATGACGGATCATTTCTTTCAAATCATTGTCATTTTCAACACAGAGCCCTCCTGGGCAGGGACCCAGGCGAACCAGGTGACATTCTCCCCTCAGCATTCAAAGCACAGAAAGGAACCGTTCCCAGTGGGTGCTGGTGGGGAAGCTCAGAGGTCAAGGTACATGTGAGAGGAGTCTTATTGTTCCAGATACACATTAGGACTCGGAATCTGCCAGAAGCAACATCTGCCTCATCCAATTACGGAAGCGCAGCGTCTGAGTCTGCATCTCTCCGGGGCCCTGTGCCTACCCACGCCTCTCAGACTCCATTAACCCGCACAGACTGCCACTGAAGAAACAAAAGGGCCCTTCAGCCTGGAAAACAAGCTCTGCCTTCTCTCGCCCCAGGTAGCACCCTCCATCCAATTAAGCTCATAAAAGAGGCTGCGGGCCCCCTGATGAAATGCTGCTTCAGCCCGTCAACAACGCCAGTGACAGCCGCTCCACACGGGGCAGGGCAGGGACAGACAGGTGGATCTGGGGGGAAAGGTGGGTCCGGCCCCAGTGGGCCCACAGTCAGAGTGAAGTCAGACAGGAGCACGAAGAAAGGGCACGTCAATGTTACCCTATCAGACAGAAGGCATGAGAAATGTCTGTTATGAGAACTTAACCGAGTGAGCGAAAGCTTTTGTGGGAGCATCAGGCCAAGCTCGAGTGGTGTTTGGCTTCTATTTTCAGAAGGGCTGTTCCCCTACACTCCTCTTCTGGAGTGTGGAGCATTTGAGTTGGGTCTTTCTTGAACGCTAAGGGATGTGGACTGAGAGGTGAAGAGAGAATCAACGATGTCGGGTGAGGCAATGGCAGGATTACCGGATGGTGGGAGAGCAGGAGGGGTGGTTAGGAAAGTCTGGGCAGTTGAATGGTGCTGGAGGCTTGAGGCATTAGAATTGGAGATTGGGCCCAAATTCAGGGGCCTTGAATGCCAGACCAAGGAACTGGGACTTCATGTGGCAGACACAGGAGCCATGGCAAGGCAGATGGCAACTATTTATAGAATTCAGGGACAAGCACTTTCATACACAGCATCTCTTCTAGTGATTACACACTAACTCCATGGAGGATGTACTATTGTGCCCATTTTACAGATACAGAAACTGAGACTCAGAGAATTGAAGTAACTTGTCCCATCTACACAGCTGTGAAGCAGCAGAGGCAGGAAATTTCCAACTTTCTGACTTCCAAGTCTCAGCATTTGCCACCGTGCATCCCACCCTCCCGGGGAGGGGCTTGTTGTGACCCGGCTGAAGCCCTGTCATAGGAAGTGGGGTGGGCAGAGGTGACTGAAATGACAGGGGCATGGAGGGGTGGGGTGAATGTGACCCCGGCTGACCTGTCCTCCTCCTCATCTCTTGTCGTTGCCTCCCTGGGGCTCTTATTGAGCCACTCTGTTTCCAAATGTGCCTAACTCTCTCTCAATCTTATTGTTTACTTTTTTCTTTGTTTTTTGGTGAGGAAGGTTGCCCTGAGCTAACATCTGTGCCAATCTTCCTCTATTTTGTATGTGGGACGCCACCACAGCATGGCTTGACAAGCAGTGTGTAGGTCCGAGCCCAGGATCCGAACCCAGGAAACCCCGGGCCGTGGAAGCAGAGTGTGCAAACCTAACCCCTATGCCACTGGGCCAGCCCCTAAATCTTCTTATTTTCACTTTTTTGCACTGGCTGTTTGCTCTGCCTGGAATGGTGTTTCCCTTCCCTCCCACCTCGTTACTTACTTGTCCCCTAGCCCTTCGGGTGGACACAACCTTCTCCAGAAAGGCTTCCCTGGCCCTCCCCTGCTGCGTTAGGGCTGTCCCCATGGTCCTTCCAGCCCCGGGCTTACTGCATGGGCCACCACTGTCCGAGATCCCATCTATCTGCCCCTCTAGCAATGAGCTCCTTGCAGGTGGGACTTTGACTGACTCATCTCTGTGGGGTCTGGCCCATCGGGGATGCTCAATGAATGTTGGTTGATTTGAGCAAAATGAGTTGATTGGAATTATATGGAGATAACAGGTAGAGATGATGGGTGCAAGTCCTCAGCGGTGGTCCAGAGGCGGGGTAGGAGGGCCTGAATTTAGGGGCAGTCAGTGGGGGACAGGGAGGCTGCATGAGATGGAGATGGAGGTGGATGGGCAGCACCAGCAGGGAGCAGGAAGACGACAGTTTAGGTAAGGATCTCTGGGGGGGGGGGGGGGGAGGATCCTTCCCCAGGGACCTGTCTCAGCCCTGGAGGCCTCCCCGCTCCTTCCTGCTTTGTTCTGCTTCACAGCTTCACGGCATTCACCACCGTCCGACCTCATATATTAGTCTCTGATCTGTGTCTTCCACTACAATGCAAGGTTCAGGAGGGCAGGGATCCTTGTCTGTTTTCTTCACTGCTGGATAGAGCCCAGAACAGTGCCAGGCACACAGGAGGCGCTCAATAAATGTTTGCCGAATGAATGAATACATCACCAGTGGGCAAACTGGTCCAAACAGGGGCTTGGGCTCCTGCCCACTGCAGACAGTAGGGGGCGCCTGATCACAACACAAATCTGGACGCAGCATCCCTGAGCTCCCCAAATGTTGTGCCCTGGTTCTGGGGCAGTGGCTCCCCATAAAGTGGGAGTCCTGGGCCGCACTGCTTTAGTTACAGACAGGCAGGGTGATATCAACAGCGGTCTGAGCTAGACTGCACAGGCTGAGTCCTGGCTGGGACTCCTACTACTGTGTGGCCTCGGTTTGCTCATCTGCCACTTGGTATGATAATAGCAATCACGTCCTGTAGGATTGTTGTGTGCTGTGGGGCTCACATCAGACAACACTGGTGAAGAGCTCAGCACAGCTCCCGACACAGGGAAACCCCTCCGGAAACGGGGGAGGAGCTTTTACCCATTTATTCAATAGTATCTTCTGCGTGTCTTCTAGGTGGTGGGCACACGCCATGCTCAGAGGATGGGAGGTGAGTTGGATACTCCTGTCCTCAGGGAGAGGAAAGGAAGGACCAAGCACTGTGCCAGGGGGTCTCACATACGATAATGTATTAGTAACACCTACCCCTCCCCAGGTCCACACCATGTCCAAGATCACGAGCCAGACAGTTCCTGGAGGAGTTTCCCCACTCAGTCTCCATCTTCTAACCTGTCAAATGGGGGGATAAGAGAACCAATTTCCCAGGCAGGGGCACGGGTCAGGTGACATGACATGGAGAAAGCCCACGGCTCGGCAAACTCTGGTCCTCCTGCCCCACCTCCCATCTCCCCAGCTGTGTGAACAAAGCCTCATTCCCCATTCTCCAAATGGGGACACTGGGCCTGAGAGACGCTAAGTGACTGCATGAGACAGTCAGGCCAATCAAAGATCAGGATGGGACTGAGCTAGCGATCTTGGCAGGTTGCTCAGCTTCCGAGGCCTCCTCACTTCTCTCCCGGTAAGGCTCCCCTCCCCCCAGGTGACAGTGGGGACTGCATGAGATAGCTCAGGACCTGTGCCCAAGAGATAGTGGCCACTACGCAGAACAGTGGACGGGGCTGGGCCTGGAGGCCAGGAGCTGAGGGCACGCTCCTCCTCTGCAGCCCAGACAGGCCTCAGGGGCTGCCTGTCTCTGAGACTTGGCCCTCCTCATCTGAGAAATGGGTCTAATGATGTCACCATCCCCGGAGAGGATGAGCCGTTGCACAAGGAGCCCTGGAGGCTGCATATATCACCCACTTGCACATCTGTACAGCGATATGCAGCTCACAGAGCATTTCAGATCCATCTTACTGTCTTTCCAATGGCCCCACGAGGTGGGGATGAGGACAAAATGGCCAACACCTGGAGGTGGTGCCTTTGCTTTTTCAGAAGCATTTGTTGAAGGGAACGTGTTATAACCAGACCACCCACACAGGCAGAGCTGGCCACGGGTAGGGAGCATTTTGTTACAAGCACTTCTGCTGAGCTGGGTTCTGCCCGAGAAAGGCCAAGGCTGGAATGGCAACAGTGGGGATTCTAGCAGTGAGTTCGAATCTCAGCTCTGCCACTTGCTACCTGCGTGACTTGAGCACGTTTGTTAACTGACCTGTGCCTCAGTGTTCTCATCTGTGAAGTGGGGATGATATCGATGGTAACTAATTCACAGGGTCGCTGCACAGATTCCATGAGTTAGCACGCTGAACGAGCTTAGAACAGAGCCTGACCCACAGTGCGTGTGAAGTATCAGACTTGGGGCCCAGTCTGATGATGCACGACCCTGCTCTCTGCCTGACCTTTGCTGAATTATTCTGCCTTCAAGGCTTCGCTCCGAGGCAATACCAGCCTGGCTGCCGGGGCCACAGGAGTTACCAGGCAGCAGCCCCATGACCAAGCCACTTCCAGAGCCACCCACCTTTCCCTCCATGGGGCTCAGCAAATTCTCTCTCTTCCGACACCCACTCCAGGCCACCTGCTCGTAGGGCAGCTGAACCAATCGTCTTCCCCTGAGGCTGTCTTCAAGATAGGACAGCAAAGTTCAGCAAGTTTCAATGGTCTTCTTTAACATTCCAGATGACATGGCTTCAAGAACTACTATATTTATCTTCGTAGCCCTTCAATCTTCCTTGCTTGCAGACCAAGATCAGCTGAGCTGACCAAGTGTCTGAAGTGCCCCAGCCCAGGGGGACACGGTCACCACCAAGCACCAGCCACCAAGCCAGCAGCTCAAGCAGACGGGAGCTCCGGAGCGACGTTAATGCAAGCCCCTCCTTTCAGTGCTGAGGAGCTCGGGGTCAGGAGAGGTGACTCCCCTGAAGTCACAGCATCATCTTCATCATCTGAGGTCAAGGAAACTTTGTGCATTTCTTCCACATTTAGGGAGCATCTAAACATCACAGACCCCAATGTCAGATCTATGATGGTACAAAGATGAGACCTCTCACCCCGTTCCTGGGAAAGACCAGCAGGTGAATGACCACTCGACTCCGAAACAGAGCAAAGCAAGTCTCTGAGAGGACAGTGTTGTTTGGGGAAGACTGAGGTGGCAGCAACGAACTCTGATGGCTCACAGCACAGAGGGGACGCAGGTCGAGCATCCGGCACACACCTTGCACAGGGTGAAGTTGAACAGAGTAATATTTAGAGGTGATTCCTCTGTGCTAGCCGTTGTCCTAAGAACTGTACAAGTGAGCTGTGCACACTTATCCCCATCTACCAACAAAGATACTGAGGTACAGAGAGGTTAAGTAACCTGCCCAGGTCACAGAGCTAGTAAGTAGTAGAGCTGGGATCCAAACCCAGCCGTCAGTCCCGGAGTCCTTGCTCTGAATCACGCTCCTGGGAGTTCTCAAACTTAAACAGGAGTCAGATCCACCGGAGGGCTTGTTAAAACAGATTGCTGCGCCTCACCCCAGAGTCTCAGAGGCACAGGAACTGTCAGGGCAGGGACCACACTGTGAGGATCCTGCACGGCAGCACAGTGACTACAGCTGTGACGGGTCCCTAAATAAACCCTCAAGATTGCGATTTCCAGACATCAGCTCTAACCCCTGACCAACAGCACAGCCCTTCCCAACAGAACGTTATTCTTTTTCCTACTGTCACAGAGGAAGACCAGTAATTACAGCCGAGAGAGGAAGCTAACAGGACAGACATGGCCCCATCTGAAGAGCGTGAATTACCTAAAAGAGAAGATTCAGAGCTCTATTGTCATTTGAAGGAGTTTGGACGTCAGCCTGAGAGGAACTCAGAGTGGCAGGAAGAATGCAGAGGTGACAGTTTCTAATTTTCTTTCTTCTTATTTCCCATCAAAGAGACTTCATCGTGTGGCTGCTCCCGACACATCTGAACGTTTTCTCCAGCTGCGGAAAACACCTGGGTCACGCCTCAAAATGAGATTCTTCATTTCAGAGAGAAAGGTGTGATTTCTAAGTCCCTGGAGAATAAAGACGACTCTCATCCGGTGAGAGTGGTGTTGGGCTGTTTGGGGATGCAATCACTTTAAAATGAATGAATAGGTTCCTTTTTATATTCTTATAAAAATCAAGCATTCTTTTCTTCCTGGGCTCAAATGAAGTCCAGAGAGTTCTAGATCAAATGCTCACAGAAAAGAAGTGCTTTCTGGCACTCAGGGGCCAGGTCCACAGAGAAAAATAGCAGCCTGAGAAGGACTGGCCTGCCTCCTTCCTGTGTCAGGACCCTCAACTCGGGGCTGCCTCCCCACGCCCCCCACCAGCCAGGCAGGATGCTGGTCCTACTGCAAAGAGGGCACACACTTCAGAGCCAGGAAGCTCAGCCTCCATAGTCACCAGGGGTAATGATTAAACCTCTCTGAGGCTGAGCCTTTAATCTGTAAAATAGAAAGCAATAATACTTATTTCCAAGTACTGCTACACGAATTAAATGAGATTTTGGCTGACATCAATTTAGCACCAGCTCCAGGCACCGGGTGAAATGCTTGATATATATTTCCCTCTTCAAGCCTTACAAAAGCCCCATGAAACAGGTGCCAATGTAACCCCATTGAATAGGTAAGAAGACAGGCTCAGAGAGGTTCAGTTGCCTACTCCAAGTCCCACAGCACGTGGGCGGCGGTGCTGGGATGCAGACCAGGCTGTCAGCACCAGAACCCAAACACCCACTGCGCTCCACTGTGCCACAGCTGGGCCGCTCCGCCCTTCCCTCTGGAGTTCATTCTTTACAGAGCCGCATTTTGTCACCTCTTTTTAAGCTCCTGGGGAATTTTTCTGGTATGAGGGCCCAGGTATTTGGTAGATTAGCAATAATGATTGTGAGGAAACAACGATCATTTTGTAATGCCAGGTCGGTATGTTATAATGTGCTAAGAAAGAGCGACCGCCCTTCAGCAAACACAGAATATTTATAAAAGTTGATCACAAACTGGTCACAGAGTAGCCTTAATGTGTCCCCAAAGGAGAAGTTTACAGATTACTTTCTCCTACGACAAAACAAAACTGGCAGTGACTGACAACAACGAAGTCACATCCACTTGGGAACTGAAAAAATTGTTCTAAATAACTAACTGTCGGGAATACAGAATCAAATGACAAACTATTTAGAACATTGAGAAAGTAGCCTATTAAAATTTGAGGAATGTTGGCAAATCTATGTTCAAAGAAAAAATGTATGAATAATAATGACAAAGCAGAAACGAATAAAATTGGAAAGCAATAAAATAGATAACAGACTTTAGTCTTTCAAATAACAAAATTAGAGACAACCATTTGGAAATTTTATTTTTAAAAAGAGAGTGAAAGCAAGTAAATAAAATTAAGACGAGAGAGGATACAAAGAATAGACATGGAGGACACGAAAACTCATACAGTTGTATGCATATTTGCAAACATATTTGAAAGTCTGAATGAAATAAGTGAGTATTGAAAACACAAAAATTAACAAAACTGACTCAAAAGCAAAAGATCAGATTGTTAATTAAAGAAGAAACTGATAAAATTTCCTCAAAGAATCTCTTCCTGAAAAGACTAGGTTGAAATGGTTTCACTAGCGAGGTCTTTTGATACTTTAATTACCAACTAATGTTACATAATCTGTTCTAGAATGAGTAAAAGATAAGAAATAAAAACATGAGTTCAACATTGAAAACTACAGACAAATCTCATCTATAGATATAAGTATATAAATTCTAAACAGGATAATGATGAATCAAATTTAACAACATATCAAAAGAACACTCCACAATGACCAAGAAAGATGTAACCCAGGAAGGTAAGGATGCTTTAAGACAAGACACTCCAATAATACAACATATCCAATAATTGATTGTCAGGTAACAAAAAAGCACCAATAGCCTAATAAAAATCTGGAGATATTTTACATATTGCTGATAGTTTATAAAAACTAAGAGAGATAATTCCTTACCAAGATAAATAATATCCATTTCAAATTAATAATAATTAACATACTTAATAGTGAAAGGCAATAGGTATTCCCAAGAAATCAGGAAAAAACAAAGATGCCTACTACAGTCAATATTGTTAACATATCCTGGCCAATGCAATAAGACATGAAAGTCAGTAGAAGGAAATAAGAGGTATAACTATGAGAAAGGAGGGGACAAAATTATCACTTTTTGCAGATGCTATCAATAATCCTTCATTTGAATCATCTAGGTAAACAAACAAACAAACAAAAACCATTAGAAAGCAAAAGAGAGTTCCAGGTTATCATATACAATCAGTATCTTTCCTGTATTTTGTTAGAAAACATAATGGAAAAAAATTCTAATAGCAGCAACAAGATAGGAAATATCTGGGGACCGGCCTCACGGTCGAGTGGTTAAGTTCGTGTGCTCTGCTTCAGCGGCCCAGGGTTTCACCAGTTCAGATCCTAGGTGCGGACATGGCACCACTCATCAAGCCATGCTGAGGTGGCGTCCCACATGCCACAACCAGAAGAACCTACAACTAGAATATACAACTAGGTACTGGGGGGCTTTGGGAAGAAGAAGAAGAAAAAAAAAAAAGGAAAGAAGACTGGCAATAGATGTTAGCTCAGGTGCCAGTCTTTTAAAAACAACAAAAATATCTAAGTAATTAACAAGAAAATTACAGTTTCTATTTCTTAGTTGGAAATACAACAGCAATAGAAACCAAGGGCTACAAAGGAGAGCCCAAATGAAGAGGAAGGCGTGACAGGCTTCCCAATGGAAACAATGAATGATGAAAAACAATCTCAGTTGGGTTCAAATTAATGAATCAGTTCAACACACTTGCAATAACCATTTCAATGACATTTCTGTTTGTGTTGGAAAATGAGGAAATAGTTTTAAAGTTCCCACAGGAGAATAAACAAGTGAATGTTTCCGGCACAGTTTTGAAAATAAAGACTAGTGAGGACAGTATTAAACATGTAATCAAGTGACAATAACAACAACAACGCAGTGTGGGCACTAGAATAGAAATAGAAGGAACCAAGTGAATGGTTCAGGGCAGAAACTCATGAATAGTATGAATTTAATGTGTGGTTAGGAAACCTCAAAAATCAATGGGGGAAATGTTGTTTGGATTAGTGAATAGTTTAGGAAAAGTGGTAACAGAGGTCGGGAAAAAATTTAAATGCTTCACACCATATTCTAAAATAACCCAAAAGATTTTAAGAATTAAATGTAAAAACTGATATCATAAACAACCCACAAACACATACAGAGGATTCATCGTACTCCTGAAAGGGGAAGAGATTTCTAAGCTAAAAATCAGTGCAAGAAATTTCAAAGGAAAAGAAAGACTTAGCTACATAAAAATATTTTTTATAATTCACACATTGAAAATAAAAAGGAAATTAAAAGTAAAAAAAAGGCCATAAAAATATTTGCTCCAAATATATCAAAGGGTTAATATCCTTAATAGCAAAAGAGGTTGTAAAAATTACTAAGAGAATCATTAACATCCCAATGACACATGAGGAAAGTACATGAATAGAGAGATGTTTACAGAAGAAATATTTGAAAACTGACTGACTTATTGTGATGGGCTCAGTAACGGTCGTCTAGAAGATATCCAGGTCCCTGGAACCTGTGATTAAATTATGTGGCAAAAAAAAGATTCTGCAGGTGAGGACCTCCAGATGCAGAGATTATCCTGGGTTATCTGGGTGGGCGCTAAGGGCTCTCACAGGTGTCCTTATCAGAGGAGACCAAGGGAAATCCTACCCCAGAGAGAAGAGGAGAAGGCAGTGTGACCACAGAGGTCGAGACTGGAGCAATGCGGCCGCAAGCCGCAAGTGTTTATCCAGAAATGGTGAGATACAGACATTTTAATGTTTTTATTTCCTAAATTCTCCCAAATTGTGTACAATGGGTATGGATGCATCATAATCATAAAAATCAAACAAGTAAGTAAATAGGAAGGAGTTTAAGATTTACAAGAGAGGTTTGTCTCAATATTGTGCATGTTGGTGAAAATTCAGAAGCAGCAAAGGCATTCAACAACGGTCAATATTACAGTGCAGCTCTCTGACGGAATATGACGCTAACCCGAACATTTATTTACACTATTTTAAAAATAGGTGTCTGCAAAGAATCTTTACTGATATGGAGAAATGGTTTTGATGAGACGGTAAGTCATCTTTTAAAAGCAAAACACGAGGCTACACACAGTACTCTCTCTACCGCATAACAGATATATAGAAATGCAGAGAGAAACGGCCCAAAATATTAAAAGTGGCCACCCCCCCAACATGGCAGAATTTCAAGTGGCTTTACTTCCTTTTCTATATTTTCTAAATGTTCTAAGCTGAGCACTAAATATTTCTATCGAGGAACAAAACGGACAGAAGTTGTATGTGAAGTCTGCCCTGTTAGGACCTTGAAGAACTCCGACTCCTGCTTATTCCCTGGGTGCTACCTGCTGAAAATGGCCATTCTCCCACCTGGGGAATCATTCAGTTATGACCTCAAGTCATTCCCCTGTCTTCTCACACTTCTGCCTTCAATTTTCACCTAAGTTCTTTTCTTCTTCATCACTTCAGGAGAGATAGCTAATTATTATGGTTTTAAAAATATCCTTTGGAAACATAAAATGTCACCTCAGGGGCCAGCCCGGTGGCATAGTGGTTAAGTTCATGCGCTCTGCTTCGGCGGCCCGGGGGTTCATGGGTTTGGATCCTGGGAACGGATCTACACACTGCTAATCAAGCCATGCTGTGGTGCCATCCCACATACAAAATAGAGAAAGACTGGCACAGAAGTTAACTCATGGCCAATCTTCCTCACCAGAAAAAAAACGTCACTTTGTGGGCCGGCCAAGTAGTTAAGTTAACGCACTCTGCTTCAGCAGCCCAGGGTTTCGCTGGTTTAGATCCTGGGCGTGGACATGGCACCACTCATCAGGCCATGCTGAGGCGGCATCCCACACAGCACAACCAGAGGCACTCACGACCAGAATATACAACTATCTACCGGGGAGCTTTGGGGAGAAGAAGAAAAAAAAAAAACATTGGCAACAGATGTCAGCTCAGGTGCCAATCTTTAAAAAAAAAAAGTCACACAAATGTTCAACCCCACAATGCTTTACAATGTGTGTTTGATTAAATTCACGGCACCAGCATTAATTCCTACATTTCTTTCCCTCTCCCTTCTGGGAACCTGTTCTCCGAGCCTCTGCACTTCAAAGCCGCGGCCTGCACTGAAGCACGGCTTCGCTCTCTCTAATTTTTTCAGAAGCTCAGTTGTGTCTGTCTTTGAAGGTAAATGAGAAATACGATTAAAATAGAGAAAAGGAAATTCCGACACTTAGTGAAATAACTGTGGCTCTTACTTGGCCGGAATATCACCAATCCCCCAAGAGAAGAATGAAAATTTCCCATTTGCCGCTCTTCCCTGGACCAGAAGCCCAGCATGGAGCATGGATTTGAAAAACAGGCATCTATTGAGTTACACATCCTCCTAAGCAGCTCTAAGACTATCTGGAAAATTCCAGTCTGAATGGGAAAAGACAGCCTCTGGGGACCAACGGCACATGGTCTTGGTTGGCTTGGGGCCAGAAGGCGGGCATGGGCGCTGGGCCCCTTGGCCAGCATCAAGCTTTGAGCCCACTGCTACAAGGAACAAGGACCGCTGCCCAGGAATCCAGGGTCCTCAAACGGGCTCTGCCTCAAGTTGCTCTGCGACCCGGGCAGTTCATTTCAGTGACCTTGCCATCTACACTCCTGCAAAGCTTCTTCTCCTCCAGGGCTCCCTGTCTTAGCATCTGGCACCTGCCAGATGCCGTCCTTGACTCCTCCTCCCTCAGACACCGCATCCCATCGCTCACTAAGCAGCCTCATCCACCTGTCTCCACGCCCACCCCCATCACTCTAAACCAAGCCCCCGGCGTCTCTCGACTGGACCAGCGCAGCCGCTCTGGGCTTGGCTGGCATCCAATCCTTTCTCCCTGCGGCAGCCCGAGTCTCTTTGAAAGTACACATCTTATCTGCTGTCGCCTTGCTCCACCTGTCAACGATTTCTCCTTGCTCTTGCATAAAGATAAATCTTCACAGGCACGCACACTCCCCATCAGGGTGTACGAGAGAGGCCCACAGGCTGGACCCAGCCCACAGATGGGAGGGGTTTTGTTGGTTTGTTCTTTTAGAGGTTAACTTGTTTCCAGTATTTAGAAATCAGGAAGTATGACATAAAAATCTGGATTTCTAACTTCTCTTGAAAAGCAGAAAATCTGTCAGTCCTGGCCCAAGATCTGTCATGGGAACAGTAGGTGGTGCCCTCATTGGACAGGGGATGTCCCCCCAGTTGACACAGGCCCCACCGAGCCCGTCATCTTGCCCACCCTTCACTTACTCACTTACAACACAGGTGTGGCCCTCCTGCCCCACGCGATGTGGCCCGCTACCTCTCCAGGGCACCACACTCCCCATCTCAGTGCTCCAGCCCCTGCGGTTTCTGCCTCTGAGCAAATGCCGGGGCCTTCACTTAACCTGTTCCCTCTGCCTGCAACGCCCTCCCCACTTCCGCCTCTCCCCCCAAGTCCTGGCCTGGCTACACCCTATCCATCCTGGAAGCGTGAGTCTAAATGTCACTTCTGCAGGACACCATCCCCGGCCCCCAGCTCTAGGCTGGAGCCCTACCCTTCCCCATCACAATGGTCATCGCTGGCCAGCTGCCTTCCCTGTGAGCCCCCCAAGGGCGGGGAGAAGTCTGATCTCCTTGGTACATGCTCACCAGCCACCAGCCCAGCACCTAGCACAGAGCAGGAGCTTTCTAAATACTTGCTGAATGAGTGAATAAACTGGAAACCTCTGGGTTTAGTGTACATACGCTTCCATGACATGATCCACTGGAGGGAAAAGATGCAGAAGCAAAGAGAAATAATAGTACAGGCCAGGCTCGTGTACAAGCTGTCTGTCCTGGGGACATGCTGAATAGTGTCACTGTTTGCCAGAAATGTTTCCTGGAAGAAGCCACGCTGGAGTGGAGCTTGGGGATTTGGGACTTGTGAGCACGCCTGCCACTGAGGAGGACACTGGCTCACAGAGGTGGGGTGACCTGCCCAAGGTTACACAGTCCATGCAGACTGTGAACATCAGAAGGGTGTGGAATATACCCAGTTCATGGACATGCTCAAAACTGTAGCACCAGCATCCAACTGAGTCATCAGCAAATGTGCTGAATGAGTGAATGAAGAGCGAAGACAAGTTCAAGAAAGACCTGGGGACCTGTAATGGACTGAATATTTATGTCCCCCCCAAATTCATATGTTGAAATCTTAACCCTCAAGGTGATGACATGAGGGGGCGGGGCTTCGGGGAGGCTATTAGGTCATGAGCATGGAGCCCTCGAGAATGGGATTAGCGCCTTTATATGAAGAGACAGGGAAGAGAGGATGTCTCTCTCCCCTATTTGAGGACGCAGAGAGAAGGCGGCCATCGAAAAGGCAGGCAGAGGGCCCTCACCAGAACCTCACCGTGATGGCGCCCTGACCTCAGACTTCCAGAACCATGAGGAATAGATTTTGTTCATAAGACACCCAGTGTACAGTATTTGTTATAGGCGCCCCAACAGACTAAGACAGGACCCAAGTAGCAGAAAGGACCTCACGCTGACTTACAAAAGAGGAGCGTGAGGAGTGACGAGGGATTGGAGAGTCTCCCAAAGGAGGAAAAGCTTAGCCTTATTGGGGCTGATATTCATTTATTTTACTCCTGGAGGACACCAGTACTATTCCTTGACTTTAAAATACATTTTTATGTTTAAAGAACAGAAGCTGTAATTGTCATATCGTTTTTATTGTCACACGCATAATGCTCAATTTTAGAATTTTAAAATATCTTTAAAAACGAAGAGCAAAAATTTCTTTAATGTGGGACTTCATTGTGCTATGGGAGACTGTTTCCAATACACTCACAGTAGTGACAGAAATTGTCGTGCATGTGACAATCACAGATGTAAAGTGTGAGTTGCTTCTGCTTTTGCAAAGGAGAAAAAAAATTGTAGTCATAATAAGCCAAAAAGGCCGATAATAAAAGATCAGAAGCAGATGCCTCTGAGGTGACCTGGCCCAGCTGGAATATAAAAAGTCATGCACAACGCTATAGAATTACATACTTTCAAACAATGGTAAACCTTGTGTTACGCGTATTTTACCACAATAAAAAGTGTTAGCAAAACATTCAAAAAACATTTTTTTTAAGTGATAAATGCCAACCAGCTCCCATTGTCCCACCATCATGTGTCCACCACGCCTGATTCCTCAGCTTATAAACCTTTGTGGATGAAGGCAGGAGCTGGCTCAGGGTCAGGAAGGCTCAGGCACAAAGGGGCCCTGTGTCCTCCTCACCGAGGCTCTCACCATGATATTGTGATTTATGATAAGAAACATGTATTTGGTCTTTGTCCTATTTCTGGCACAGAGCCCCTAAAACTCTTGGAATGTCCTAAGTGATAGGAATGATAAACTGATAAACGTGTCTCGAGATTCACAGCAAACCCCTTTGAACCACACCTGAGTTTCTGTTAACGAGGTGACTTTTGGAAAGCACCTAAGGATGGAGCCTGGTTTCCAGGGGAACCAACCCTGTGATTCGAGGGGCTGGAACTTTCAGTCCCCCGGTACCTCCAGGGAGGGGAGAGCGGTGGAGACACATCCCGTACGTGGGTCTTAAAGCAGACAGACCCTGGTTCTGATCTCGGCTCCAACGCTTTTTTTACTGGTTGGTTCTATACCTCAGCTCTCTCTGCTTCCATTTCCACAGCTACAGGTATGAGCTGCTCACAAAGCAGCTGTGAGGATTTGATGACATCACAAGTAAGTATTTTACACAAGCACCGTCCGATGGGCGCCTCTGTTCCGCTGCTTTCTGCTGCTGCCTCCTCCTGCTGGGGTTCAGCCCACAGGGCAGGGCTGTCAGCTGTACTCTGTTCCAGGGCCCGAACTGGCGGGCACTGGACCCTCATTAGAGGTTTACTCTCCTCCTTCCCTCCTGGCCTTTTGTGTAGGTAGAAAGGGAATGCTTCTGCATCCTTGGGAGGCATCCTAGCCATTTTCCTCCCCTCATCCTCATCGGATAATCAGGCAGAAAGCCCTGTGGACTCAATCCACCCCGTCTCTCCCCAGGGCAACTGCCTCAGTCCCCTCCCTCCTTTCCTTATCAGGAACACCAACAGCAGCCGTCTCCCACGGGGTCCTCTCCTCTCTTGTTACTCTTCCCACCCTAGTCTACAACACGGCCCCCTCACCCCCTCCAAAGCCACCTTCTAACTCAGATCCAGCCATGTCACTCCCCTGCTCTAGTGTTGCCCGGGGCTCCCTATCCCCCTAGGACGATGTCAGTGAATAGGGCCCTGATCTCTCAAGCCCCAGCGCTTGCTCTTCCCTCAGCCCCCAGCCACTCCCGGTTCTTTCACAGGCCTGCTCCCACCCCAGGGCCTTTCCTTTAGTTATTCCCTCTCTGCAGTGTCTTCTCTCCAAACCCATCATCACCTGCCTAACTCCTGCTCCCGCTTCAGGGCTCAGATTAGAGGCCACCTCCTCTGGGAAGCCTTCTCTGATCCCACCCTACCCCATCCCAACCTGGGTGAGGCATTCCTCTGTGCCAAGGCCACACAGCAAGCAAATTGTTGAACTGGGATTCAAAGTCAGACTTTCCTGCTTCCAAAACAGGAAGCCGAAAACAGCAGACTGTGCAACTACATATTTACATAGGAAAGAAAGACTCAGGAGTGAGGTAGAGCTAAGCAACCATCTTGGAAATATGCCCAAAATATAGTCAATGAGAGCAGCAAGTTGCAGAACAACGTGTGTGGCATGATTGCACTTTAAAAATGATATATGTTTATACAGGTTTCTCTAAGCAAAGAAAAAAGCCTAAATGAATACTAACCTAGCAGTTAACAAGATATGGGGTGGGTGGATTTGAACATTCTGTAAGGTTTGAATTTGTTATGTATTCTTTTTATCCTAAAAAAAAAATCAAACCCAATCAAAAGAACACAACAACAACTTCTCTCCAATCATAAGGGAAAGGCTAGCATGCTCAGGGAGTCCAAGACACAGGGACAAGGCTTTGGAGGAAGGGCGCACCTCCGGCTACCCTTTATCCTGCAAGGGACATGGGGAGCTGTGATGGTGACATGAAACAAGAAGGGCCATGGCTGGCCGGGAAGCCACTCTTACCTTTCCCAGCAGCTCAGGCAGGCCCAGGACCTGCCCGGTGAACACACCAACGCAGATGAAGATGGCAGTCACCTGGCCCAGGGAGCCGCGGATTTCCTTGGGCGAGATCTCGCTCAGGTACATGGGGAGCGCACTGAGGGCGATGCCTACGAAGGAAGCATGGCGGCAGTGAGAGAGACGACTTCTCCAAGGGAGGACCACCCTGGTCAGTGAGAGAGATCTCTTCCTAAGGGAAGGCTGGTCGCAGCTCCTCCCTCCGCTTTGCGCTTGACACAAATAGCACTGTAGCCACATAGTATCAGTCCCAGCACTCTGCACCAACTGCCAGCGCTTCTGTATGCACTTTTCATTTAATCCGTAAAGTCTGGCTGGAAGGTGGATTTCATAGGAGAGAAAATAGCTGGTGGTGATACTGGTGGTGGTGATAGTGGTAGTGATGGTGGTGGTGATGGTGGTGGTGATGGTGATGGTAGTGGTGGTGGTGATGGTGATGGTGGTAGTGATGGTGGTGATGATGGTGGTGGTGATGGTGATGGTGGTGGTGGTGGTGATGGTGGTAGTGATGGTGATGGTGGTGGTGGTGGTGATGGTGGTAGTGATGGTGATGGTGATGGTGATGGTGGTGGTGATGGTGGTAGTGATGGTGATGGTGATGGTGATGGTGATGGTGGTGGTGGTGGTGGTAGTCGTGATGTTGGTGACGTTGGCAGTGCTGGTGGTGCTGGTTAGGATGATGATGGTGATGATGGAGATGGAGATGGTGGTGGTGGTGGTGGTAATAATAGCCAACACACATAGTCCTTACCAAGTAACAGGGGTCGTCTCTCTTCAGGTACATTAACATATTTACCTTTCATAATAACTCTCTGAAGTAAGTGTACTATTATTATTCCCATTCTAAATATGAGGAAACTAAAGCACAGAGAGGTTGAGTAACTTTCCCAAATCACCAAGTAACATCCAGAGATGCCCAAAGAGATTATTTTGCCTAATAGTTCAGGTCTCTGATTCTAGAACTTGAGCTCTTCCCACCAGCTAACAGCACCTCTTTACATAAATCATGGGACTCAGTTTTGAGATACCCTTATACACATTTTACAGCATTTTACAGACTAGGTCACCCACATATCACCTTATTACCTCTGAGATAAATTTACATGGTCAGAGGCTTATGACTGATATGTCTATTCAAAAAAGTAATAGTTATAAATACATCTCGCAAAATACAATACACTACACACACAGAGGGTCTGTTAGTAAAAATAGCAGGAAGCTTGTCAGTTTCAAGAAACTTTCTTTCCCAGCCATCCCTGAGCAGGGTTCTTCCTAAGACAGTTTATAGACCTGCAGATGTCTACAAATGCACTTAAGTATCCCAGGCAGACGTGGCTTGTTTAGAGCACAGACTGCACGCTCTGGAGTCACACTGCTCCCAGGCTGTAATGCCTGCAGCTTACAAGCTGTGAGGCCTTGAGTGGGGAGCTTCTCTCAGCCTCAGTTTCTCTATCCACAAGATGGGATAAGAACTGAGTCCACCTTCATTGCTGTGGGAGTTAAATCAGACACGTTCAGTGCATCGCTCATCGTAAAGTAAGAGCCGGACAAATTTGTCTTATTCTTAGCACTCATTCTTATTGTCTTCTAATTTTTCACCAGATGGTGAGGAATCTAAAATCTCTCTCCTGCCCTGGCCTCCCAAGGCCTCTGGCACAGTTCCCGACACACTTCAGGCACCAATCAATGTGCTTCAAGTTCAGCTGAATTCATCCCACTGCCGGCATTCAGGGAGGCCCTTCCTAAAAAAAACACTAGCGAAGGGAACCTGCAGCCCGATTGATGAGCTGATGATCCCGTTCACGGCCTCGCGGGCAGGACAACTGTCCCCCTTCACCACTCGAGGCAAACACGAGCCAGGGGCAAAGAGACGGGAATTATCCACAAAGTCACAACATAAACCTGATGAGATCTGAATTTTTATCCTAAACGTGCATATTGGGCTGGCCACCGATCAACGTAGGACATTGCTGCTCAGGGGGCAGGGCCACAGAGGGAGAAGCAGACAAGGATTCAAGTCGCAGAGCCCTCGTCTCTGCACTGGGAGACCTGGATCGAGTGAATCCCTCCACTTACTCATTACAAAATAAGGGTAGTAATCACGGTCTGTTCCTGTTGTGGTGGGAATGCAATCACCGCACGTAAGGCTCCCGGCTCACGTGTGGTCACTTGATAGATAATTAAAAACAGGTGGTTTCCTTACCCTGACACTCCTCCTACCCCCGGGGATAACTGTCATCGTCTCACAAAAATCTAATAAGGAAATGACACAGCCAGCAGGAAAGAGGCTCGCGGGTAGTGGGGAAGGGCATGGAGCTACAGTTGAGACAGCAATAATTCCTCCTTCGTATGGGGGCCGGGCACGCACTGAAGCGACGTGAAACACTTAGCAGCGTGCCCAGTATACAGTAAGCTGTCAATAAATAGTGACTGTTCTTACTTGGCCGTTGTGAAATGACATGGAAAAATGAGACGCTTGCGGCTAAACCAGTGGTGAATGAGGAGATAGCCACAGCGTGGCAAACTCATCTTGGTTTGCCGGGGACCGTCCTGGTTTTAGCACTGAAAGTCCTGTGTCCCAGGCAAACCAGGACACTTCCCTAGGCCCATGGTGCTGCACCAAGCATCCCACACACCTGAGTGGCCTCTCTGGACATATGACAGCATCTCCTGTCACTCTTTCCCCAGGTGCCCCAGCCTTAGGGTTTACCAAACACCCCAGGCTCATTCTGCTCGTAGGATATCCACCTTTGCAAGGCTGTCACTCTCTGCATATTTGTTTAATCCAGGCTGCAGAAAGGGTGAGGTCAGTAGAGTCA
Organism: Equus quagga; assembly: GCF_021613505.1. Lineage (NCBI taxonomy): Eukaryota > Metazoa > Chordata > Mammalia > Perissodactyla > Equidae > Equus > Equus quagga. Next base: position 148,311,348 of record NC_060269.1, on the reverse strand, counting down.
TCAGTGGTTGGGGGTTGCAGACCCCTGGCAGCCTGGGACTCAGTTCTAATCATGGTCTAAGGAAACAGGCCCCAGAGGTTAGTCTGATGGGGGCTGCAGACTCCAAGAGGCGAGCAGAGAGCACCACGGCTCTGGCTCTCTCTAAAACATCAACAGTCCCAGTCTACAGAGCACTTCACACCTTCCAGAACACCTTCCCCTTCCACAGGCTCTGTGTTCTGAGCAGATGCAAGGAGCAAGCGGGGGTCTCCCTCACGCAGAGCTCGCCTGACGTCCAGATTCCTCCTGGCATCCAATTCCTGCAGCAGCATTTCGGCTCATGAAAAGCAGAAGGGACCGAAGGAAAGTATTCTCTAGGGACAATCAGAGAGGCTGAAGAAATACTCTACGGACAACCAGAAATTTGCATTTTTCTACTGGGGTGCAGCAAAATTTGAGTCCAGCCCAAAATTTGTGTCATGTTTTAAAATATCACACATTTTAAAAGTGCACCAATAATACGTGCACAGTTTGATGAATCATCACAAAGTGCACACACCTGTGCAATCCCCACCCAAGTCAAGGACCAGCCTACAATACCAGCACCCCAGCAGGCCCCAGTTCCTGCACGTCCTCAGAATCACTGTCCCCTCCCTCCGCCCCAGAGGGCACCACCAGCCTGACTGTCATCACGATAGATTAGCAAATGGATCAGAGAATATCTATTTCTTTTATGCCTCACCTCTTTTGCTGATATTATGTTTGTGAAATGAGCCCATGGTGCAGCGTGCAGCTGTGATTTGTTCATTTTCATTGCTGTCTAGTATTCCATCATGTAAGTCTACCACAGCTTATCCATCCTACTCTTGATGGACACTTCAGTGCTTTCAGTTCGGGGTTGATACTAATAATGCCTCACAAGCATTCTTGTACAGTCTTTTGGTGCACATGCATGGAAGTTGTATAGAAATACATATATCGCAGTCATAATGTAGGCAAGTTCAGTTTTACGAGATAAAGCCAATTTCCCCAACTTACCATACTAACTTATACCTTTATAAAAGATGTATGAAATACCCTTTGCTCCACATATTTGCCAATATTTGACATTATCAGTCCTTTTAATTTTAGCCATTGTGGTTTCAATTTGCATTTCCTCAATTACGAATGCGATTTTATTTACCCGTTGGCAATGTTGTGCAGATGCCTGTTCAATCTCTAAGCCACTTCTGTAATAGGTTGTCTGCCTTTTCTTATTGATTTGTGAAAGTTTCTTACCGTATTCTGGATATGAGCCCTTTGTCATTTCATTCATTGCAAAGATTTTCTTGCTCTCTATGGCTTGTCTTTTCATTAATGGTATTTTTTTTTTTTAATGAATCAAAGTCCTTTATTTTAATGTAGTCCAACTTATCAATTCTTTTACTTTAGTGCTTTTTCTAATCTGTTTAAGAACATTTTCCTTATCCGAAGATGGTGAAAATATGATTCTGTGTTATCTTCCAGAGTATTTATTGTTTTGCCTCTCATATCGAGAGCTACAATCCACCTGGGGTGAAGCAGTGTTCAGATTTCTTTTTTTGTGTGTGAGGAAGATTGGCCCTGAGCTAACATCCACTACCAATCCTCCTCTTTTTGCCTGAGGAAGATTGGCCCTGAGCTAACATCTGTGAAAATCTTCCTCTCTTTTGTATGTGGGATGCCGCCCCAGCAAGGCCTGAGGAGCAGTGTGTAGGTCTGTGCCTGGGATCTGAACCTGCAAATCCTGGGTCACTGAAATGAAGTACATGAACTTAACTATTACACCACTGGGCCGGCCCCCAGATTTCATTTTTGATGGAATTAAAATGTCAGAGTGTCGATACAAATGCAGCATTTGCCATCCTGGACTGTGCTTTCTGTACTCCATCCCTCAGATAATTCCCCAAAGAGAAGCAGCAGCAGAACAACACAGATAGCAACTCCTGAACAGTAAGTTTTGTTTTACGTAAATAGCCACGTTGTAGAAATAATAACCTAAGCTGTAATTGTAGAAATTTCATATGACCATACACATAAGCAAAAAGGGATTCTTTTTACAGTTGCTGATACTATTACTTTCCTTCCTAATTACCCCAGGCATCCATGTTTCCAGAAGGACGCAGCACATAGAAACATTCCATTTTTAAAAACTTCACATAAAATTTTCCTGGCACAAAAACAAAGGTGCATATGGACATTCTGCTTGATTCTTGGAGTCTGCAGCCCCCCTCAGACTAGCCATTAGGGCCCGTTCTCACAGAGCACTGTTAAAACCAAGTACCAGCCAGCCCGGGGTCTGCAACTCCCAACCAGTGGTGACCCCGACTGACCCGACACCATTTATTGAAAAGCCTCCTTCCCTCAGCTCTCCAGCTACACCTCTGTCACAGATTACGAGTCCATACATGCACGGGTCAGCTTCGGAAGTCTCCTTTCTATTCCACTGATCTATTTTCTATCTTTGCACCAATCTACGCTGTCTAAATTGCTGTAGCTTTATAACGGCTGTTGATATCCAGTAGATTCAGTTCTCCCATTTTTCTTCTTCTGGAAGATTATCTCATGAATTCTGAGCACTTTGCATATCCAATAAATTTTAGAAGCAGCCTGCAATTTCCACTTTACAAAACCTGCTTGGATTTGATTGGGCTTGCACTGCATCTATAGATCAATACAGAGAGAATTCACATTTTTATAATATTACGAACATGGAATACCTTCCATTTATTTGTCTCCTTTAATTTCTCTTTATAACGTTTTATAGATTTTTGTGTAGGGGTATTGCACATTTCTCATTAGACTTATTCTTAGGTATTTAATGGTTTTTATAATATTTTAAATGGTGTAGCTTGTAAATCTCATTTTCTATATGAGAATACAATTGCTTTTAGTGTATTAACCTTATTTATAGAAATAAAATTGCATATAGGATTAGGATTATTTGTTCTGAAGTTTATTTATAGATTCCGTTAGATGTTTTATAGATTCATGTCATCTCTAGAAGATGACAGTTTTAGTTCCTCTTTTCCAAACCTCATATCTTACATTTAAAGAAATTTTTGTTTGCTTTGTTGCATTAGCAACGACCTCTAGTAAGTATGTTGACTCAGAGTGGTGACAGTATGCAGCCTCTTTTGCTCCTGAACTCAGAGAAAAACCTGTTAACATCTTAGTATTGAGCATGATGATTGCTGTGGGGTTTTTTTGAGGAAGATTAGCCCTGAGCTAACTACTGCCAATCCTCCTCTTTTTGCTGAGGAAGACTGGCCCTGAGCTAACATCCATGACCATCTTCCTCTACTTTATATGTGGGACGCCTACCACAGCATGGCTTGCCAAGTGGTGCCATGTCCGCACCCGGGATCCGAACTGGAGAACCCCAGGCCGCCGAGAAGTGGAACTTGTGCGCTTAACCACTGCGCCACTGGGCCGGCCCCAACTGTGGGTTTTTTACATAACCTTTATCAGTTTAAGAAAATTTCCTTCTATTCCTAGTTCGCTAGGAGTGGCTTTAAAATTTTTTTACCATAAACAGATACTGAATATTATCAAATGACTTTTCTGCATATATCAAAATAGTAATATGATTTGGTCTTAAAATGTATTCTGTAAATACGGTAAGTTACCTTTATTGACTTTCAAACAATCCAATCTTCCATTGCCGGAATAACCCAGCAAGGTCTTGACACATTATCTTTTTATGTTATGTTTATTGTTGGAATTGTTTGCTAATTCTTTGTTTAGGATTTTCGTGTCTATGTTCCTTAATGATAGTGACCTGTAATCTTCCTTTCTTGTAAAGTTCTTATTAGGATATGATATCAGGGATATGCTCATCTTATAAAATGAGTTGGGAAGCGTCCTGTCTGGAAATGTTTGTATGGGAATTGACATTATTCTTTCTTAAAGAAGCCAAGCGGGCCTTGAATTTCCTTTGTTGAAAGGTTTTAAATTACATGGTCAACTTATTTAGCAGAATAGAACTATTCAGCTGTTCTATTTTTTCTTATGTCAGTATTGGTAAGTTTTTTCTTTCTAGGCATTTATACATTTCATCTAAATTTTTCAGATATATTACATAAATGTGTTCATGATTCAATCTATTTTTAAATTTCTATTGTGATTTCTTTGTTGTCCCACTAGTTACGTAGAAATATACATTGGTTACTTGGAAGTACACATTGCTTACATCTTAACTTCCAAACATATGAAGATGTTCTACTTACATTTTTATAATTAGTTTCTAACCTAATTCTATTGTAGTCAGGGGACATAGGCTAATTTCAAGTCTTTGAAGTGTGTTGAGACTTGCTTTATGGCTCATATGGTCAATTTTTGTAAATGGCCCATGTGTGCTAAAAAGGAATGCGTGTTTCAGTCTTGAGATTTGATGCTCCGTGTATGTTAATTAGTTCATATTTGTTAATTGCGTTGCTCATATCTTCTGTATACTACTGATGTTTTGTCCACTTGTTCAATCAGTGACTGAGAGATTGGTCCTCATTATGAAACGTCTCTCGTTGTCTCTAGTAAAATCCTTCTTGCCCTGAAATCGCCTTGGCCTATTGTTAGCACTGCTGTACCAGCTTTATGGGCTGGTGTTTGCTATTATTTTACTGTCAACCCTTCTATGGCCTGATGTCTAAGATGTGTCTCATACAAGCAGCATATAGGTATTTTTTTATCCAATCTGACCATTTTTATCCTTTAACTGGAGTATTGAGTATATTTACACTTGCGGTAATTCTCATATCCTTGTCTTTAAATATAACATCTTACTATTTGTTCTTATATGTCTCACTGTTCTATATCCCATTTTCCCTCCTGTCTTGCCTTCTTTTGGATTAAGTATTTTTATTGTGTCTTTGCTTGTTATATATTATTTTCTCTTCTTTTAATTGCCATAGAGATCATTTCACACATCTGTGTCTTATTGAAATCTAATATAAATTAGTACTTTTTGCATTTCCCAGACAATGCAAGAACTTTAATTCAGCTTAATTCCATTTACTGTCTTCCTGATGTATATGCTATTTCAGTTGTGTATTTTAATTTTCTCTCTCTCTCTTCATATACACACATGAAATCTCACCACTCATTGTTTCCTATATTAAACATATATATATATATATACACAATATCCACTTAGATTTACCCAATCGTTTACCCTTATGTTGTTCATCATTATTTTCTGGATCCTCAAGCTTCCATCAAGAACATTTTCCTTTTGTCAAAAAACACTACTTAGCATCGCTTTTGTGCAAGTGTGCTGGTGATAAATTTTTTTAGCTTTTGCTTGACTGAAAAAAATGTCTTCATTTCACCTTTATTTTTGAGTGAGATTTTCACCAGGTGGAGAATTCTAGGTTGGCAGTTATTTTCTTTTGGCTTTTTGAAAATTTCATTTTGCTGACTTTTGTCTTCCTTTGTTGTGGTTGAAAAGTCAGCTGTCCATTTTATTCTTATTTATTTGGAGGCAATAGATCTTTTAATTCTGTTTTTTAGAATGGCTTTTTGCCCTTGGTTGTCAGCAGCTTTACTAAGCCATGCAGAAGTGTGGTTTTCTTTGTTTTTATCCTAGTTGGGGTCCACAGTTCTTCTTGAACTTCATATCTTCCATCAGTCTCAAAAAAAAATGCCGCCATTATTTCACAAAAATTCCTTTTTCTCTATTCTCTGTCTCCTCTTTTCCTGATCCTCCAATTTACATATGTTAGGCGTTGATACAATTCCCTAGACATTTCTTAACCTCCTTTCAGTGTTTTCTATGCTTCAGTTTGGATATTTTCTTCTGACCTTTGATGATTTAGTTTCCTGATTCTCCCTGCAGTTGTGCGTAATCTGCTCGTAAAACCACCCATTACGTTCTTAGTTTCAGTTTTTGCATTTTCTAGTTCCGTAATTTTGATTTGGTAAACCAAAATATAGTTTCCATTTCTCTGCCAACATTTCTGACCTTCTCTCTTGATTATTTGAACATATTAAGCATAATTTTCATAAAGACTGTGTCTGATGTTATTTTCAGAATCACTATCAGTCTGTTTCTTTTTTCTGTCATTTCTCTTGGTTTTCTCCTTGCATGCCTGGTTATTTTTGATTGAATGCCACAGTGTATAAAGACATCACAGACATAATTTGAGGTTCTGGATGTCTGCCTCTGGCAGGGTGACAGGCTAGAGGCATTAGCAATCCCAGCTCACCACAATTCAGCCAGTCACTGAAATAATCTGAAGATTGGATCTATTTCTGGTTCTCCTTGCTCCTGGGGTGTAGCCCTGCAGTGACTAGTAACCCACTCCTTGGCAGGATTGCAACTCCAGTTCCTTGCGGTCAGCCCCATGAATCGGTTGAAAGCCTAATAAGCATCCCAGGTTCCCGGCCGTCATTCTGGGATTGGAAGATGTCTCCAGAGGGAAAGTCACCCCAAATGCAGGGCTCACCAATCTGGGTTTCACTCCTTTTCTGGACTGTGGTCCTATAAGTGCTCTCTACTTCGGTAGCTGCTGCATATCTTTAAACAGACACTTTTTCTAACTGTTTCCAAAAGCAGAATTCTCATTGTATCCATATCTAAACTTCCCGTGTCCTTATCGTGAAGGATCCTCTCTTTCCATTTATTTACCATTCCACAAATATTTATTGAGTGTATACAGTGGTGGTCACTATTAGACACCAAGGCAACAGCACTGAAGGAAACGGATAAAATCCTTGCTGCCGAGTCGTTCACATCCTGGGAAGGGAAGGTGTTGGAGGGGCTGAACGGGAGCATGAAGAACGTGCACATCCTAGACGGTGACTCCTGCTCCGGAGAAAGACAGAGCGGAGGAGGCGCCGGGACGCCGGGGTGGGGAGATCTGCAATATGACAGAGGTGGTCAGCGAGCCCTCACTGTGCTGACATCTGGGCAGTGTCCTGAGGGGGTGAGCGAAGTAGCCTCATGGATGTCTCAGAGAAGACTGATCCAGGGAGAGAGAACAGCATGTGCAAACTCCCCGAGGCAGAGCATGACCGGTGTGCTGAAGGCCAGCATGTCTGCAGTGGGCTGAGCGAGGAAAGTGATGGAGAGAAGTCAGAGAGGGAACAGGGATGGAGACCACTTCGGGCCTGACAGGCCACGGCACGTTTTTATTTCTTCTCACACATATTTATTTAACTTTTTTTTTATTGAGTTATTGATAGGTTACAATCTTGTGAAATTTCAGTTGTACATTAATGTTTGTCAGTCGTGTTGTAGGTGCACCACTTCACCCTTTGTGCCCACCCCCCACCCCACCTTTCCCCTGGTATCCACTAAACTGTTCTTAGTCCATAATTTTAAATTCCTCATATGAGTGGAGTCATACACAGATTATCCTTCTCTAGCTGGCTTATTTCACTTAACATAATTCCCTCAAGGGCCGTCCATGTTATTGCAAATGAAATGATTTTGTTCTGTTTTACAGCTGAGTAGTATTTCATTGTATATATGGACCACATCTTCTTTATCCATTCGTCTGCTGATGGGCACTTAGGTTGCTTCCACGTCTTGGCTATTGTAAACAGTGCTGCAATGAACATTGGGGGGCATGGGACTTTTGGGATTGCTGACTTCAAGCTCTTTGGATAGATACCCAGTAGTGGGATGGCTGGATCGCATGGTAGTTCTATTTTTAATTTTTTGAGGAATCTCCATACTGTTTTCCATAGTGGCTGCAAAAGTTTGCATTCCCACTAGCAGTGTATGAGGGTTCCTTTTTCTCCACAACCTCTCCAACATTTGTTACTATTAGTTTTAGACATTTTTGTCATTCTAATGGGTGTAAGGTGACATCTTAGTGTAGTTTTGATTTGCATTTCCCTGATGATCAGCGATGATGAGCATCTTTTCATGTGCCTATTGGTCATCAGTATTTCTTCTTTGGAGAAATGTCTGTTCATGTCTCCAGCCCATTTTTTGATTGGGTTGTTTGATGTTTTGTTGTTGAGTTGTGAGAGTTCTTTATATATTATGGATATTAAGCCTTTGTCAGATATATGACTTGCAACTATTTTTTCCCAGTTAGTGGGTTGTTTTTTTGTTTCAATCCTGTTTTCATTTGCCTTGAAGAAGCTCTTTAGTCTGACGAAGTCCCATTTGTATTTAACTTTTTTTTTAATGACTCCATTTAAACAAAAGTAATGAACAATCATTGTACAGGAAAAACAGAGAAGAGAAAAAGTCTTGGAAAGGGTGCAGGAATGCCTGAAGCACAGGGTGCCCTGACCCCCAGATCTCCCTCGTTCCTCTAAACCTCGCACTTTAGGAAAAGTGTGGCGGCAGGCATACCCGGCTCCACCTCGGCCCGCGACATCCAAACTCAGAGCTTGGGCAAGGTTCTCCACGAGGCTCCATCTGCTCACGTGCAAATGCAGGCAAGAGCTCTGACTCCAGGGGCTGCGCTATTGAAAGGAGCACATGCACACGGACACGCACAGCCACCCATCTCTATGGTACCCGAATATTGTCAGGTAGGCATCATTATCTCTACTTTACACAAGAGGAAACTGAAGCTCAGAGTGGTAGTGAGGTTTTCCTTAGGTCACCCAGCCAGTAAGTGGCAGGGCTAGGACCAGAATCCATTTCTTCTGAACATCTTACCCTCTCCTTGTCATGTTAAAATCTGATTCAAATCATAATAATAAATTAAAAACACTGTGTGTTTTTATCAGTTTCCTATGGCTGCTGCAACACATAACCACGAACTAGTGACTCAAAACAACGCAAATTTATTATCATACAGTTCTGCAAATCAGAGGTCCAAAATGGGACTTGCTGGGCTAAAGTCAAGGTGTTGGCAGGCTGTGATCCTTCTGGAAGCTCTAGGAGAGAATCCGTTTTCTTGCCTTTTCCAGCTTCTAGAGGCCGCCTGCATTCCTTGGCTCATGACCCCCTTCCATCTTCAATGCCAGCGATTGCATTACTCCAGTCTCTGCGTTCATCATCGCATCTCCTTCCCTGACTGACTCTCCTCCTCCCGCTTTCACTTATAAGGATCCCTGTAATCTCACTGGACCCACCTGGATAATCCAGGCTAATCTCCCCATCTTTAGATTCTTAATCACATCTACAAAGTCCCTTTGCCATGGAAACTAACATAGTTAGCTAACAGGGGTTAGGATGTGGACATCTGTAATGGCAGGAGGCAGAATACTGATGAATAAATAATTTGCTTGTGAGAGTAGCACACACCCCTGCTGGGAGCCTGTTGGGGGAGGTGGTTGGGTAAGTCTTGATACACGTGGGCTGACCCCACCAGACAGGAGGGTCAATGTTTCTGCCCCACATTTTATTTCTAAACTTCCTATTCTGTGATGTTGTTTAACGAGTGAACAATAAAGCTATGTGGCATGTGAGGTCCAGAAGTGTCAAGAACAGTCATGGTAACAGCTCTAAGGTGAGTATAAAAAGGAGTCAAAGCAGATTGTTAGAGCTGGTGGAAACCTCAGTAGAACCCAATTCTCCTTATTTTCTAGATGGCATTACTGGGGCCCAGAGAGGTAAAATGATGGTCCTGAGGTTCACCTGGCAAGTCAGTGGTAGAACTTTAAGTCATATCCTTGGCCCTGATTCCATGTCCTTTCCACGCCATGTGCCTCTCTAAATGTTGCTACTTGAATTGGTCCAACAGAGAGCTCCTGATGACAACAGAGAGCAGGCGTGGACTTGTCTATTGGAGAGCTCTTGATGCAGCAGGCGTGGACTTGCATCTTTGGGAGTGTGGGCAGCACTGGGAAGCCTTGGCAGGGACCTGTCCAACACAACCTTCTGCAAACACAAAACACCTCTGCACTCTTTTACTCTGACATTACAATCTTCACGGATTTTGCCTGCAACACCATGCTGCATCCTGTTTGTTCCAATGTAAAAATAATGTGTTTATTTGTTCTCCACGCCTTTTAGGAAAAGGACACTTCAGGAAGGTGTCCAGTATTTCTACTATGGTTCCAAATACTTCATGAGAACCCGAGTTGAGCAGCACAGCCTTCTAAAAATCCTCCATGCTTATCATTTGGCTTTAAATTATTTATTACGAGCAGGGCAGCCAATTCATCTCATGACCAGCAATTTTCCCTTCTTCCTGACTAATTGCCTTAATCACCTTAAATGCCCTCAAATTCCTGCCTCTGCTTTAAGAGAGTTTGGTGAGAGTAAATGACATGAGCCTCCACATCTCGGCCCAACTCCATCTGGCCACATTCCAGAAGTCAGAAGGAGTCACTGTTTTTCCTCCCCTCCTTGTTCTTACTTTTTTTTCTCTTTTTGAAAGGCTCATAGGAGAAGGGGTCTAAAAGATGTTTGTCTTGAATATGTGGTTTTGTAGAAATGGCATCTCTGTTTGAATCCAGCTTATTTTTAATTAGGAAATTCAGAGAGCAACTAGTTATGTGTAATAAGTGTCACCTCCCCTAGAAGAGCTAAACAGTCAAAGCAACAGGCTAAACGGGTAAAATACAAAACTGCCGGAAAGAGAGACTCTCGGTGGCCTCTGTTAGGAAAGGACTTTCAAGGTCATATGCTCCAGTCTCACCCACTCTTTCTCCCCAGCAGGCAGGGTCTTTGAAACCATACCATGTCGGTCCAAAGCTGGATCCCTACCTTATTAGCTGACAGTAAAACAATAACAACAACAATAATAGTAATGGTACGACCTCTGGCATCGGGGGAAGGTGCTAAATGCCTGGAACGTATGACGTGCTTCAGACACAGTCTGTCAGGGAATTTTTACATACCCAACGCGGGGGGTGGGGGGGGCGCCTTCCAATTCAGGCCCTTTGCCAGATGGGGCAAGACAGTGAGGCAGACTGCTGCTATGTGCCCCCAATTTGTTCACTCTCCCTGAGTCCACATCCTTGGGGGGTTAGACTCCTCTGACACTCACTCTGCACCTGGCCATGGGACTTAATTTGGCCAATGGGACACTAGCAAATGTGTCACAGGCAGAGACTTGACAAGAGTTTGCACGTTGGGACCTGCCCCTCTTCTTGCTCACTGGAACCCCAAGAATTCCACATGAAGAAGCCCGGGTCACCCTCTCAGAGGCAGAGACCATGTGGAGCAGAGGTGAGCTGGCCCTGCTGGGACCTGCTGAGACCAACCCACCTGCCAACAACCAAACACGTGCCGGAGACCATCCAAAGTCATCCAGCCACTGACCAGCCTGCAGCCCACCACAGACATATGGGAGAGTCTGGTGGAGATGGGTAGAGCTGGCCCAGATGAGAACCACCCACCAACCCACAGAACTGTAAGCTCGGCAAAATGGTTACTGCTTTAACCCATTATGTTTTGGGGTGTTTTTTTTTTTATGCAGCAAAACCTAACTGATACAGACAAGGTAATGAAATTAACCTGGGTAAGTGGCAGAACCCAGGTAGTCTGAATCCATAGCCCTCGGCTTTAACCACTTTACTGTCACACATCTCAGAGCCTCGCTGTTCTCATATGTAAAATGACAACAAAATAACAGCCTTTCAGTGTCAGTAGGACATCAAGGGAGATGAAACATATGTGCATCATTGGTCAATTATAAAACACTACATGAACATCAGACATTATTCTCACCAATTAGCACTCTGTCTATAGGCACCACCCTTCTGAATACCAAGACTAAGGAGTCATTTCATGCTGAGCTGGGTTATCACAAAGTCCTGAATTATTTCCCACCAGCACAGCGATGAAGGTGAGTGAGGTCTCTTCCTCCTTGACCTTTTTTTCGGGCCCCTCCCTCTCCCGCTCACCTCTCCCTTTGCCGTTCAGCTCACTCATAAAGCCTGGTGCCCTCAGCTTGTGAGAGATCCACAAGGAAGGGAATTAGCCTTTAACAAGCACGTACTGGGTTCCAGCAGCACTAGGCAGTTCATATTTTATAAACTTTACAGTTTGTATGTGGCTTCGTGGCAGCCTTAGCACAGCCCTTCAAAGTAGGTATTGTTATCTCCACTTCACAAATGGGGAAACTCAGGCTCCCAGTCACCAAGTAACTTGTCAAAAGTCAGTAACTAGCAAACGGCAAAGCAGGGGTTCAAACCCGGGAATTTCTAACCCTAAAGCTTGTGACCTGTCCACAAATGCCTAAAACTAATACTTCACAGACTTGCGTATTTAGAAAGCAAGCAAGTTTGTTTTGATGATGTATTTTGAGTCTCTGACTCTCACATCCCACAGCCAGAATCTGGCCACATCTCACCACGTCCACTGCCGCCATCTTGTCCCAGCCATGGCCACCTCTCCGGGACAGCTGGTCCCCTGACTCCACTCCTGCCCTCGCCTTACACTCTCCTGTCTGCAGAAGCAGGAGGAATCCTACTGAAACACAAACCAGCACATGCCACGTTCCTCTCAACCCTCCCCTGGCTTCCCATCACACTCAGCACAAAGCCACAGTCCTCATGAGGCTTATAAAATCTGCCCGATGTGATCTGACCCGCCCCTCTTCAACCTCGTCTGCATCCACTCTCCTCCGGCTCACAAGCTCCAGACACACTGGCGGCTCCTCACCAAGGACGCTTCTGCCTCAGGGTCATTGCACTCCTCTCTGCCAGGAACCCAATTCCTCTGGTACTCACTTCTTTCTCGCCCTCGGTTCATTCTGGTCTCTGCTCACACGTGTCCTCCTCCAAGCAGTCTGCCCTGACTGGCCTATCTAAAACGGCCCTCGCTGTCCTCTTGCCCTGCTTCATTTTCCTCCTGAGGCTTGTCTATGTATCTGTCCACCCACTAGAATGTAAGCTCCAGAGGTAGAGACTTGGGGGTTGTGTTCACCACTGTGTCCCCAGCGTGCATAACACCAGGCACAGCAGGTGCTCCATAAATGCCTGGCGAATAAATGAAAGAACGAACGAGTCAGAGGCCTACACAAGAAACATAACCCTTATAAAAACCCCCTGGAAACCACAGGTAACCTTGGAATGTGAATTTTATAGTGAAGATCATGCAGGTCTTTGGCGCTGACTTGGGTCTTTCCCACTCACTGTTCCTCAGTTAGGAGCCAGAGCATCACGAGTGGTCATCCCATGGGACGGCCCCACTTGATGCAGGGGTCCTGCATCCTTGGTCTTGGCCAACTCAATACCAGTAGGGGCCCAGACATGTAACAACTCCTAACACTCCTCACGTTTTGAAACACCCCCAGGACTGTGATACTGCCCCCTCCCACCACAGGAAGTCTCACCTCCATCCACGCCCATGATGAAGCGACCCACGATGAGCATTTCAAAGGTGCCTGCCTGGAGGGAACAGGCCATGAGCAACGCAGCGGAAATCGCAAACCCATTGTTGACCAGCAAAGTGTACTTCCTGGAAGAAAAGGAGAGGCTTGATGAGGACACCCCACCACGAGGCTGTCACCGGCCTGTCCATCCCAGGAGCAGGGGTCAGGCCCTTCAGAAGGGTCAGCAGAGCAAGATACAAGTACAGTGCAAAGAGCACTGGCCTAAGGGTCAGGAGCAGGGTCCAGACCCCCACTGTCCCCCCACTGTCACATTTGGCTATGTGACTCTGAGGAAGGCACTTCCCTCTGGGTTTACCACTGGGGTTGATTAGGTCACCTCCAAAGGTACTGTCAGCCCTGACAGTCTATGAATTCCCTGTTGCAGTATTTTATTTCATTGATTGTAACACTTTCATTTAAAATTTCTGAAGTCAAGATGTGTCTTACAATCCATGAGTCAGGGTCCAGGCAGGAAAATGGAAACCACTCTGGTTATTTTAACAGAGAGAATTTAACATAGGGAATTGGTTAAGCAGGTATGGGAGGAGTGAGATGTCTAAAAGGGGGACCTCTGAAGAGGGAGTGCTGCCAGTATGGTGCTAAAACCTCGGGGCCTCGGAAGGGAGACCCCAAGAGCTGGCTCAGGACTTCCAGGGTGGGCACTGGCTCCCTAGGATTGTTCCCTCCAGGGCACCAGGAGTCTAGTTCTGAGGAGTGGACACAAGCTGGGAACTGGAATCAACTGCCAAAGTCACCGCTGGGACTGGGAGGGAATTCAGGCAAACCAAGAGGTCCAAACTCCTTGTCCCTCTTCCCCCAGTCCCCCCTAGTGGCAAAGCGCAGATGAAGTGTGCAGGTTCCAGCCCCTGCCTCACAGGGCAGAGCACAGAAGGGGAATTGTGGAGCTGAGAGACAACAGCTTGGTGACCAGCACAGCATCCTAGGACTTGAGTGGGCAAGGGTTTTTCTTTCCTTCTTTCTCAGTGGTTCACATCACAAAGCTTCTTACACCCAGAGGCATCTTTGATTTGATGAACGACAGCACTGAGTGTGAGGCTGAACTGACCCCCTCAATCAAGGTCCGCCGATTCCTATGGCAGTAATTACTCTGAATTACTCTGTGCCAGGACTACTCTCACTGTTTATGAACAAATCCCTAGGACCTCATGGTTGAGAAGCAGGCCTTGCTCAGGGGCCTGGGGGCCTGCGCTCCCACACCAACTCTATCTTCCATAAGCCAGATGACTGGTACTTTCTCGCTCTGTGTTTTCCTTCCCCCATCTGCCAAATGATCATGACAACTCACATTTATGGAACTCCTGCCATATGACAGATGCCACTCTGAGTACTTGACATGAGTAGCTCATTTACTGCTCAAAATGACCCCATGAGGTGGGTATTACCATTATCCTTGTTTCATAGATAAGTTAACCAGGACACAGACAAATTAGAAGCTTGTTTTAGGTCATACAACCAGTGAGTCCAGGAGCTGAGGAAACATCTCAGCCTCTTGCTGGGTAAGTTTTTCCCTAAAGACTCAATGAGTTAACAGATCTTAAATTGTTTTATAAATGGAAAGGAGCTATGGATTTGAAAGGGGACTTTGTTATTACTTTTAGGAGTTAGATTTCCTAACTTCCAGGCCAGAGCTCTTCCGACTATTTCTGCCTGATCTCAAGATTCCCGTTAAATTTTTTTCCCTGTCCTACATCTTCTTGGAGAATCTCCAAGTTAATGACTGTTGCAGCTCAATGATGATGGTACAAAGACTGCCCAGTGCAACATCTCCTGTAACAGCAAACGACTGAAACAACCCTAGCACCCTTTAACAAGGAACTATTAAATAAATTATGATACACCTATATAGTGGTACATTATGCAGACATGAAAACAGACGTAGCTTTCTATATTCTGATATAGAAAGATCTCCCAGATATACTGGTAAGTGCAAAGAACAAGGTAGAGAACTTTGTGTAGCATATACAACAATTTGTGTGATAAAGAAATATATGTGTGTGTGTTTGTGTGCAGAGATCGGCACAAACCTTGGAAATGATACACAAAACGCTGATAACACTGCTTGCCTCCAGGAAGGGATCTGACCGGCCAGAGGACAGAAATGAAAAGGAAACTTCTGACTTTACATTCATTTGGTCCTTCCCGAAGTTAAGCCACATGACTGTATTAATTCTTAAAAAAAAATCCCACCTTCCAAAAAATAATTTAAATGAACGTCTTGATGGGAAAAAAATAATGATTTAGCAGAGACTAAAAACAAAAATTCCAATGTGGGCTAACTTCCCTTATTCCGAGGCAGACTCCAGATTCCGCAGATTCTCACAGACTCAGATTCAATAAAGATGAGCCTGAAGGTACTAATCTCTGTTATTGGTGGAACCTCAAAGTATGAAGACCATACCCTGCTCCCTGATGGCCTTTTCCCGTGGTCCTCTGAGCAACTGACGGGTCAGTCTTACGAGAAAGCAGGGCAATGGTGGGAAGGAGTGGTGGGGAGACCCAGACCTCACTGAGGAGCTTTCACTCGCATATCCACCAGGAAATATTTAGGGAGCGCTAGACAGCAGGTAGACCATCAGGAATATGAGCCATCTCTGTCTTCACCCTCATGGGCTTTACAATCTAGTTAGGGACACTGACGTCAAATAAATCGTCACACAAAAGTCATTTAGCATTTAGCACAATTTGTGGCTTCTAGAAGTAAAGATGTAGAGGCTATAAGAGCGTATAACTGGGCACTGTGCCTGTCATTTGCCTATCGGTCCTCTGATCCCTTCTCCTTTCTCTGCCCTGCTGTTTCGAAGGAAACTACACTTCCCAGCCTCCCCTGTTTCCAGCTTCCTGGTAGGACTGGCCAATGAGAGGCTTGATGTTAGTCTTGAGGGAGGGGAAGGGAGAAGCAGAGTATTTCCCTCCCTCTCCCTGTGCTCCTGTTGCAGGTGTGTCTCCTCCACTGCCACAGCCTTCTCTCTGTAGTCCCAGCCTGTACCGTGTGGCCCTGGCTTTTGGACCCCAGTAACGCCACCTCTCCCTTTTGACCTTCCATCCCACAGGTTGTAGCAGCTTGTCTGTAAAGCTGCCTTCTCACGACAAGCCAAAATATTCTCCCTGTAGCTCCATCTATAGGTCCCAGTTCTACCTCTCACTGACAATCCCTGTTGGTGTAGAGTCCGGTATAAGAGGAGTTTGTGGAGAGGCTGTAGGTGGGGTGAGGCGGGAGAGGAATCCTGTGGCCAGATTCGTAGGGTTGTTGGATGTTGGACAAAACAATATATTCTATAATTGTAGACAGTGAGCAACAAAAAGCTTGGTTAGAAGTCAGGCCTCAACCCCTATTCCTATACACTTTCTCCACTTCCTTACTACCGTTAAACTGGACATTTGATGCTAGGATGATATTAATGATAATCATAAAAATTGCAGTACTCAGTGGTTCTCAGCCTGGTTGCTCATCAGATTCACCAACAGCTCATAAAACTAGAGATTCTTGGGTCCATCCCTAGAGAATCCCAATCCTTGGTGCAGACTCGGTGAGAGCCCTTTGGTACAGCACTAGAAAGAGCACGGCTTTTACAGAAATTACCTCCTTTCATCTTTAATACCCGTAGCTGCCAGTGTTCGTGAAGTTGTCATTTCACAGAGGAGGAGGCAGACGCTCTTACCAGGTGAGGACCACCTCATCTCCCACCACCAAATTCACCCACCTCCCTGCGTTTGGGTGAAGTTGCCCCAATGTAAGGCGCATCAGTGAGGTCCCTGCTTGGACAGCCCAGCCACACACTAACGGAACAACTGTGGGCAGGTTTCTTACGCTCTCTGAGCCTTGGTCAACTCCACCTGTAAAGTGGCTATAATAACGTCTATCTTGTAAGACTCCTGTGAGAATCAGATGATTTACATAAAGTGCTTAGAATGGCACCTGGAATTGATTTGGATCCCCAGGAAATTAAAAAAGAAATAAAATAACACCCATGGTGATAGCAAACATTCACTGAGGGCTCACTCTGTGCCGGCATGGTTTGAAGTGCTTTATACTCACTGGACACCCTATGAGTTAGGTTAGCTCATTACCTTATTTCCTCCACGAGACAACAGAGGTAGACGTTAAGTTCGTGGCCAAGGTCACATGCTATTTAATGGGAGATCTAGCATTCCAGTAACCACAATACTAAGCTACCTGCAATGGTGGCCACCATATTCACTCATAGCCATTCATTCTCTCCATAATCATTCATTCATTCATTCAACCGACATTCCTTCACTCAACACATGTTTGAGTGTGCACTGGGTGCTGAACAGCATTCTAGGTTCTGGCATACAGCCATGAGCATGACAAAGTCCCTGCTCCTCTGCTCTTCTCAATAAACAAGGAAAAAGAAAACATCTGTAGTATGTCAGATGGCAACAGATGCTGTAGAGGAAACTGAAGCAGGGAAAGGGGTGTCATTTTACACACAGTGGCCGGAGAGGGCCTCCCTGAGAAGGTGACACAGACTTGAATGACAGTAGATGAGCCATATGGATATCGGGGAGCAGCGATCCTGGCAGAGAGGTACATAGAGCCAGACATGGGCTATTCCAGCAACACCAGTGAGGCCAGAGTGGCTGGAGGCACTGGAGGGCCAGAGAGCAAGCAGCAGAAGGTGAAGGTAGGGGGAAGAGGCAGGGGAGCTCGCAGAGGATCTTGTATGCCACCATGGCAACTGGGTTTCTACCCTGAGATGGGCAGCCGCTGGAATATTCCAAGGAGGGGAAAGGCATGGCCTGACTTATATTTTAACAAGTCCACTCAGCCCTCCGTGTTGACCACGGACTGTAGGGGTAAGCGTGGAAACAAGGAGACTGACTGGGAAGCTACTGCAAGAGCTCAGGCAAGTGCCGATGGAGCTGTGGACCCGGATGGTAGCAGCGGAGGTGGTGAGACGTGGTCAGATCCCAGTGTGTTTTGAAGCCATTTGATGGGATCCGTTGAGGGAGTGGACTGAGGTGGAGAGAATGAGAGGAGCCAAGGACGCGGCCAAGGGCTCCTGCCTGAGCTCCGGCACTGAACCCAACGGTGTATTCTGTGCTCTGCAGGGAACGTTAAAATCGCATTCAAGCCTGACTTGAAACATTGGCAACCAGGGCTGCACACCCTCCACGCAAGTTCATCATATTAATATATTCCTTCCCAAAATAACCTCCAGCCTGACAACATCCCAGTGAGGATGGAAACCTTATTTGCAAATAATTCGCAAAGCTGACTCACTAGGGTTGAGAGACGGGGTTTAATCATTGTCTCTGCTTTTTCCCAGGGATGAACATGGCAACAGAAACAAGGGGGATCAGCGCCATGGTTTCTGAGAGCAGAGCTCCAGCACCCCCTTGGAAATCCACCTGGGACACTGGATTCCTTGTTCTGAGCTTTTCCAGTGGTGTAGTATCTTCCCTGTGCAACCCAGAAGATCATCGGCTCTCGGCAGAAGGGGCCAAACGCAGGGAAGAGGGATAGGGTGATGAGGACAGCAGAAATCATGTCCTTTGAGAAATGGTCAAAGGCACTGGGGACATTTAGCCTGGACAAGAGAAGGCTCAGGGAAAGGGTGAGACCTGCCTGCGACAATTTTATGCTTTAATGTGATACACAGGACCAGGATCAATTAGTGGAAGATATGGGGAATACTACCCAGTTTGGATTTACAAAGTACTTTTCGTTGAGGCCTAGTAAAATGGGGAAGCTCTGGAAATACGGCTCCCACCACACGTCCTTCCAGCAATTCTTTAGACCGACCAAGTCTATAAGCCAAGATGGTACATTGCTTCTACCATCTGTCACCTTCCTTGTGTCCATCCATTTCTGCTTATCCAGCGTGAATTCCTTGTCCATCATTTTAAACATTCGAACACCCTCAATTCCTGGACTAAACCGCCTTCATTATATGTGCCTGGCAGAACCCCAACCCTGATTAGATCCTGGCTTGTCTTGCGCATGCACCACACAGCTCAGCTTGGCTGGAGAAAAACACACCACTGTGTTGACTGGTCTCACTTGAAATTCATGACCACCAATCTCAAGGGGTCTGTAGGGCTCCCTAGCAACCATTCTATAGTTTCCTGGCTCGTTAAGTCTCCGGCTCTCCTCAAGGACTATTTCATACATCTTCTCTCTCTTCAAATCCCTTTGTCCTCTTTCTCAGCTGACGGCCTTGCTTTCTGCTCCACTGAGAAAGCAGAAGCAATCAGAAGAGATCCTTCCAGTCTGAAGATACGTGTTCCCTCCACATGTGTCAATCTGCCTCCACTCTGCCTTCCCTCTTGCTCCTACGGACAGACTTTCCCCACTCTTAGCTGAGGCTAATCCCTCCCATTACCTACTTGTTCCCTGCCCCCTCACCTGCTCAAGGACATTGCTTCAGCAAGTTTCACCTCTTGCTCCTGACTGTCAGTTTTTCCCTCTCTGGTGGAACATCTCATTAACATGCTGGTGTAGCTCCCATCTTAAAAGAAAACAAAAAAATTCTCCTGATCCTACACCTGCCACGCCATTATCTCTGCTCGCCTTTAGAGTAAAACTCCTCAGAAATAGCCATCTACACTCATTGTCTCCAGTTTTTCTCTCCTTCTCTTAAACACACTCCAACGATTGTCTCCCCCATTGTGCCCTTGAAATGGCTCTTGTCCAGGAAACCAGAGACTTCCATGTTGCTAAATCCACCAGTCAGAGCTCAGCCCTTGTCTTCATTTCTCAGCAGTGTTGGCCATGGTTGATTACCACCTCCTTCTTTCACTCACCTTCCAGATCTCACTCAATGGTGGGTCTGCTCCAACCGTGTTGGCTGATCCTTAGCATCTTCCCAACCCTCTGAATATTGGAGGGCTCCCTCTCCCCTGAGCTCTAGACCCATAAAGCTAACTGCCTACTCGACATCTCCACTAGGAGGCTAACAGACAGTTCAAACCTAATATACCTAAAGCCGAGCTCCTAATATGCCCCTCCTCCTTCCCCGAGAACCCTGTTCTTCCCAAGGGCTTCCCTACCTCAAAATACGATACGATCCATGGGTTCTCAGGCCCCAAATTTCTCTCTCTCACTGCCCACATAATCCATCATTTTTTTTACTTCCAAAGCATGTCCAGAATTCAAACAATTCTCACTACTTCTTGCTGTGTCTTGTAACACACCTGGTGCAAACCATGTCATCTCTGGGTTATTGCTAGATGTTCCTAAGCAGCCTCCCCGGCTCCACGGATAACAGCAAGCCTTTCTAACGTAAGTCAGATCTGTTCTTAACACTCCAGTAACCTTCCATCTTGCTCAGAGTCAAAGCAAAAATCCCAACCCTGCCCACCAGGTCCTCAGGATCCGACCCCAGTGATCTCTACAGTTTCACTTTCTACCCATTGACTCAGCCCCAACCACACTGACTTCTGTCTTATCTTCTAAGAAGTTGAGTCTGTTCCTCCCCCAGGACCTTTGCACTTGCTCTTCCCTCTGCCTGGAGAGCTGTTACCCCAGGGACTTCATCAACTTTGCTCACCCCTGAGTCCTTGGCATATAGCAAGTGCTTGATCAGGTGTCCTAGCTGGTATCTCTCTGCCTCTCAGATCTCTGTTCCCATCCCCTAATCTGTGTGTATGGCTGATGGAGGATCCTAGCTGAACCTTCTCCAGAAGATTGACCTCCCTAGAAGACAGATCTGCCTCCACCAGGGCAGCCTGAAGCCAATAACTGACGAGTGGTAGGAGGCAGGTGCAGACCCCTGCCTCAGACAGGATAGCTCTGTGGTGGGATTCATGCTTCAGACTCCCCGTGGACCAGCCAAGGGCAGCCTGGACCTGAGAGCACCACGTGGGGTGGCTCTTTCCCCTTTTCTCTCTTCTTCCCTCACCTTAAAGGGGACGCTTGAAGAGCCGTCCCTCAACAACACACGCATATCCCAAGCCTGGTCTCAGGCTCTGCTTCTGGGGGACCCCACTTCCTAAGACCACTCCAACCTGAAAGAAGAGAGGGTCAGCAATCAGCGTATGCGTTCTACTGTGGACTGAACTGTGTCCCCAGATTCATATGTTGAAGCCCTAGCCCAGTGTGGCTGTATTTGGAGATAGGGCATTTAAGGAGGTGATAAAGGGTAAATGATGGCATAAGGGTGGGGCCCTAATCCAATAGGACTCGTGTCCTTACGAGAAGAAGGAGGGACACCAGGAGTGTCTTCATAGAGAGAAGCCATGTGAGGACACAGGGAGAAGATGGCCATCTGCCAGCCAAGGAGAGAGACCTCAGGAGCAACCAACCCTACTGACACCTTGATCTTGGTCTTCCAGCCTCCAGAACTGTAAGAGAAGAAATTTCTGCTGTTCAAGCCACCCAGTCTGTAGGAACTTTGTTATGGCGGCCCCAGCTGCCTAATACACGCTTGCCACATGCACTGTGGGCTCCTCCAGCAGACATCTAGAGAACTAACATTCTTTCCTACTTTAAAATAAAGACACATTTTAAAAGACTGAACTAGAAAAAGATGAGGAGAAAAATAATACTTTCGAGAACCTGCTATTTGACCGGCATGATGTACAGGACACTGGTTGTTGGTGCTCGTTCAATATCCATCCCCCTTCTAATGAGGGTCCCTCGAGCCTCCTCCAAGAAACACTCCTGCCCTCACTCACAGTGTGGGGGCTGGGGGTGGTCACGTCTGCCCCCACCGTGGCTCCAGGAATGGCACATGGTACCGTAATGTGAAAGTGCATTAGGATGTTCCTTATCAGGATTTCTCAGCTTTGGCACTATTAACACTTGGGGCTGGAACATTTTTTTGTTGTGGGAGGCTGTCCTGTGCATTGTAGGATGTTTAAACACATCCTTCGCCTCTACTAGATACCAGTAGTACCCTTTGTTGGGACAACCAGAAATGTCTCCAGACATTGTCAAATGTCCCCTGATGGGGCAAAACTGGCCCTGGCTGAGAAGCCCTGAGGGCATGCAACCTCACTCAAGAAAATGAGATCGAGGCCTGGGACTTGAACTAGAACCAATGGAAGAAGAAGTTCACGCTGGGGATGCTGAGCAAGAACAATGTCACCGTGAGCTGCTGGGGCCATCTTGCTCCCACATGGGGAGATGCCCTGAGCATGACGCCAACACAGAGCGAGGCAGAGCCGAGAGACGGAGAAGACAGATTTCATTACAATATCATACAAGCTATTGGATTCAACTGAGTTATATTTTAGTTATGTGAGTCAATTAATTCCCTTTTGGGCCTAAGCCAGTTTGATTTGGATTCCCGTCACAGGCATTCAAAGAGCCTTCCAAGTGACAGGAGACATTCTGTAAATATTCCCTCATTCAACCCCGTAGCTGCTTCTCAGGTGGGTTTGCTTATCTGAGCTTTACGGATTCAAAAATGAAGGCCCGTCCCAGCTGCCTCTTCCTGGATCTCTACTTCCCATCCACAGCGCTTCCCGCAGTCATAATGACTCGCAGGATGAATCGTTCAGGGCCTGCCCGCCTGCCAGAGCATCAGCCCTGGGCAGCAGGCGTTGCACTCTTGTTTGTCACTGACGGCCAAGCGCCAAAAACAGCGCCTGGCTCCTGGGAGGTGCTCGAAAATGTTTGCTGAATGGCTGGACATGGTTACATGGTTTGGCCTAGAATCTGACCCAGGATCTCATTTCAAAGCCCATGTGAGTGTCCCTCCCTGTAGTTTCTTACATAATTTCTCTGCTTTGCCCCAAAGGGAAGAACTAGATCCAATGGGAGGTGTAAAGAGGCCAATTTCAGTGAAATTTAAATGACATATTCACAATTGGCTCTGCCAAACGATGGAATGAGCCAGCTCAGGAAGAGCTAGTGATGACGGTGATGGGGATGACGATGATGATGCTCGCGAACTTAAGTTGGGTGCTGACTCTGAGTCAGTCTCCAAGATGAGCACTTTATATTCACCATCTCAGTTAATCTTCATGACAACCCTCAGACATGGCCTCTACTTTACCCGCATTTTACTGAACTAGGTGAAGCTCAGAGAGCTCGTGTAACTCACACATGGCCCCATGAATGGCGAGCATCAGAATCCAGAGTCAAAGCTGGGCCTGCAGCCAGCGTCCATGCACCAACATGGTCACTGTCCTGTCTCATGAGGGTTCTGTCACTAGAGCCATGTAAGCAGATGATAGGTGACCCCAAATGAGGGGTGGGGATTCAACCAGAATTCTCTATGGCCAGAATTCTGCAAGCCAGAGACTCTAGGAGACGAAGAACCTACATCCCTGAGACCAGATAATGGGGGTGGCTCATCTCCAGAGAAGGTTCCTGGCCCCTTCTGCTCCCCTGTCCTCACCCCTCTCCCAGATCACAGAGGAGTCCAACATGTCCCAGCCAGGATCAGCCCCACAGCTAGATGTGCCAGTGACCAGGCCCATCTGACTCCGAGGACCGTCTGCTCTACCCAAACTTCCCTCCCAGTCACACGTTTGAGCCCCTTGCATTGGACCCCAGCCCAGCCTCACACATTGAGCCCAGCCTCCACTTCCCCCTGAAAGCCCCCATGGGAGACGAACAACCAGGCCCCAGGAAGCAATTGTAATCACACCATGCGATGGGAAGAGCGCAGGCTTGTGGTCAGACAGACCCGGGTCTGAAATTCAGGTCAACTGCATTCTTTGCAGCCTTGGGCAAGTTGCTGGGCCTCTCAAGGCCTCAGATTCATCATTTGTTAAACAGGGGCAATGATACCAACGAGAGTTGCAACTAGTAAATGATACATCATATGTCAAGCAGGGTATGTAGCCCAAGATGAATAAACGGTAGCCTTCTTTAATTTTTGCTCCTTTTCCTCCCAACAGAGTTACTACTATTCAAGCTGAGACTTCACCCCAATTCAACTTTTACTCCAATAATGATGAAAAAAGGAATTGGCCACTGCTTGGGGCATAAGCACCACACCCTTTGGTCTAATCTCTCTCGTCCTAGGACTACTCGAAAATTCAGTATGTTTCAATGCATTTTCTCTTTTGCTTTCCTTTTGCTTTTTTTTTCCAAAGATTTTATTTTTTTTGCCTTTTTCTCCCCAAAGCCCCCCGGTACATAGTTGTATATTCTTCGTTGTGGGTCCTTCTAGTTGTGGCATGTGGGACGCTGCCTCAGCGTGGTTTGATGAGCAGTGTCATGTCCGCGCCCAGGATTCGAACCAACGAAACACTGGGCCGCCTGCAGCGGAGCACGCGAACTTAACCACTCGGCCACGGGGCCAGCCCCTTTCATTTTGCTTTTTTGCTGCCATGTTGTTGAGGGTAGTAAAGCCACTTTTATTGCCTTCATTTCACACGTGAGAAAAGCGCTGGTTGAGAGGTGAGGTGACAAAGTCCCAAGGCCCAAAGTGCTTGCTGGGCCATGGCATCCTGACCCCGATTCCAGCGTGCCTCTCCCCCTACCACGTGCTGGGGTTCAGAGCGTTCTGATAGGGCAGCCTTGGGTACAGGTGCCATGGCCAATGTAAGGCAGGTACACCTCACAGGCCACAGAACCTGAGGCCAGGGTGACTCCCTCTAACTGCAACAGCCAAGGGGACTAGGGTCAGAGCCCGGATTGGGCCAGAGGGTAAGCAACAATGCCTCAGAGACCCTGGCCAGTGGTGCCAAGCTGGGGCAGCCAGACACTTCCTGTTGTCAAACGGTCGTGGCTTTTACAGCTCCGCTGCCAGCAGGGCCCTGACTAGATCTAACTAACTAGTGGAAAGATCATGGGGCTTCGGCTGACACGTGTTGGTTCCAGCCCGAGCTCAGGCACCGTGTGAGCTGGCTGAGTTTGGCAGATGCCCTAACCTCTCTCAACTCCCATTCTCCATCTGTAGACCCCACAGAGTAGAGAGAATTAAACAAGAGAGTGTGTGTGAGTGCCTGGAGCATGGGGGACCTTAGAAAAGGGCAGCTTTCACAGCATTATGCAATAGTTGTGCTTCCCTGGTACTGAGTTCCCATTAGGCGCTGCCCTGCAAGTGGCCCTGGGGATAAGGAAAATATCACCACCTCGCCTACCTCACTGGGGTACCACAGACCCTCGTGAATACCACATGGATGTTTTCAGGATGGCTTCCTGCCCCAGCCTTCAGAAAGCCTGCTCTGAAACACCATCAGTTCTAATTTGCTCCTTGTTTGGGATGTGAGGCCAGCTGTAAAGAAATCGGTACAACCTTTCTTAACAGTGTGTCTGTAGCCCCAAGGTCTGGGGGGATTTCCTAGGGTCTGTTGAATCTCCTCTCCAATTCAAGTCAATGCAATATGGAGATCTGTTGAACACCCACTATGTATGGAAGTCAAGGTGATGAGGAGGAGGATGGTAAATAATATGGTAAATAATAATAGCTTTTATTTATTGAGCTAGTGCTAATGGGCCATACTCCTTCCTTCATTTTCTCTAGCCTTTAGAACGTTCCTGGCAAGGTAGGAAGAATTGTCTCCATTTTACAGATGAGGAAACTGAAGTTCAAGTACATTAAGTGACTTGGCCAAGGGCACACAGCTAGGAGGGAAAGACTCATGATTCAAGTTCAGACATGAATGCCACAGAGACTCTGCTTTTTCCACTAAAACCTCAGTATCTCCCAGAGGTTATGAGCAAGGATATAAAGAAAACATTTGGGGGAACCTACTGATAAATCAATCTGATCTGAGATGAGTCTATGCCAAAAATAAGCAAGGAATGAACCTCACGAGGTAAAGTGGATCTGATTGGAGAGAAAACAAACGGGAAATTTCAACACAAAGTTTTTGATACTCACTGCAGCCATATTTGTAATATAAGAGACTGGAAATAACCCAAATGTCTATCAAAAGGGAAGTGGTTAAATAAATTATCATCCAGTCATATAATGGAAGACAGTCGAAGCACCTGATTTTTTAAAGAGCAGAGCCCTATGTATTTACATGGAACAATCTCTAAGACACGGTGCTGACTGCTCCACTTGCCCCTACACTCAGATCCACCTCCTCCCTCCCTCCCCTGCTCCATGCCCAGGGACCTGGACCTCCTGGACTGCTTCAGTAAGGCTCCTGGTTTTTCTGGCTTCCACTTGGGTTTGACCAATGAGAGGCGCCAGCAGCAGATTGGGAGTGGGAAGAGAGAGAAGCTAGGGTGTTTCCTCCATGTTCCTTGCCTGTTTGGAATATAGGGTTCCGACGTAGCCCATTCCCTCTGCAACCTCAGCTCCTGCTCATCAGCCCACTGTCCACGGCTTCACTTTGCCTTGACCTCTAGTGCCCCATTTCCTCCCCTTGCCCTTCTGGCATTAAAATCTCTCCAGTTGAACCATCTGGATGGAATTCTGTTGCCTGCTGGGATCCTGACTATGATACAGACATATTATGAACATTATGGAGGAGGTCCCCACACAGAGTTGGCCCCCACTGACCTCCCAAGAACTCTTCCAATCAGCTTCACCATTAACGTCCCCACGAGTCCACCGATGGCGAATATGGACACGGTCACAGACCAGAGCAGAGTCAGAGTGTCCGGGTCTGTCGGATGGCCATGCCTTCTCTCCCACGACTCGTTGTAAAAGGCCTTGATGTACTGAAAACAAACAACAAACCATGTTAGTCCTTCTGTTCCATTCTGCGGCGTGAAGCCAGCCGGCAGAGAAACAAAATAGTTTTTATAGAGCACTTTCTTTATGCCAGGCACTTCGCTAAGTTCCATCTGAGCTTTACGTCATTGAACGCTTCTAACAAATTTTGTGGATGGGGGCCATTTTTACCTCATTTTGCAGTTAGGGAAACTGAAGCTCCGAGAGACAAAGTGACTTGCTCAGTGAAGTGGCAAAACTGGGAGACTGTTTAAGCACTTGATTTTCTAAAAAGCAGAGCCAGATGGATTTATGCGGAACAAACTCAGATCCAACTCTGAACATGGGATAACCATTATAGCCAGACTTCTCCAACTTTGGTGCACAGCAGTCACCCAGGAAATGTGTTAAAAATGCACACACCAAATGTAAGAGAAAATATTTGCCATCTTGGGTGGACAAAGATACAATACACACACACAAAAACCCACTAACCATAAAAGAATAATAAAGAAACACACACAAAAAGAATAAGAAAAACATTTGGATTTCATCAAAATTAAAGTGTTCTGCTCTTCAGAAGACACCATCCAAAAATGAAAAGACAAGCCACAGACTGCACTAACATATTTGCAACACATACAACTACAAAGGACTTGTACGCACAATATATAAAGAACTCTTCAATAAGAAGAAGATAAACAACCCAATTAAAAATGAATGAAAGACTTGAACAGACTCCGAAGAAAATTCACATGATCAGTAAGCTAATGACATGATGTTCAACATCGTTAGTCAACAAGGAAACGCAAATTAAAACCACAATGAGATACCCACTTCACACTCGCCAGATCTCCACTGCTGTCAATTCTGATTCAGGGGGTTTGAGATGGGGACAAGGCGATTCTGATGTGCACCAAAGACTGAGGTCATGGCACTAAGCTCCCCAAGAGAATTCCATCCCCAAGATGCTCAGCTATCCACCGCCCCCAATATGGGCCCACAGATCTCTCCATAGCCAGCATAGGACGTTGCAGAAGAAGCATAAGTTCAGGTTGCACAGATTTGGGCTTGAATCTCAGCATCGTGATTTGCTAATAATTTAAGCCAGCTGGACCTTGGCTTCCTCATCTGCAAAATGGGAATGATGACACTGACACTGCATGATGTTGTGAGAGTCAAACAGGAGCTTGGAGCGGTGCCCAGCACTTGGGTAGAGCTCACACAATCCCCAGGAGGCTAAAATTAACGAGTCTGCTAAGGTTAAGTAGTGATCGATCTGCAGGTTAATGGGGGGAGTTGAATTTGTCCAGCCATCTTAGAAAACAGTTTGGCATCATCTAGTAAAGTTGACGATGTCCCTAACCTACAACCCAGAAACTTCCATTTCTAAAAAATTCCTCTAAAAAACTCTTTCCCATCTGCACTACGATATAGCTACCCAAATGTCCATGGTAGCATTGCTCATTACAGCCCCAAACGGGAAACAACTCAGATGCCCACTGAGAGTAGAGGGAAAAGCACGTGCCAAGACTACACCGCAGAAGAAAGCTCGGCATGTCCACAGAAGTGAAGGAGGCCAGTGGCATGGGATGGGACCAGTAAGAGAAAGAACGGGCCACATGGAGTTGGAAGAGCAGGAAAGGGTGGGTCACATGGGGCCTGAGAGGTCATGGTAACGAGTTTGCTTGTTATTTGGATGTTTCAGATGCAGTAGGAAACCACTGGAGAGATTTAAGCAAAGGGAGGACATGTGTGGTTCGCCTTTTCACAAGACCCCTCTGGCTTCCGCGTGGCGAGGGCATTAGAGGGCAGCTGGAGAGCAGGCTGGCACCCTGCTGGGAGCCACTCCAGCAGTCCAAGATCACGGTGGCCTGGACCAAGCAGTGGAGATGAGCGGAGGAGATGGATTTGAGATGTTCTGAGAGTAGACGGGACAGGACTAACTGGGTTACTGGCTCCAGGTTTGGGGAGCGGGCGTGTTGGAGATGGCAAAAGAGGAACACAGCAGACGGCCAGGTTTCTGGCTTAAGCAAACAGGCTGATGGAGGAGATGAGGAAAGGAGGGTAGCACCCTCTCTCTGCGAGGTATTTACCCTCTTCCCATTTTCTCTCTCCTTCTGGCTCCATAACTACCTTGCTCATAGTAAGGAGTGAGGCCAGAATATATTATCGACAACTAGCACTATTCCTAATGATGATGAAGTTTCCATGCCTTAATATACAAGACGTTCTGATTTGTCATCATCCACTGATTCACTCAACAAACATGTGCTGAGTACTGGGACCTGAGCTGGACACAGACATAAACCAGACACGGCTCGGGATCCCGAAGATCTTCTAGTCCACTGGAGCTGATAATGTGTTGTACTGTTTAAGGATGCTTTTAGCTGCAAGCAACAGGATATCCCAACTCAAAACAGCTAAGCAACAAGGACACTTATTAGCTTATATAGATACAAACTCACAGGAGGGGTGAGCTTCAGGACTGTTCATCTGGTGTCTCAGTAGCATGGTAAAGAATCCAGGTGCTTCCTGTTGTTTCACTCTGCTTTCCACAGTTTTGCCCTCATCCTAAGGCAGCATCCACTCATACCTGTAGGATGGCTCCTACTGGCAGTTTTGGCCACGTGCTTTCCCACTCATGTAAGACTGGGAGAGTAGTCCTGGCTCTTAGAGATCTCATGATGTCAAGAAGAACTTTCCCAGAAGCCTCTAGAAAACCTCTCTTTATGTCCTATTGGCCATGGTTGGGCATAGGCACCTTAAGTAATTCAATCATTGGAGAGTGCGATAGAACCGTTGCCTGGACCTCTGGCCCTGAACTCCGTTTCTTATCTTCTCCTTACCTTAGTAAACAGCACCACCATTCTCCAGTTTCTCAGCCAAAACCCATGAATTCATCATTAACTCCTGCCGTCGATCCATGCCCCTCAATTAAACCATCCTGACTCATCCCTACCCTTTATAGGTTGAATTGTGTCCCCCAAAATTCATATGTTAAAGTCCTAACCCCCACTACCTCAGAATGTGACCTTATTTGGAGATAGGGTCTTTCCAGAGGTAATCAAGTTAAAATGAGGTCATTAGGATGGAAAATCCTTAATCCTTAATCCAATGCGGCTGGCGTCCTTATAAAAAGGGGAAATTTGGACACAGAGACATGCATAGAGGGAACATGATGTGAAGAGACACAGGCAGAGAAGGCAACTGTCTACAAGCCAGGGAGAGAAGCCTGGAGCAGATCCTCCCTCACAGCCGTCAGAAGGAACCAACCCTGCCAACACCATGATCTTGGACTTCTGGCCTCCAGAACTGTGAGAGAAGAAATTCCTATTGTTCAAGCCACCAACTCTGGTACTTTCTTGTGGCATCCTTAGCAAATTAATACTCTGCCCTACCTCCAAAATACTTCTCACCACGTCCACCTGTCAACCCTGTCCAGGCCACCCTCCCCTCTCACTGGGACTCCGTAACAGCCTACTGTCAGACTCACCAAGGTGCTCTGTGCAGCCCCTCTGAGTGGGTACCGTGCTGTCAGTGGCTGCACATTAAGCTAACATTGACCACTCAGTTTTCGTGTACTCCAGTGGCCATCTGTCATCATTTTGGCTACTCAGCATCAAAATCCCCCTTCCCATTTGGGAGAGCTTCTTGTCTCATGAGCCCTGTGGGAAACAGAGCCCACTCATCACTACAGAGGTAGACAATGCCAGACACCTGCTCTCCCAGCATCCTCTGCAACTAGGGACTGGACGTGTGACTGAGGCTCAACCAATCAGAGCCTGGACTTTGTATGACTGTGTGAGGCTAAGAAATGGGGCTGGAGCTCCGGCAGGATTGGGTTTGGGGGCAGCGGCTGTGGGAGCTGCGGCGTCCTACGCCAACAGTGCAGTAGACAGCAGTGGTGACTGCAGGGGACCCTCCAGGACCTGCTCTGGGTGTGCTGTGGGGTGTTATCCCAGGCTGCAGAGCTTCTGAGCCTGGCTCGCCAGTCTGCCCAGCAACCCTGCCAGCTGCTCACTATTTCTTCAACAATTTCTTTTTCAGCTTCAATCAGACAAAATTGTTGTTATTGTTTACAACTACTGAAACGCTACCAAAACATATAAATTATCTCATTTTATCCTCACGACAACCCTCGTGGGAGACACCCTCATTACAGACGAGGGAACCGAGAGTTACATAACTTGCCCACGGACACGTGGCTAATCTGTGGTGGAGGGAGATTGCGCAGGGTCTGCCTGACTTCAGAGCCTGTCGCAACAACCCATTAATGGACTCTTCATCTCACGCTGATGGCACGAAAGTTAAGCAGCTAAGTCCAATAGGACATTTATTGACTTAGAGGTCAATACCAATTAGGCCCTTGTTATGAGCTAGACACTCTGTCAGGCCCTGCAAGTGCCACAGCGACAAGCCTCAGGAGCACAGAGTGTAGGAGCAGAAACAGTGAGACAGTTGCTGAGCCAAAGGGATGGCGGGGCCACAGGAAGGCACGGGTGCAGGATGCCCGAGGGCTAGAGCAAGTATTTACAGCATTGAGACCCTTCCGAGAAGACGGCAGAAGGAATGCGTATCCAGAACTTCAAAGGCACCCCTCCTGCCACCCAATAATCAGGAGACCCCAAGGCAGAGAGGGTCATCCTTGGATGTGACCGTGGCCCCCACTGCAGTCCTGCACTGATTCAGGCAACGGTGGCCTTGCCGAGACCCACTCCAGACAGCCTCTCATCACCACGCTTGCAGCCACGACCAGTTTCCAGGAACTAAAGTACAGAAACCAAAAGGCTGCTGTTTGGGGACATTTTCTCTTTTCTCTTCTAGCCATTCAGGAGCCCGGTGGGAGACGGGGTGCCCTCCTATCGTGCATGCTAGGCATTGCTTTGGGAGCCTGTGCAGAGATTCCTTATTTCGATTTTGGGAAGCTGGAGGAGGGAAGCCTCGCAGAGAGGGGAGCAGGCTGAGACTCGCAGCATGGCCTGTGCCCCTGCAGAAACACGCTCCTCACACGGCCCCCGAAAGCTCATTTCAGAGTGACGCCTTTTGCGGTTAACTGTTTGTCTCCTTCAGGTGTGAATCAGCAAAGGCCTCCATGAAAGGCAGCCTGAAGGCCCCTGGGACAGCAGCAGCCAGATGATGAAGGCCGTTCAGCTAATTATTTGCATAAACCCTCAGTGAATTGAGATTTGTGGCTCTAATAAATGGGAACACCGACTTGTAGTGCGGGATACAGAGCAAGTACTTCAATGACTGTGTTTCAAATTGAGTTTCTGCTGTGGGTCAGTCAGCACATAATAATACAAAAGGTAACCCAGACATCATATTTACAGCATGCCATGCACTATTCTAAGACCTGGACACACGTGAGCTCATGTCATCCCCCCACAACCCTCTGAGTCAGGGACTGTGTTTCACCTTCTCTTTCAGGCAGATAAGGAACCTGGGGCACAGAGCTGTCAGGGGCTTTCCCAAGGTCACACCACTCCCAAGGACTCAAACCCAGGCAGCTGGGCTTCAGAGCCCATCTCTTAACCACTCTTCTATTCCTACTCTTAGTGTAGAAACTATAAAACTGATTGTATCCACACCTTGGTTGCACGTTGAAAAGCTGGATTAGGGAAGAAGAGACACGGAATGAAGATTGGTTGACTGCTAAGCCTCGACCAGACATCTGTATCCCGTGTCTCAGCTAACCCGTGCAGCCAGCCGGTGAAGTTTCCTTAAGAGCAGAGAACTCTGGAGGTGAGAAATGCATCTGGAAGCCATCCAGAATGTTGTGGAACTCCAGAGCCTGCTCACGATGACAGTGTCTGTGCTCTCCTCTTCCTGGCCACACTGCCAGGTCACATTTCTCAGTGCCTTGCATCAGGGTGGGGTCATACGACTACTTCAGGCCAAGGCAGTGTGCGCAGAAGTGATGTGTGTCACCTCCACGGAGGGATTCAGCCTTTGTGTTCCTTCTCCTCACTCACTCCCTTTTTTTGCAGGCTGGTCATTCACAGGGGAACCAGCAGAGCCCTCTGAAGCCCTAAGGAAGGGTGGAGCCACTCAGCTGAAGGAGCCCGGGCCCCTGAGCGACTGCACGGAGCAGAGCACCCCCACTCACCTGCTCTGGATGGCGACAGGAATGGGAGACGAACTCGCATTGTGTTAAGGCCCTGAGATATAGGGGCTGTTGGTTATAGCAGCTCATTGACCCTAACGCAGTCAACCTGCCTGCAGAGCCCCTGCCATGGCAATCTCTGCGACACAAGGCTGCCTGGAGGAGGAAAGACTGAGGCGAAGTCAGGAAGGGTAAGCAGGCTTGGAAAGACGGGCCTCCAATTAGACGTTTCCTTTTATTTTGGGGGGAACTTGTAAGACTCCATTCGAAAAAAGTATTCTGCAATATAATATAGTTTTAAGATCTCTGTGCCAGTCAGTCTCTAGCCCATCTCATTCATGCATTCCTCATTTCACTTTTCCACTGGGCCTGCTTCCAAGAGGCCCATTCTTGTGTCTTTCTGTCTGGCTCTACAAACCTGCTTCCTTACCACCAGGGGCTCAATGCTTAAGGGCCCTCAGAATCCACTTTATTCAACTTTCATCTCTGCCACTGCTCTGCTGGGTGATCTTGAGTAAGTTACTTAACCTCTCTGTGCCCCAAGTTTCTCACCTGTTAAATCATTTCCCTCCTTAAAGAGTTACTGTGAGGATTTAATATGAGAATGAATATAAAGCCCTGTGCTGGGTCCACAAGAAGCACACAATAAAAATCAGAAACTGGAGTGGCTGGCAGTGGTGTTGATATCATTATTTCTGATCAGTAAAATAAGGGGCCTAGACTCGTTTATTTCTCACGTCTGGGAATCCATGAATGGTTTATCACTATGTCCCCAGCCAACAACTCAGAGGCCAAGCTTCTGGCCATAAATTGAACTATGCAATTCCTGGCCAGAAGACCTGGCTTAGAGCCTGCAAATGATGACAGGAAATTGCCAGACAATGGGAGGCCACTTACCTTGTAGCCTGTTTTACAATATTAATGCTCCTTACTGATTCACAGAAAGCCTGTCATAAATTCTCCTAAATTTGTTCTCAGGAGTGCTGTAAAATATATATAAACAGAACGCTTTTGTGGAGGGCCCGAGTGCACGTGCCATTCGAGGCACACCAGAGCAGGTCATGCCCACAGCTGCTCAGGGATTTGCAAAGACCGCCCACACTGCTGAAGACACAGGCACAGCGAGCAAGATACGGAAGTCCTTACAAACCAGGCTCTTTGAAGGAAGGACCACAGAGGGACAAAATTCCACAAGCCCAGCAGTGCCACCTAATGTCACCTGGATACCGGAGAGAAGGCTTCCGGTGCAGAAAAAGTTAACACATCCAGCCTGAAACTGCCTGCTTGCAAGGCTGGCCCCAGGCTGGCATCGGGGAACTTGGATTTCGAGAGGATTCCCACCATTCCCAGAATTGACAGGCGTGGCTCACGGAGCCTAGGCTGTGCCAAGAGTGTGGTTTATGCTGCACACCTGCTTTCCTTCTGGAGTGAGGAATCGTGCACATGCTGAGCAGAACGTGCCCATGAGGCCAGCCTCTAATAAAAACCCTGAACTCTCAGTCTCTGATGAGCTTCCCCGGTGGCCCACACTTCACCTGTTGTCCTACTTCTTGCTGGGGGAACTAAGCACATACCGTGTGACTCCACTGGGAGAGGATTCTGGAAGCGTGTGCCCGGTTTCCTCTGGACTTTGCCCCACGCACCTTGTCTCTTTGCTGATTTTCCTTCGTATCCTTTCACTGTAAGCAATCGCAGGCGTGGGCAGGACTACACGCCAAGTCTTATGAGTCCTCCGAGTGAATTGTCAAAACTGGAGGTGGTCTTGGGGACCCCAACACACCTCTCGGGACCTAAGGAAAAGGTCCAGCAGCCACTTTGACTTGACATTTATCTGCATGTTTGCGGTGGCTTTCTCCTCCCCGCTGCCTGAGTCCCCTGGAGGAGAGTGGCTAACTGGGCAGGAAAGAAGCCTCTGTACTTCTAGACAGCTGAGAATATTCTGCTCCCATGGCGGGCTTTCAGAGTGAAAACCAAACGCGATGAGAAAGGATGCATCCATCGCAAGCAATTGTCAGGCAAGGAAGACTTCCAGAGCTTTCTGGGCTCCCCGCTCAACCAGCTTTGCAATGAGGGGGCGTGGCCTGACCCTCGGGTTTAATTATACAGAACATGAAGGATGGAAGATCCATTTTCTACTTGGCCCCAGGCAGAAGCAGAGAAGTGTGTGCCCTCCCAAATAGCCTTCTTATTCTACAAAAATTAATCCTTAGCCTCTCTCCTGCTGGAACATTCTTCTGGGAGACTGCATAGCTGTGTTTGGGGAGGCGGGGGGGAAGGGGGGCGCCTTCACGCAGACCTCTGACATTTCCCTCTCCTTCCAGCATGGCCTCCGCTCGGCTGGAATGAAAAAGGCGAGTGTTTTCATTCTGTTCAAATTACTTATGGCTGCCAAAAACCAGTCTTGAGGCAGCAGGGGCTGTCAAAGGGCATCTGATCCGATCCAGTTCAGCAAGATGGTTCTGACTACTGATTCTGGAATGACTTACTTTGTAGAACAGGAGTTAGGACCCCAGCTTGCAGGTGGGGCTGCTGGAAGGATTAAACAAGGGTGTGGAGTCCCCAGCATGATGCCGGCATGGAGCAGGTGCTCGAAAATCTCGACGTCTCTCTGCTGTGGGTCAGAATCAGAATGTTCCCAGGCCCACCAGCAGCCCTGCTCCAACAGGTTCCCTCCGGGTTTTCCCGACTGCCCGCCCTGGGGGGCCTGCGGGCCTCTGCTGGCTGTCTGACTACAGCACAGAGGGGCCCCAGCTCTCTCAGCAGAGCTTCCATTCCCCCAGCCCTAACGGGACCACGGTCCTTTCCCCTCTACATCCAACAGAGGCATCTTTCCCAGAGGAAGTTTATGACATAAGAAAATTCTGAATCAAAGATGCGGGCTTCCTGGCTCCAATAAGCTGGGGAGCCTAGGGGAGGGAGCAGGCAGGGGTGGCACCCACTGTCCCCCAGGCCTGGAAAGGCCCCCCTTCTCCTGGTAGCCAGCAGCTCTGCCAGCTCCGATTAAAACCAAACCAAACCAAAATGACTCACAGCTCCCAATTTAAACAAGGCAGCAGCATCTTACACTACAGAAAAATGGGAAACAACCTAAGAGGACTGCAAAGGGAAGATGGGACACCCACATGATGCACAATTCACAGCCATTAGAAATCCCGGGGATGGAGAATTTTCAATAACCCATGAAAATGTTCATAATATAAACACTAACCCCCCCAAAAAAGACGCTCTTTGGAAAAAAGAGTAGATTTAGACAAAGTCTTAAAAGTGGCCTCTGGGTGGGGCCAAGGTTGTGACTGTCTTGTTCAGACACAGGATGCCATCCACTGGCCGAGCGGCCGTGGGCCAGTTACTCAGTGTCTCTCCTCCTGGGTTCCTCTCTTTGCAGAAGGGGATTATCCCCACAATACCTGCCATGCGGGATTCATAGTGGTCGTTTTAGTATTTAGTCTGCCTGTTCTGTTTGCTTTCTCTAATAGAAGCCCGTTTTGCTTTTATATGTAGTGAGACAAGGTGAGGCAAAAGGAAGAGAGAAGAAAGAAAAAAGCGAGAGAGAAAGACTCTGGGGTTCAAAAACCAAAGGCAGTCATGTTCCACGCTCAAATTAACCAGAGACACTCATTTCATCAAAGTAATTGCCACCTGTTTCTGACAGGAGGCACAGGTTTCTCCTGTGACCTCGGCCCTCTGCCGCCAAGACGCCCAGCCCCACTGCGCCGCCATCAACCTGCCCAGCGCCCGCGTCTTTCACAGGATCTTTACACAACATCCTTCTCAGTTTTCCTGAGAATTGGCCTCAGGCCACACCGCGGTGCCCTGCCACATGCCACGTGCCCCTGCTTCTCTGAGAGCGCCAGGGCTCCCAGAACAGTCGCTAAAACCGCAGCCTGGGGTGGGATGAACCGAAGGACCAGCACTCACTCGTTCCTGGGCCCTCTGTTCGCGGGTTCATTTGAGCAGCTTCTAATGTCTGAGGCTAACTGGGGTGGCTGTGCTCTTGCAGAGAGATCATTATTGAAGTCTTTATTGCCACTTGTTTACTTTCCCTTATGGAAGGAGCAGGGAGAGGAAGATGATGGAATATTTCATCTCTGCTGGGAAATTCATGGGAAGTCAAATGAATTGTTCTGCAGAAGCCCTGGGTTTAAATACTAAGACCAAACGTCACCAATCAGAAATCCCTGGAAAGGCGAGTAGTTCATTATGAAAGCCAAACCACTCACTGTTATTTTTGTGGATGCTGGTTTTGCTTCAAAGTCCGAATTGATAGGAGTGAGGCAGTTAGACCCAAAAGTTCTCATCCATTCTTTCTCTCCCAGTCCGCCCTTCTCTCATTCACTAATTCATTTAACAATTTTTTTTTAGTATTTTCATGTTTTGAACATACATTTGTATAATATACATTGCATATATACAATATACAGTTGTATAATTAAGAATTTGGCTGGCCTTTCTCCCTGGTTCTTGGAAGGTAGCCTCTAAACTCTTGGAATTTCCTGAGTGATCAGAATGTTTTTGTTATTCATGGTGGGGGGGCCTCTCAGACCCGCCTGATGGTTTATAGAAATGAGATAACTCAGGTTGGGGGTGGCCATGCTAGGAAGACCAACCATGCGGTTAGAGGGTTAGGGCTGGGAGCCAGGTGACATTAGCCCTACCTCCAAGGAGGGGAGGGGGACTGGAGATTGATCTGCTCAGTCATGCCCAAATAATGAAACCGCAATAATAACTCTGAATGCCAAAGCTCGGGTGACCTTCCCTGGTGGACAGTGCTCTGTGCGTTGTGACACATAGATGTGCTGGGGGGTGCATTGCGTCCCGACTCCCTGCAGGGCGATCACCAAAAGTTTCCTGTCTGGAACCCCCACCCCAACCTCACCCTATGTGTCTCTTCTTTTGCCTGGTTCTGATTTGTATCCTTTCTGCAAAAATAAAACTGTAGTTGTAAGTATAGTGCTTTCCTGAGTTCTGTGAGTTATTCTAGCAAATTATCAAACCTCAGGGCGTAGTGGGAACCCCCAAATCTGCAACCAGTTGGTCAGAGTTGTGGGCGGCCCTGGGATCCCTGAGCTTGCGGCTGGCGTCTGAGGCAAGGGCAGTCTGTAGAGGGCTATGCTCTTAACCTGTGAATTTGGCCCACCTCTGGGTAGCCAGCACCTAAAGGCAGCGCCTAAAGGCATCGCAAATCTTTACGCCAGGCCCTCTGCTGGGCGCCGGGGAAACAAATGACCAAGATTTGGAATGACAGTGCCCTGCAGAATCCTGTCTGCTGTACCTTTTGCTAAACCTCCAAGCACTTGCCTGCACTATAGGCCAGGAACCGGGCAAACAGGAGCCAGTGTTCACTCTCCATGCCTGGAATCAGCCCTAAACCATCCCTCCCACCCACCTTCCATCTGTTCTCCCAGACACAGCATTCTCTGTTTGCTTCCTAATTCCTATTTTCCCTCATGCCTCCTATTCAACACATTCATTTAGCTCAACTTTGGTCCTTTTTGGTGACTCTTCTGAATATCCACCCCAGTGGTCATCCTGCTGGAGGCTGGCCACTCTCTCAGGCCCCTTGCAGCATGCCTGTGGGCTCATCCTGCAGCCACAGGCCCTGCATGAGTCTCGGGCAGGAATGTATTCAGGCCCGCCACTGCTCACCAGATGGTCCTTGTGATTGGTCATGCTTGAGCCCCATCCCCTTTGGGACCGTCCTTGTCTTTGCAGGTCCCCTTTGGACCAGAGCCTGGCCTCCAGACTGTCTACTCGGGCTCAGACCTTGCCTTTCTTTAGAACACTGCTTCCAGAATCTTCCTGTAGACTCTTTGGACAACACCCATGAACAAGAGTTTTGACTCATGCCATGTGCTGACACATGACCTCGCCCAAGCTGCACCAGCGGTGCCTGCCCAAGGATAGGCACCCCCCTCAGCTCCTGGAGAACAGCCCCGGGATCCCAGAAACCACGGCCCCGCCAAGCCTGTGAGGTCTCCATCCAGCCCTCCCTGCCCTCTCAGGTGGGAGCCAGACACTGGGGGCCCTCAAGAACCAAGAGGACCTCTCCCACCACAACTCTGCCAGCCCCGGATTATGGTAACAGCACTAATGAAGCAGATCCCAGGCAAGCGACATTCTCCTGCTGAAGGTCAAGGCTTAAAATGGCATAAATCTAAGGCCATTTGCCAGATTTCAGATTAGCGTCTTTACTTGCATTCATGACTGCTTGAAAATTCAAGCAATTACGTTAGATTTGATTGGTATGTAAATTAGCCCCGAATTTTGCACAGCCTTTTACAAGGACATCAGAATGCTTTAGATAGACAGATAAGTAGGTAGGTAGGTAGGGAGGGAGATAGACAGTACCAGGCCAGTTAGAATTAGTCATTGGAAACAGAAAAGACACAGGCTTAGACACACAGCAATAAATGGACAAAAGAGCGAAAAATATTGGGAAATGTACTATCTGTAGGAAAATTCACTGCTTGTGGATTAATTGTTCATAATGCCAGCCAGCTCTCTGCCAGGAGGTCCTAAGCACACCAGGCAGCCACGGGACACCTTTCCTAGAGCCTCTAGCACAGAGGTTAGCAAACAACAGCCCAGCCAGTGGGCTAAATCTGGCCCACTGCCTGTTTTTGTAAATAAAGTTTTATTGGCACACAGTCTTGCCCATTCATTTACATATTGTTTATGACTGCTGTCTCACTACAAAGGCAGAATTGAGTAGTTGGGACAAAGACCTTATGGTCTACAAAACCAAAAAGCTCTAGCGGATCAGCTTGGTGGAGCAGAAAGAAGGTACACTTTAGCACGAGATGGACCTGAGTTCAAGTCCCCATCTGTGTGACCGTGGTATGGGCAGCACTAGAATTTTTACACAGGACAGACTCACAGCTGAAAATTTGGTTGGGGACAAGGAGGCCTAAGGGACTTGCCTTGGAACTGCATTTGCACACAAAGAACTTTTTTAAAAATCTAAAATGTATCCATTTACTCATTTAGCAAATATTTATTATAAATGCTTCCTGTTATCGGTGCTGGCACCATAGAAGCAAGAAAACCATGAAGTCTGTGTCTTCATGGGGCTTAAATTATAAAATGAGGGGAAGGATAGATAAGAAGCAAATAAACATATAATCTCTCAGGCAGTGCTAAATACTATAAACAGAAATAAGCATAAGAGGCCACCGAGTGATGGAAGGTGCTATTTTGGTTGGGCTGGTCAGGGAAGACCTCTCTGAAGAGGGGACAGTTGAGCAGAGGCGAGAGGGAATCTAAGGAGAGAGCAGAGGACTATCTGGGGAAGAGCGTTTCAGGCAGAGGGAACAGCAAGTACGAGGGCCCTGGGGTGCCAGCGTTTGAGGAGCAGCAGTGGGGGCGGGAGGCCGAGCGGATGGAAATGAGAGAGTGAGGGGGAAAGCGCTGGTGAGGACAGCAGCGCGGCCACTAGGCGCCAGATGCCCTGGGCTTGTAGTCCGTGGCGGTATGGGCTGTTTTCCAGGGCGATGGGCAGCCGTGGGGAGTTCTAGCAGAGGCACAATACACTGCCTTACTTTGTAAAGGATGCCCCTGGCCTTTGGGTGAAAATAAACTGTAGGAGCCAGAGTAGAAACAAGAAAACCAGTCAGAAGACCCCACAGTGGGCCAGACTAGACACTGACTCGGTGGTGGCTGCTGGGGTCGTGGTGATGGTGACCAGAGCACCACCACAGCACAGAAACCCTCAAGATTCAATGGCCAAAGACAGTAAAGATTTCTTTCTAGCTCATGCCACACCTAGTGCACATCAGACAGTTCTCTGCTATCTTGTACCTATGCCATCTGGGGGAAGAGAGAACTAAAGAACCTTCTGGAATATCTTCCAGAGCCAGGCCTCAAGCGGCTTATAATCACTTCTGCTCACATCCCCTCGGCCAAAGTGGGTCGAGGACCCTGCATGGACGCACAGGACACACGGGAGTTCTCCTCCGGATGCGGCAGGACCCGGAGTCAGATTCCAGGGGTTCTTTGAAAGCAGGGTGGACAACATGGACATTCACTTAGAGCGACCATGTTGAGAAGAAAACAGTGGAAGTTTAGGGAGCGAATGCTAAAGGGCCCCCAACCCGCCCCAGGAACTTGGACACATTAACTCCCCTGGCCTCAGCTTCCCCGTCTAGGAAACGGGTTAGTTATGGGTCCCTCACAGAATCGCAAAGAGGATTAAATCCGACGCCCTACAAACCATCCCTGACATGAGCAAGCGCTGCTCGTGCCCACAGGGGAGTTATTTTCGTTATTGGCGTTCCAGAAAGTTTCCGGATATCTGAGGAGAGAGAGAAGCCCCGTTGTCAGGTTGCCGCTGGGGGGCACTCAGGGCCAATGTCGGCTGCCGCACGGGTTGTTCAGACAGTGAAGTTCTGCCTCACCCGATGGTAAGGAGCCACGGCCAGCGGTCCCTCTGTGCTCCTGCCACCACCTGGATCCTAACGATCCCACCACTCAAGAGCTGAAGCTGCCCCCGGGCCCTGCATCACTGCTAAACCAGCCGCCCTTCCCATGGGTCAGTGTCCACCTGTGGCTTATCTTCATCAGCACCCTCCCACAGCAGCCTCTTCCCGCCATCTCTTCCGGGTCTCCTGGACCCTGAGGCTGCCTCGCTCACCCATCCCTACGCCCACTGCAAGGGGAAAAGAATTCTGAGTGATCACTACACACCTGGCTGAGCTCCTCCAACATCAGGCCGCCTTTATTTCTCACGGCCACTTCACAAGGCGCTGGTTACTACCCACCTGCAGAGGCGCCCATGTGGGATTCGCATGGAGGCTCCAGCTCGAGGCGGTTTCCACCCTGGGAGGGCCTCTCCCGCCGAGCCTTAGCCCTCAGCCCCCTCTGGTGCTCGCAGGCTGGCCAGCGCTGGCTTGTGCTCCTGTTCTGGCCCCTGAGACCCTCCTCGAGCTGGCCCTGGAGCCCCTTTCCACCCTTTGGACCCCACAATCTAGACCATTCCCAGAAAGGCCCCTGCTCTCTCTCAAGCCCCAGCAAGGGCCCCTGACCTTCCCAGGTAGAATCAAGTCCTTCCACAGGCCTGTGTTTGTATCTCTGCACAACATGTCCTGGACATGTGTCACTGCTGCTGGTCTGGGACAGGGACCTGTGTCCTGTTCATCTCTCTACTCCAGCACCTACCCACATGACACAAGCAAGGTGAACACACAGAGCAGGCCACTGAGGATCTACTGCCTATTTAGCCCTCTCTGTTTCTAAGGAGCAACATGAGTCAAACACGAAGCATTAGGGCCTGTGACACACCTTCAGGCAAAGCACGAAACGGGGCTCCAAGCCTGCCGGTCTGCTTCAAGACTTGCTATAAAGCTCCGGCAGTCAAGAAAGTGCAGCACTGGTGAAAGAAGAGACAACTAGATCAACGGAATGGAACAGAGAGCCCAGAAATAGGCACACATAAATACAGTCAACTGATCCTTAACAAAAGCACAAAGGCAATATAAATAATGGCGCAAAGATTAGTCTTTTAAACAAATGGTGCTGGAATAACAGTCATCTACATGCAAAAAAAAAGAGAGAGAATCCAGACCCAGATCTTATACCCGTCATAAAAATTAACTCAAAATGGATCACAGACATAAATGTAAAACACAAAACTATGAAACTCCTAAAAGACAACACAGGAGAATATCCAGAGGACCTTGGGCATGGCGGTGACTTTTTAGATATAATACTGAAGGCACGACCCATGAAAGAAACAATCGATAAGTTGGACTTCATTAAAACTAAAAACTTCTGCTCTGTGAAAGACAACGTCAAGAGAACCAGAAGTCAAGCCACAGACTGGGAGAAAATATTTGCAAAAAACACAGCTGGTAAAAGGCCGTTATCCAAAATATACAAAGAACTCTTAAAACTCACCAATAAGAACATGAACAATCTCATTTAACAATGGGCAAAAGACCCAACAGACACCTCACCAGAGAAGACATACGGATGGTAAGTAAGTATTTGAAAAGATATTCAACATCACATGTCATTAGGGAATTGCAATTTAAAAGAAGATACCACTATACATCTATTAGCATGTCCAAAGTCCCAAACAATGACCACATGGAATGCTGGCAAGGCTGTGGAGCAGCAGGAGCTCTCCCTCACTGCTGGAGGGAATGCAAGACGCTACAGCCTCTCAGGAAGACAGTCTGTCAGTTTCTTACAAAACTAAACAGCTCTTCCCATCCGACCCAGCAATCAGGCTCCTTGGTACTCACCCAAATGAACTGTATGTCCACACAAAAACCTGCACATGTGTTTACAGCAACTTTATTCATAATTGCCAAAACTGAGATGCACTCAAGAGGTCCTTCAGTAGGTGAGTGGCTAAGTAAACTCTGGTCATCCAGACAATGGAATATTATTCAGCGTTAAAACAAATGAGGCAGGCCAGCCCCATGGCCTAGTGGTTAAGTTCACTCGCTCTGCTTCGGCCGCCCGGGGTTCATCAGTTTGGATCCCGGGCGCAGACCTACATACTACTCATCAAGCCATGCTGTGGCAGCATCCCACATAGAAGAACTAGAATGACCTAAGACTAGAATATACAACTAGGTACTGGGGCTTTGGGGAGAAAAAACAAACAAACAAACAAACAAAACCAAATGAGCTTTGAAGCTATGAAAAAACACGGAGGAAACTTTAATGCATATGACTAAGTGAAAGAGGACCATGATTCCAACTATGTGACATTCTGGAAAAAGCAGAACTATGGAGACAGTAAAAAGGTCAGTGGTTGCTGGGGGTCAGTGGGGAGGGAGGGACGAACAGGCGGAGCACAGAGGATTTTTAGGGCAGTGGAACTATTTTGAAAGATACTGCAGTGGTGCGTACATGTCATTACACATTTGCCAAAACTCATAGAATACACAACTCCAAGAGCGAACCCTAATGTTAACTGCGGACTTTGGGTGTTAACATTTGTCAAGGTAGGTTCATCGATTACGACAAAAATACCACTCTGGTGCAGAACATTGATAGTGGGGGAGGCTGTGCGTGTGTGAGGGCAAATGGTATATGGGAATTCTCTGTACTTTCTGCTCAATTTTGCTGTGAACTACTCTAAAAAATAACGTTTATTAATTTAAAAAAATTCTTTTGAATGAATGAATGACAGAATCGCTCCTTCCTTGTGTTCCCACAGTCATTGCTATTATTTTCACCTATACCATTCTATTCCAGGTTCAAGTTTTTCGTGTCTCTTTGCTCCACAAGTCATAGATTCTCCACCCTCTGCTGGAGGTTCTGCAGAACTTTCAACATGAAACAAAAGTCCAAATTCCCAGTCCTCCTTTAAAGACAAGGATGGACAAATCAGACCCCATCTCAGGACGATATTACAACGACAGAATCAAAGCCATTGACAGATGCAAGAGTTCAGAGAAGCCACCTAGGCCCCCTGGCTTTCAAACTGTTTTTAGCATCAGAATCAATTTTTCAAATGAACTTACACAGAACTCCAAAACAAAAGAGTTAACAGAGTAAAGTACAGGGCTGTCCTGGCACAAACAGAGGTTGCATCCCTGAGGCACCTCTGAAAATCCCAGGGCTCCTGGGAACCCTTTGGGACCCACTGGTCTGGCCTCTCCTGAGTTTTGCACACAGGGATACTGGGCCCCCAAACCGGATGAAACTGGATGAAAAGCATCCAGGAAGGTCCACAGCCTGGCTCCTGTCGCCGCCT
Source organism: Equus quagga (assembly GCF_021613505.1). Taxonomy (NCBI): domain Eukaryota; kingdom Metazoa; phylum Chordata; class Mammalia; order Perissodactyla; family Equidae; genus Equus; species Equus quagga. Next base: position 148,266,753 of record NC_060269.1, on the reverse strand, counting down.
CTTTAGCTCCTGCCCTATGCTCCCCAAACACATCCTGTGCCCCAGCCACATCATACCTGCACTTTCGCAAAGGTTTCACAACTCAGGCCTCCAAGCCGATGCAGAATCCCCTCCTCTAGGAAATCTTCGCTCACACCCCCACCCACCTTACCCCAAGGGGGGAGGTAGGTCAAGCAGAAGCAGCAGCCCCCCGGGCAATGGGTAGCACCTAAACCTAGGTAGATGGGGGCGGGGGGGGGGGGGGGGGGGGGGGGGGGGAGCGGTTTACAAAGGCCTGGGGGAATTGCACCCAACGACAGGATTCCAGACAAAAGCAAACAACGGTCTTAACCAAGTGACCTTTGGCTGTGATTAAAAGCCATAAATACAAAAAGAGCAAATCAAGAAAACGTTTCTATGCATAAGGTACCTCCGTGGCTCCTCAGACTCTGTGCTCCCCGGCCTGAAATAAGACCCTCAGGATCAGCCCGGGACCTCCAGAGGCCCCCTCCTCTGCCTACACTCTCCCAGGACACCCACACTCCAGCCATAAGGAACTGACCTCCCACAGTGCCATCACCGTCTATTTTTGTATCTCCCAGCCACCCTCAAGGGCGGGGGCTGTTCTCACTCCCTCTGCCCCTCCTCTCTCCCCAGTGTCCAGGGAAGGTCTGGCCCGGAAGCGGCCTGGGAAGGTGCAGAATCGGGTACCATCCCGGGCCAGCCGGTAACACCTGAAGCTTTCCGCGTCGCCGCAGCGCCCTCTGCCGGGGGCATCGGAGGCCGCGGGCACTCACCGGAGCCGGGGCGTTCACCACAGAGAGGTTGTACCCGTAGAGGAAGGAGGAGCCGAAGGCGCCCACGAGCGAGGCCACGATGAGCGAGCAGGACCAGTCCTGGGAAGGGAGAGGACAGCACGTCAGACCCGGCCCCCGGGCGCAGAGCCAAGGCCCCGCGGGACGCATCTGGAGGCCGTCCCGGGAACCCCAGGGCAGCCCCACCACCGGCCTCCTCGCCCGGCTGCGCAAGGATCCTTCAGACGCAGACCTGACATCCTTAGCAGGGGCTCTGTAAACTGCTACTCATTTATTTTAGTCGAATTTGCCCAGTTTCTGACCCACATGGGAGCAAAATCAAAGCTCGCCTACGTTGCCAGCAGTAGCAGCTGGCACTTCGGAAGAGCTATGGGCCAGGCGTTGTTCTGAGCGCTTTCTGCGTATTACCTCATGGAATGCTCGGATCAGGGCTATTTTATCCGGATTTTACAGGTGAGGAAACAAAGGCACAGGGCTGTCCCTAGTGCTGTCTGGCATGGGGGGCTGGAGCCCAGGTGGGCTGGCTCCAGCACTCAGTAGTCATCACTGCACCACGCTACCTCTCCCCACTGCCTCTTCACCTGGAAGCAGTGTCCTGAGGCTGCTGACAGCCACACTGCCGCACACAGACACACCTATGAAGGTACTGTTCCCTGCTGGGGTATCAATCTACAGGCCAGTATGAGCACCTCTGGACAAGGGCCTACAGACAGAGAGAGACAGGGCTTGACCGAGAGAACAAGGCATTTACCTCCGTGTAATCCTGTCCTGTGGCTCCATCCAAGGATGGCCACAGCCACAACGAGACCTGGAGCAGAAACATCTGGGCCCCTTGGCAAAGGCTGACCAGCTGGCAGGAGCCAGAGGAGGAAGGCCTGCTTTCCTAGGCTGGCCAGGGAAATGTGGGCCGCTCTCCAGATGGAGGGGACCCAGTGCTCTTGGAAGGCATTCTTTCTCTGCCATCATTTAATGTGTGTGTCTGTGTGTCTGTGTGTGTGTGCTCCGGGTACCAGGCCCTAACAGAGCTCTGGGGGTACAGCAGGAAACAAGAGAGATGAGTCCACAGCTCAGGGAACTGTGTCAGTCAATACTGTTTGGAAGGGGAAGCAGGACCCAATAGCCAATTCCATGCCCCACCCAGCTCCGTAGCCTTCTCCAGCATGGGCTCCAGGCCAGACGGCTCCACCATGCAGCTGGGGGAGCCTGAGCTGGTGTCTTGACCTTTCTGGGTCTCAGCTTGTGCAGCTGTACAACAGGATGTAAATAGTAGCTCCGGCTGCAGAAGTTGTTGAGAAGTCAGTATGATGCTGGATGAGGATGTTCAGAGTGTTGCATCCCGGTGCCAAGTGTTCAGAGAGGGTGTTTACTCTTTGTTTTCTCTTTCCACTCCCTCTGCCTAGCCATACAGAATGGCCGTTGCCTAAGTTTCATGCCGAGGTCTCTCTTGACATGGCCCGAGTGACTATTGTCTACCTGAAATGCTCCCTTCTAGACACTTCTGTTATCTAAGACCCATTGCCAGCGTCTCTTCCGAAAGCTCCACCTCCTCGTTTTTACCATTAACTCTTTGATTCAACTCCATCTGACCTCCAGGTCTGTCTCTTCTGACTGTGTAACCTTGGGCCAGTTACAGAGCTGCTCTGTGAATCTGCCTGCATCTGCAAAACAGGGATGACAGTGGACCCCACCTCGTAGCATATTATGCAGAAGAAAGGAGTTAAACCAGGTAAGGTCCTCGCCTGTCCTGTGGTAGGTGCCCGTGAATGTCAGCAGCAGAGGCTGGACAATGGGTGGGGTCTTACTTTTTGAGGGCGGGGGTCTTCCTTCCAGTAGATGCTGGTGATCGGATGGAGGCAAGAGGAAGGATTTTTAGGCCCTGGAGATGGACGTTGCCACGTGTGAGGCCACAATATTTTTCTGCAGTAAGAGGAGCTTGAGCTGAATGGGATTCATTCACGGAACAGAATCACATTTTGGACAGAATGCCCGTTCTCCACCGCCTTTTGTCCTCAAACTCATCCTCCAGGTCTTAGATGTCACTCCTCCTGACACTGGGAGTGAGGCCTCCCTCACTCCCAGCCCCATCATTCTTCCCTTGTCCGCATCCATCAGAAGGCAGACAAGAGCAGGTGGGAGTCATCTCCCTGGAGCCCCCTGCCCCTGCATGGCCTGCCGGTGCCCACCACCTCTCACCTCTGGCCCCAGGGGCAGAGGTGAAACTGGCAGTTAGCCAGTGATGATTAAGTAGCTAGTAACGTTAGTTTTTTCCTTTTTGCAATTACTGATTCTAGCTTTTAGCTGTTTAACCCGCCCATCGTTAACTATGCTGCTTAGGCAATATGCTATCTGACTCCCACTAGGCTCCTATAGATAACATCACCCTGGAGCCTGGGTCACCATGGAAATGGGTGTGTGAGCTGTTTCTCAGGAATTAGAACCCTTGTCCACTTCAGGCCAGTTGAGACCACCAACTCATCAACCCGGCCCACGCAGATGTCTGATGAGTGACCTTTTGATGTCAAGAGGCTAAAAACTCCACCCTCAGATCATGCTAACGCCGCCATTTGGTGAACATGGGTCCTATGAAGAGGCATAGAGTGTGACTAGGCTTGCGCAGATCATTGATTACCTCACCTCTCTCACCTCCAGTCACCTCTCTCCACATTTCAGACCACCTTGCCCCATCCCATAAATATCCCTGAGTCCCTGTTTTCCAGGAAGCGAATTTGAGGCTCATGCTCTCGCTTCCTCACATGGCTGCCTTGTGATTAAACCCTCTCTCTGCTGCAATCTCGTTGTCTCAGTGTTTGGCTTTGCGGGCGGCAGGCAAAAATGAACCTGGTGCCATAACAGAGGGTGCCCGCTGGCAGGGGGCAGGCAGGGAGGAAGGGAGTGCTGCCCAGCCTGTGAGAGGTAGTTCTCTGCTGTGGCCTCATCACATGAGCACCACTACGCTGCCAGAAGATGCTGTCAGCCCAGGAAACTGCGGCTCGAGAGGTGGGATGCCAGAGCTGGGTCACAGGGACCAGGATGCAGGACCCACATGCAGGGGTCCCTGAGCAAAGCCACAGCCTTTCAAGCACAGAGGTCCTGTGGTTGGCACAGAGGCTGGTGATGGTAGTTACCTTTCTTCTGCTCCCGCCCAGTGTCCCGCTGCTCGGGCAGGCACCCTCGGGAGGCCCCGGGCAGCTCGGGCCGCATGGGAGGGGAGCCAAGCTCAGTTCCCAGGAATCCATGCTCTGTTTCCCCGACCGCTGGCCCCGATGGCCCTTGCTGCTGGCGACTGGGCCCCCGCAGGGCCTCCAGCTGGGCTCTGCCGGAGCATCTCCCTGAATGAGGAGCAGAGGGTGGGAACACCCCAACAGGAAATGTGGCAATTTTCTCTCCTCTGAACGGGAAGTTGGGCAATGTTCTCTGTTTTGTTTTCTTTTCCCTGTTCCCAAGTCGTAACAGCAACTGAAGAGTCTTAAAGGGAAACTCGTCTTCTGAGGAATCACCACCCGGGGTGTGGATTTTTCCTTTGGCATCTTTTTATTTTCCCTCTTAACAAGGCCAACGCAGGGAATGGAGCAACTGGCATTACCCCGGGCCAAGTGTCCCAAAGGTCACTGACTTCGCAGAAGAAGCCTGGCAGGGTTCCAGCCCTGACTCCACTGCTTTTTAACTATGTGTCCTCAGGCAAGTCACTTTGCTTCTCTGAGCTACTGGTTTACAAGTGCGAAATGGGAGACTGGTCCCGCCCTGACTGACTGCAGTGTGATTCCGAGGCTGAAATAGAAGACACACGGCCCAGAGCAGCCTGTTGCAGATGGACGTGGGCTGCCCTGAGGCTCTAGAACAAATGAGGAGGCTGTGGGTTTGGAAGAAAAACAATCTGCCACTCAGTGCTTCCTCTGTCCCGCTCATGCAGCACTGGCTGAGGGAGCACCTCCTACTGCCCGCCCCGGGCTGGCTCAGGGAAGGATTAGGGAGGCAAGACCCCTCATGCTCACTAGCACGTCATGAGAATCAATCGCTGCATGGCCGATTTGCCCCAGATGTCAGAGGGGCACCTTCATTCGTGTCTAGGACAGGCTGCCTCGGCCATTTGCTCCCAGAGGCAGAGAGCAGGTATGGAGGCTGGCGGGGCAAAGGCGAGTTTGGGGAATGCAGAACGCCTAAGAGGCCAGGGCAGCCCTCCAGTCCACAAAAAAGAGACAAGAAGCCAGCAAACTGGGTTTAATGGAAAGCACACATTGAAATAAAAGGTGTGGAGTATTACAGAAGTGCCGGGAGCGTGGAACATCAAGTGCACGTTCAAACATCCAGCCCGGAGATGCACAATGGCAGAAAAAAAGCTGCTCAAGGGGGAACCAAAACTTGCAAAAGGAAAAGCCAACCCTCCATACTGAGGCTGGTTATTTACTGAGCACACGCGTCACTCAGTGCAATCACCGCTCTGTGTATTAATCATGCATGGATACCTCTCGGAGAGTTGGCTCTTCCTGGAGTTGGTTTTCACCCAGTGAGCGATTGGCACCCTCACCTCACGGAGCTGTGGTCCAGAGCACATGGAAGCTCTTGATTACGACCTGATGTGCAATGACCGAGGCTTCCCCAGGAAAACATGGAGAAGGTACTGAGCCAACCTGAGGCTGGATCAAGGAAGACTTTCTGGAAGAGGTGATTCCTGAGCAGATTCTTAAACAATGTGTAAACCCAGGGAATATGCGGGCAGAGAAGGGCTTGGGATGGGAGGCTGCTCAGCCCGGGCCTGCAGGCATGGATGCTCTGGGGTATGTGGGGAAACAAAATAATTGAGCGTGGTTGGTTGGGGCCTAACGTGTGGGAGGGGAAGAGACAGCTGCTTCCCCGTGGATTGAGGACCACCCTGTGTATCCTGATGGGGACTTTATATTCTTCATCTCAAAAGGCGCCAGGACCTAGGCAGTCCACACAAAGGTGCAGCTGGGTGTAAAGTGGGAGGGAGGGTGCTGGGTCCCTGGTGTCTGGGGAGTCCCTGGGCTGAGAAGGCTTCCAAGGTCAAAAAGCATTAAGGGCCCTGCCAGCCAAGCTCAGCATGTCAACAGGCCACACTGGCCCGAGGCCCAGCGGTGTACCCTGCGTGTGGGCATGGGGCCCTGTGGAGCTGCCCCTGCCCACCTCCGCTGCCTCAACTTCCCTGACCCAAAGTCCTGCTGAATTTGAGCTCTGAGGGCAGAAGCCGGAGGGGCTGCTCCTGGGCCTGCCCGGCACCAGGGGCTCTGCCAGAACCAGGGACTGGACCCAAGCCACTAGACCATGAGAAACTTGCAGGGCACACTCCCTTTCTCTCTGGTGGCCTGGAGGCGGAACTTGGCCTGAAGAGTTCCTCTTATTGGTGGAGCCAGGTGTCTGTAAATCCTCTCCCCAGGCTGCCAACAAACTGGCTCAGGGGTGAGCAGCGACTTGCCCAGAGTCACACAGCTGAGAGTAGAACCCAGCTGTCCTGGCTCAAGTTCCAGGCCAGTGCTCTGGCTATTTAGAAAGCCCGGCCATCAAATTAACTGCACTTTCTTCCTTCAGGCAGATGAGTGATCTCCAGTCCCCAGTGGTGTCCCCAGGGCTTCCTAAGGTGACAAGATACACAGCTTGACTCTCTGAAAGCCTCGGCAAAGGTGATGGGAGCTGTCCCTTCACTTCGCCACAGCTCAGCGTTGCAAAACCCAGACGCTGGCGCCATGCTGCCTGGGTGTGGGTCTCTGCCCAGCCACTTACAACCTGTGAGCTCTTGGGCAAGTTATTCGGCCTCTCTGGGCACAGTGTCCCCATCTGATTGGTGGGCATGATAACAGCACCACCGCCTCACAGACTTGTTGGGAAGATTCAATGAGTTTATACATGAAAAACGCATAGAACCCTGGAACCCAGGACAGCACCGGCATATGGCAAGCGTATGATGAATATTCATTATTTTTCTTCAAATCACCTTGTTCCCAGATAATGTGCTATTTTTTGACCCAAATACTTTCATCCTTTTCTAAATAAATGCCATCGGGAGGACTCTGTGTAGAAAGATTTGCTCCCCTCGGGAAGACACTGTCCTCAGCAGTAAAAGGAGAGGTCTGGGGCCAGGTTGATGTCATGGGACAATTGCTAAGGCCCATGCCAGTGCTCAAGTTCTGGCCCTCTGTGAAGAACGTGCTGTGGTGTGGCTCTGTGAACCAGAGGGCAGCTGGCCAGGGCTCCCCATTACCCAAAGCACCCTCCTACCTTTGTTGCACAGTACATGTCTACACCGCTTTGCCCTTGGCCAAGTGTTCACACCCAAGATATCACCAATCCCCGCAGCAGCTCTATGAGGGGCCCACTAGGCTGATGTTATGGGGAAGAACTGAAGTTCAAGGAGAAGTGGATTTGTCCGTCTCCAAGTCCAGCGCCATCCCCCCATTCCACATGGCCTGTGGCCCATGCTCTCAGGCAGATCGTAAGAAAATTAGCTCTATCAAGGACGTGGTCATAAACAAACATTCCTAGGGTGCTGGGGCCTTTCACCTGTTCTGACACTCATTCCTCATGCAGACACCCACTCATCGGCATCCATCAAGTGAGAGCCTCCTCCTGCAGGTTCTCCTGGCCCTTGCTCAGGCTCTTCCCTCTGGCTCCCTACAACAACTTTGCCCGTCGTTCAGTACTCAGCTCTCCCCCGCTGAGCCCCCAGAATCCTCCCTGGACCTCTCTCTGCCCTGCTCCTGTGTGCCACGTGCTGCTCACAGCTGCGCCCGCTCTGATCGCTTTCTTGCAAGCGTCTGCCCTCGTGTGTGCCTTCCCCTCTGGAGAGGAGCTCGCCGAGGGCAGGGACTGTGTGTGTCTGTTATGAGGTGAACTCTGCCCCCCAACATCCATATGTTGAAGCTTTACCCCTGATACCTCCAAATGTGACTGCATTTGGAGATAGGGCCTTTAAAGAGGAGATTAAAGTAAAATGAGATCACGAGGAGATCCTAACCCAGTATGGCTGGAGTCCTCATAGGAAGCGGACATTAGGACACAGACACACACAGATGCGAAGTCACAGCGAGAAGACAGCCGTCTACAAGCCAAGGAGAGATGCCTCAGAAGAAACCAACTCTGCCGACACCTTGATCTTGGACTTCTAACTTCCAGGACTGTGAGATAATAAATTCCTGTTGTCTGTGGTGCTTTTCACGGCAGCCGAGCAGACTCACACCATGTCCTGAGCATCTCTGCTTTCCCAGGGCCTTCCTCCCCACTGGCTCAGGGAGGGGCCCGGTAGATCCTTCTGGCACTGAACTCAAACTGTGCTCTGGATGATTTGCTGAGGCTAGAAATTTGGCTTGAACAAGATGAAAATTTTCTGCCAGGAAAGGGTGGGAAAAAAGGGGAGTTTCTGTCGAGTATCATTTAAGCAGAAGGTTTGAGATGACTACACCTCTTTCTTCATCAGACCGAATGCCTGGACGGTGGAGCCTTGACTTAAGCTAATATAGACACCAAGAAGGATATACAGGGAATCGCTCTCTATTTAACATGATTCCGCCGTGTCCCCGGATGACCTGAGGCAGGTGGCTTGGCCTCCCTGAAACTCCATTCCCACCTGTGAGATGGGGATAATGAAGCTCAGCCTGCTAATTTCAGATGTCCCTGGCAATTTAGTGGATACACTTGTGTTGCTCTTTGTCCTGATAAATAAAGGTTAATTACAAATATGGACATATCTGCTTGTGAGTCCTGGTTGCTTCCATACCCATCACAGGAGACAAGGCATAGAGGGGCCAGGGTTCCAGACCAGTTGCACCTGCAATTGGCTATGTAGCCTTGATGAGTGGCTTCAGCCTTCTCTGAGCCTCAGTTCCCTGCCTGTAAAATGAGGGGAGTGATGCCTTCACCATGGTGTGGCCAAGAGAACCAAATGAGAGACCCATGTAAAGGTCCAGCACAGAGCGGGTGCTGTCTGGCTATTGATTTTTTAATTTGGCTTAAAGGGAGGGTTCAAGGAGTCCCAAGGGGGGAGAGAGTGTTTGTAAGTGCTGAGGACTTCCAGGAGGAGGGGGCACCTGAACTGGGCCTTGTGGTGGGGTGAAGGATGGGTCTCAGTGTATCCTTAAGGATGATGACATCATTACCTTCAATATCAATGTCCCCTCCTGAAAATGACCTTTGGTATGGAGACATCACCCCCCTGTCCAGAAGGTCACCAGCAGATAGTATTATCAACAAAGTACAGTGCCATCAGTGGCCTGCGCCTCATCGCACACACTTTCCGACTTCACGGCTCCTTCCCACATAACTGTGCTCCCAGCCTCTGCTCACACTCCTCCGCCTGACCTCACCTTCACCCCCACTTCCCAGGAGGGACCGCCCTGGCGTATAAGGGAGAGACAAGGAATCCAGACTGACCGATTTCTTTTTCACCAAATCGCTTTCTTGGCTATCTGCTGGGTCCTTTTCACTGAGCTGCATGGTTTCTTTTTCAGATTTTGGGCTGGGCTTCTTTGTTCCTGAGAAAAAAGGAGGAAGTCATTAGACACCTGATGTCGCAGATGGGTAACTCAGGGGAGGTGGCCCCGAACAGGTGAGGGGCCCTGACGAGGACACCAGGATGGGGGACCCCAGCTCCCCCTGGAGACCTGGGCACCTCCTTCCTCTACTCTGGCCTCAGTTTCTCTATTGTGAGATGGTTGGGTTGGACTACATCTGTTTCCCACACTTGCTGCATTGCTTATTAAATACAGGCCCCTTTCCAGAAGATTCTCATCAGAAAGTCATTCTTAGGGTGGGGGTACATCTTGGAAACACTAGAGTTTCTGTCCCCAAGATGTGAAAATAAAAGCAAAAGCAGTACAAATTAAAATGAAGCACTAATGTCCCCATCAATCTGGAAACTATTACCAAAATTGTAAGCAGAGTCACTGGTGTGACAGAAGGAGAAAACTGTACGGCTTTTCTGCAGTTTGGAAATATGTTTCTAGAGCCATAAAAATATTTAGGCCCAACTACTCCATTTACAAATGGCTCCATTTATAAACTCCATTTATAAGAAGTTAGCTGAAAGCAGTAATAAAAATGCGCAGAAAGATTTAAGCCTGAGATTGTCATTACAGCATTTTTCATGTTAGAAAAACAGTATTCACAATAGGAAAGAATATCTTACCAGAAAGTGTAGATAAATTATGGTACATCCGTATGATGGAAACTCATGCAGTGCTTAAAGACTTACATTAAAGGGGAACATTTAATGTCATGGGAAAATGTTTAGAATTCTTACTTGACAAAAAGAGGAAGACATATAAAAAATATATATTAGTCAGCATTAAAAATAGATGTACTTCTATGGGCCGGCCCTGTGGCCTAGTGGTTAATTTCAGTGCACTCCACTTTGCGGCCCAGGTTCGGTTCCCAGGCATGGGCCTACACGATTATCGGCAGCCATGCTGTGGCAGTGACCCTCATACAAAATAGAGGAAGACTGGCACAGATGTTAGCTCAGGGTGAATCTTCCTCAGAAAAAAGAAAGGTGTACTTATAGAGTCACACGATTAAACAATTTATGTACTTAAACTATGCCTATGTGTTTTTTAAATTTAAAATTAAATTTAAAATAAAATGTTTATATATTATTTATTCAACAATTCTTTATTAAGCTCCTAGTGTCTAGGTTAAGAGGAGGCAATCCTGAGCAAGACGGCACTTGCCCCGCCCTCGTGGAGCTTATGTTCTAGGAGAAGAGACAATTGAGGCAGAGTGTGCAGACTGCATACAGGTACAGGTGTACAGGTGAGCAGGCTGGCCCAGTGCAGGATGGGAGAGCAGTGGGGAGGGGCCGTGGAGATGAGCAGAGGACAGTCACATGCTTATGTGCACAGAAAATAGATTGCCTGGAAGCAGCGACACATAACAGCAGTTACCATTTGACTGTGGCATTTCAGCCACCTTTCATCTGATACGTTTGCCTGTAGTTCTCCAATTTTGTAGACTAAGAAAAAAAAATTTTACAACTAGAAAAACAAGTTTTTAAAATTACTTTAAAAAAATTTTTTTTGAAGAAGTAAGCCCTTACGTTCTCAAGTAGACCTAAAAACATTCAATTCTGGAAGAATACATAGTTTTGTAACATGATGGCTCTGAGGTCCAGAAGTCATTTGAGCTGGCCTGACAAGAAGACTGGGGAGCTGCTGTGGCCAACACTTGAGTGGGACATTCAAGGCCCTCCACTGAGAGACCCCACCTGTCTCGTCCCAGCAGACACCCAGGGACACTCCAGCACGCTGGACCTCTGTTTTCAGGCCTCTCTTGCTGTTTCTTGGGCTGTTCCCTTGGCCTAGAATGCTCTCCCTCCTTCCCCTGTCTCACCCTCCAGGCCCACCTCCTCTGCCCATCTGTCTGTTCCTTCTGGAAAATCTCAATCACTTCCTCCTGTGCACGTATCCTAGCATGTCCCATTAGCCTAGCAGGAAGAAAACTGTACAGGCTGACTCTTCTCTTGTCTGTGTCCTCACGAGTGACTGAGACCTCCTCCCAATGGTTCATGTTACATGTTGACTTGGCAAGGCCATGGCGCTCAGTTGTTTGGTTGAACACCTAGAGAACAGGCTAGATGTTGCTGGTGTGTTTTATATACAATTAAGATTTACAATCAGTTGACTTTAAGTAAAGCAGTGACACTCCATAATGGGAGTGGGCCTCATTCAGTCAGTTGAAGGCCTTAAGCGCAAAGACTGAGGTACCTTGAAGAGGAAGGAATTTGGCCTCAAGAGAGAAACATAGAAATTCGGTCTGAGTTTCCAGACTTCAGACCAAGACTGCAACATCAACTTCTACCGGAATTTCTAGCCTGCTGGCTCACCATATGGGTTTTGAGCTTGCCAGCCCCCACAATTGCATGAGCCAACTCCTTAGAATTTCTCTCTCCCTCTCTCTCCCTCACTTTCTATCTATATCTACAGCTATGTCTATTTATATCTACACATATCTATTATATAGTTACACATCCTACTGGTTCTGTTCCTCTGGAGAACTCAGAGTGTATTCACTTTCTGAGGAGAACTCTGAGGAGTGTATTCACTCCTCACACTTGGGGGCCACAGCTGATCCATCTCTGTGTCCACAGAATCTGACAGAGTCCCTGGCCCGAGAGGTGTATAGAAAACAGAATGGGTGGGGTGGGCAGGAAAAGAGGAGTCAGAATGGGATCAGATGGGACAGGATGGGACAGAGGAGGCCAGAATGACGGTATCCATGGCCACCACTTGCCCACTTCCAGGGGCTGCATTCCCATTCTAGTTTATGTGAATGGCTGTCACCATATAACTCCAGAGAGAGTCATTCACACAGATGACACTGTAAATGTCCCCCTGCAGTTATGCAACATGATGGCCCTACAGATCCCTAAGGATGAAGATGGGCTCTAAACCATCAGGCAAGAGCCAGGATTTGAAAGGACATGAGCAGAGTGGAAGGAGCAAGGCTATTGGAGTCAGAAACTTGGGTCCTAATCCTGGGTTTTGCAGTTGTGAGTGAGGACAAGTTACTTAACTTCAGGGTCTGTTTCCTTATCGGTCAGTTAATGATGGTCATGATCCTCTCAGATCACGATTGTTAGATAAGGGATAATGTATATAAAAGGACTTGGGAGATGCCTGGCAAGTCCCTGGTGTGTAATTAATGGCAACTATCATTCCCTGAGCTGGAGAAGACTCAGAAGGTAACAGATGTTGGGATGGCAGGAAATGGAGAGTTCTGTTTAAGAAGTGTGGAGCTCAAGATGTTTGAGTGACATCCAAGTGCAAATACCAATGGGGCATTTGGAAATGAGAGTGGTGTTTGAGAAGCGGTCTGAGCTCAGGATAAATTAATGGTAATAAAACCATGGGATTAGGTAAGACCACCCAGGGAGAAAGCATAGAGGGAGAAGATTCCTAGGGAACTCCAACACAGAAAGAGCAGACAGGGGATTGAAATGGCAATGGAGACTGAGTTGGAGAAAACAGAGAGAGCAAGGTGTTAGCAATGGCAAGACAAGAACTTTCAGAGGAAGTGAGTGGTCAGCTGTGTTGAATATGACTCACGGGTCAAGTAAGAGGAATGAAGAGTGTCCACAACATGTGGCCACATGGAAGCCATTGGTAAGTGTAATGAGAGCGACTTAAGTTGAGTGGTTGGGGAGAGCCTGGAACATCTGGAAGAGCAGAACACTGGCGGAGGGGAGGAACAGAGAAGAGGGCAGACAGTGGGGTGTGGATCAAAGGACGGAATGTAGGAAAAGGATGACTAGGACTGCAGATACGGAAGTGGAGAAATGAGGGACTTCTGTTGAATGGCATCTGTACCCCTCAGTGAAGCACAGGGCCAAGCAATCAACTGAAGGGGAAGGAGGGAGGCATGTGGCAGGTTTGCGAAGCTGTGAAATAGTCACTAGGGACATCCGGGGAACAGCCTTAAAAACCAAGCCTGGTCAGGTAGCAGGATGGTGTGCAAGGTCCCTTCACGGCTCAGTACTGGAGAAGGAAGATGGTGGGTCTTGCTAGCTTTGGGTGTTCATGAGGGAGGGACAGAGGGTGACTGACAGGCATGACAAGGCAGTTACAGGAGAATGTCAAGCTTTCACTGGGGGCTCAGATGGGGGAACAACTGAGAGAAGACATGATTCAAGCTGTGGTCCAAGGGTGGCTTTTGTTAGGATGTACCTTGCCCATCCAAAGCTGGAACCACTGGAAATCAAGGTCAGAGCAGATGAAGAACAGTCACAAATGTGGAGGAAGCCGTGGGCACAGAAATGGGTGGGAGGAGAAGAGAAGGCAACAATAGGACGTAAAGAAATCATAGTGTGCGTTAAGTATCTTCATGTGCCATAATTAAGGTGGGGTGGGGTGAAGAGCGGCCTCAGCAGATCCCAATGACAGGCTGAGTAAATCCTCCGTGTTGCAAGGTGAGGGGAGGTGTGCCATAGGTCAAGGACAGGGAGAGACTTGTGCCTTCCTCCCAGAAAACATGTTGCCAAAGGGGAACATTGCTGGCACCAGGAGGATGTGTGGGTGGTGGGCTCTGCTTCCTCCGGGGCCACAACCAACTCTGATCTTCTACTCCCTGGCCAAGAAGGACAAGGATTGCTAAGTCAATAGGGACCCACTGCCCAGGGGAGCTATCTGCAGCAGAGGTCTGAGATTGTGCACCTCACTCTACAGAGACCACCACAGAGCTGACAATGACCTCATCATCCCTGAGACATCACATCACGGTGGGAGGCTGCCTGCCTTGCAGTGCAAGGCTGAGTGCAGACAGCTTGCACCCCAGGCAGCAGGACCAGTGGGTTCAAATCCCGCTCTGAGCTGCCAGCCATGTCAGAAATAAAGCAAGCAGGGCTCGGAGAAGAATCTTTACCTTACCAATCTGTCACAGAGGTCGGACAGAACCCAGAAGCCTGAAGTCAAACCATCACTGATAAATGTGTGTTGGGTGAAAGGACAAAAGCAGAGACAAGGCCCCAGAATGCATCAGTGCATCACAAAAGGGTGGCTCACAGCCAAGGTGGCCTTCTTGTCCCAAACCAGGCTCCTGCAAGCTCGACACCCCTTCCTGGAAGTGCCCAGGGTCGCTGCCCTGTGCTCTGTCCACCCTGCTGAGCGAGGCCCAGAGGTTCCAACAGCCGCTGCTGACAGCTCGGGACACGGAACGCCACACACTCCCTGGTCCCCGAGTTCTCAGTCTGATTACCACTTGGCTGTGACTTTCTTCTTAATTTTCAGGGTTAATTCTCTGCTGACTTTGGCATGGAGCTAAAGTAACCGTAAAACAAGATATTGAAAAGGAATGTAGAAAATAGAGCAGCTTTAAAAGAAAGAGAGAGAAGAGAGAAAGAAAGGAAGGGAGGGAGGGTTGAGGACATTTACCAGATTACCAGCCTTTGGAATAATAACCGTGGCCATAATCACTCATAATCAGTTTCATTTTTGTGTTAACATTCCTCAGACACCACATTAAGCACTTTATGTGCATTTTCTCACCTAATCTTCACCAAGTTGATTTTTAAATCCCTCAGTTTTCAAATCCCGTGTTCCAGCTGTTCTGTAAGAGCCTCAGTAATTCTTGAAATCATCCCGGAAGCCAAGCCAAGCCAAGCCTGTGAACGTAACTTACCAGTTTCCTGGAGCTTCCCTCCCAGTTTGCTAGAGCCGACTGAAGATGCTTCATGGATAGATCAGCTCCTGATATAATCAAATAGAAATCTGGGAAATTGTGAAAGAAAACAGCGTTAATGATTACACAGCATCTAGCTGCTACTGTAAACATTCTGTAATGAGTAATAAATGATTAACAGTGAATTATTGATGGCCAGCTCAACGTATTAAAAATGTGCCCAGCCGTAGGTCAGTGAGTTCTGGACGGGGAGTCCAAGGCAGAGGTGTCCTGGCAAAGCCACTGCTGAGTAACAGATTAACCGTCCTGGGTGTCTGCTCCCTTCCTGCTATCATGAGGATGTGACCAGGGCCAGACCCACCTGCCTGGACTGGGAGGAGGGTCAGTTGAAATAACATGCTGGAGTTCTGAAGCAGGACACAAAGGAATGCAGGCGGATGGAGTCCTAAGCCCGGAGGAGCAGGACGAGGAGTTAACTCTTGCCTCTCGCTACTCTGCCAATGAAGGAGAAAAATCAGCCCATGGAGAAATACAGGAGAGCCGTCAACTGGGAAATGCTGCCTCCATGGCCACTGCCATTGTTGGTATTTTATGAACGCCGCGTTGTCCTCCTGACCTGTCTCTCTACCTTGAAGGTGATGCTCACATGCTAATCCCATTCTCTCCTCCAGACCCTGAGATAACTGAGCACTGGTGTGGCAGAGAGATGTGAGGGAAAGAGATGAGGGACCCAAGAGTGCAGCTGGGCAGCCCGGGCCAGAGCCAAGCTCAGCCCAGGGCACCAAAAAACCCTGACCAGTTCACAGAGAGAGGTGAGGGTGTGGGAAGTGACGGATGGTTCTGGGGTGAAGCACAGAAAGATGGGCGCCCAGGAGACCCACCCACCATGGGAAAGGGATGCTGTGCCTGGCTCAGGCTCTGGGAGACAGCACTTCTCGGAAAACTGGAAACGCCCATCCAATTTCCTTGACATTGATTCAGAGCAACCAGGAAAACTTTTTCCATTTCCGCAGTGCCTTGATGTTGACAAAGGGGTGGCCTGGAGAGCAGAAAGAAATCACCTGATCCCTGGGAGACAGCCACTAAGGTGTCTTTATCAACCAACCTCCGATGTCTGACACAACCTGCAGATGACATTTCTATGCCCGGGAGACTTTAGCTGTGCTTAAGGAAATGCAAACACACCAAGACGGAGGCTGCCTCTGAGCCATGGGATTGCTTTTCAGGCCTTTCAAATCTTCCACCGTTATCCAGCTGGTCCCCAGCCCCTCTTTTCCCCAAGCAGTCACCCAGTCTCTCTCTTGACGTCTTTTTAGCTACAACAGATCTTTCTCTGGTGCCAGGATTATTCAACCACTGGCTTAGCAGCATCTAGATAGACGGTATAATATGAGGAGATTTGATGTCAGACCTCAAATCCTAGCTGCAGCCATGTTCCACTGGACAAGTGACCTCTCTGCAAAGCGAGGATGAGGGAGTGCTCATCTCAAGGTCATGTTGTGCAGCTCAAATGAGATGCTGCCCTTGGAACTGGCTGCTGTGTAGCAAGCACCCAGCAAATATTTGCTGTTGCTAATATTGTTGGGAAATCTCTTTATTGATAATTATTTTCATTCCTGTTTATTTATTCTTTTTAAATGTTTTTGGAGCTCCTACTATGTGGCCAACATAGTGCTAGATACTGAAAGGACTGCCAAGAAGGGCACCCCTTTCACTTCTACCTGGTAATGAAACCGAGAAGGAAGGAGTTAAACATATTCCTAGAGCAAAACCTTTGAGATAAGTTTTGCTACATGCAGCTGTGCATATTCAGCATAATCAACCGTTGTTTAAGACTAATCAGTCTTTCTGGCGCTCCTTAGTATACGAGTGAGCTGTCTTTCCCGGGAAGTCAAAGTCCAGACGTCAAGATTCAGCCTCACAAGGCTGCGGATGAAAACTAACCAGAAAAATCCAGACATTCAAGGGAAAAGAAATTCAGTCTTCAAGGCCAGACACAGGCTGGTGGGAAGGCGCCAACCCACAAGGCCACGTGCTCCCCCACCCCTACCTAAAAGCCCAGATAAAAACCCCTACCTTTTTCCCTTCTAGGAGGTGGATCTGAGTTCTAACTCCCATCTCCTCATCTGGCTGCCTTTTAATACCCAACCTCTTTCCTCACCACAAGCCTGGTGTTTCTAGTTTTTTGGCCCTCCCGTGTGGCAAGTAAACAAACTTGTGTTTATGATCGCTAACAGTAATTCACAATCTAGTCAGAAGGATGAGCCAATGTAAGGGACGTACATTCAGTCAGCACCTACTGTGTGCCAGGCACTGGTTATATATAGCCTCATTTAATCCCCAGAGCAGCCACTGAAGTTTTGTCGTTTCTATTTTATGGCTGAGCATACTGGGGCTCTAGAGGTCACCCGACTTGCCGAAGCACCACAGCTTGTGGATGAGAATACAGGTTTAAGGCAAGACCACCTGCTCTGCCTGCCCCAACCTCTATTGACACTGCTCTGTAGGAAAGCCCCTCACCATAGAGTGAGCCTCAGGCCTTGATGTCAGACGCGTTTCTCTTTTTCCTTTTCGGTAGCCCAGCATCCAAACAGACTTCTCACTTTAGAGGATCTCCCAAGTTTGTGTGGGTCTTGTGGGCACATCCTTCTCCTCTTCTCAAGGATTTCCCTCCAGCAATTATCCCATTTCTCTTCAGCATCATCAATTTCTCCCTCTCTATTAGATTATTCCAAGCTATGCACAAAAATTTCTTAATATCGCCAATTAAAAAACAAAAACAAAATTAAGAAGTGCTGGCAAGGAGGTGGAGAAATGGGAGCCCGCATCCCTTGCTAGTGGGAATGTAAACTGGTTTAGGCACTGGGGGAAATAGGTTGGCGGTTTCTCAAAAAGTAAACAGAGAATTACCATATGACCCAGCAATTCCATTCCTGGGCACATACCCAAGAGGACTGAAAACGGGTGTTCAAATGAAAACCTGTACATGAAAGCTCACAGCAGTGCTATTCACAATAGCCAAAGGTGGAAACAGTCCAAATGTCCATCAACCAATGACTGGATGCACAACTGTGGTCCATCCATACGATGGAATATTATTCAGCCATAAAAAGGAATGAAGTTCTGAGAAATGTTACAATGTGGAAGAACCCCAAACCCATTATGCTAAGTGAAAAAAGCCAGACAGAAAAGGTCACACGTTCTATGATTCCATTTAAGTGAAATGTCTAGAACAGGCAAATCCATAGAGGCAGAAAGCAGATTAGTGGTTACCTGGGCTGGGGGAGGGCGTGAATGGGGAGCAACTATGTAATGGATACGATGTTTGCTTTTGGGGTGATGAAAATGCTTTGGAACTAGGAGGAGACGGTGGTTGCACAACCCTGTGAATATACTAAGTGCCGCTGAATTGTTCGCTTTAAAACGGTTAATTTTATTTCAAGTGAATTTCACCTCAATTAAAAAAACAACTTCCTTTGACCCCATGACCTCTGTTATCATCCCATTTCCTTGCTCTTTGTTATAGCAAAACTCTCCCAAAGAGAATTCACTGTCTCCACCTTGCATCTTCATTCCTCAGCTCATGCCAATGGGGTTTTCGACCCACCACACCACTCAAGTTGCTCTTACTGAGGACATCAACGACCCAAAGTCAATAGTCAGTCTCCTGTAACCTCCCAGCAGCTTCGATGAAGTTGACCACTCCTCTTCCTCCTGGGTCCTTCTGGAAACTTCCTCTTCCCATCTTCCAGCCAACACGCTGGCCTGGTTTTCCCTCAGCCTCCCTGGCCACTCATTCTTAGTCAGCTCGGCTGTTGCCCCCTCGCCTACCAGACCTCCCAGGTGGAGCGTCCCAGGACTCAGCCCGAAGCCCTCGTCTCTGCTGTGCATGCTTTCTCCTTGGGTGACTTCACCCAGACTCGGAGCCTTAAAACCATCGATATGCTGCTGACACTCCCAAATCTCTCTCTGGGGCTTGAACCTTTCCCTGGAGATCCAGACTCACCTGTCCACCCGCTGGGACAGTGTCCTCACTCCACCTAGAAGCTTCTCAAACATAGCAGGTCCCAAACTGAACTTCCGACAGCCCTGCCCGAATCCCCTCTTTCCTCAGGTCTCCCCTTATTCCAGGCCCCCCTCCCAGTGTCTCAGGTCAAACAGTAAAGACTCCTTCCTTCCCCTGGATTCCCTCCTAGTGGCTGTCCAGGTCATCAAAACCCTCATCAGTTCTGCTGTCAATTATATCTGGGGCAGACGACGTCGTCTCTCACCAGGGAGATGGCCACAGCCTCCTGGCAGCTGTCCCTTCTCATCCCCGACTCCCCAGACATAAAATGCAACCCTCATCATTAATCCACCCCCATAAGCTCCATCTACCCCACCCTGATTTACTTTTGGAATGGCACCAGTCACCACCGGATGAACGTTTACCTGTTGGTTGATGTGTGTCCTCCAGCTAGAATATGCAGCCCGGAGAGCTGAGATTTGGTTGTCATGCCGGTCACTCTCTCTGCCTCCCTAACTCCAGTCCCCACCTTCTCTGCCTGGCTCTTGCCCTGGGAGGCTGGCCCTGAAGGACCGCATCGGCTGACTCCCTTGCAACTGGCCCTTGGCCCAAGAAAGGCACTGGCAAGAGATCAGGGGGTGGAAAGAGAAAGAGCTGGGAGTGTTTCTTCCTTGCTACCTCCCTGCTCTAATTCAGCAGCTCCGGCAACAGCTGCATCCTCCCCAACCACCGATCCCTACAGGCCGCCGTCCTCCATGGCTCCAGCCCTCCCTGGGCTCCCCAGACAGCACTTCCTCCCCTTGCCCTCAGTGCTGGCAGTAAGGGCTCCTTGCCGTCACAGGGAGCCTGGCCATCCCCTCTGTAAGTCCTCCCTTCACACACACCATCTGGGATGGATTCTGTTTCCTCCTGAAACCCTAGCCCAGCCAGCACCTAGGATAGAACGCACTGGAACAGAGTGGGTGCGCAATTAACATTTTTAATTAATTAATTAGCAGAAGAAGGAATAGAAGGAAATCAATATGCTACTTAAAGGAATGAATAGATCAAAGAGGGGAGCAAACTGTCTTTTGTCTTTGAAGTGAAGAATGAATTAAGCCAAGGAGTTAACTTTCATGGAAGCATAAAGGGGAAAGAATGTCAACAAAATCCATTGGTTAATTTGAATTGTGTGCTCAACAGAGTTCTCAATCTGTCTCCTCTATTGGCTTTTACTTTGAAGGTTAAGAGTACAGGACCTTCCTTCCAGCCAGTGGATGAAGTCTCTGAGATCCCCTTGACCTTGGAGCCCCCCGCTGCCGGCCCCACCTTCCGGGCCTGGCTGCACATGCTCTGAGGTTGTGTGTGGAGTGTTCAGGCTTACCCTCTGCCCGCAGCGGCACAGGCTGTGCCCTGCTCAGGGAAGGTCCCCAGGGCCCGCGCCCCTGCACTAAGGGGAGGGAACACCGAGGGGCTTCTCCAACAAGAGGGGACCTCCCTCACTAAGCAGGAGCACCAGCCGTGAGCATCAGCTCCTCTGGTCTCCCTGGTTCGCCCTGCTTCTAGCCTGCAAGTCAGGTCTGTGGCTTCGCAACAGCCCCAAGGGTGGAGAACCAGCATGAATTTGGAGGCAAGACCCGCAAGTATCTCAGCCTTCTAAAGGCTTGGGCCAGAGCACGGCAGAAAAAAACAAAACAGCAAATCCAAGTGCCACTGGGCCAAGACGTTACAGGGAGCTGGGAGAGGAGGCTCTGCGGCTGCCGCCCCTTTCCTTGTCTCTGTTTCCCGAGCAGCAGCTGCCGGGGATGGCGGAGCAGAGGCACTGCCTCCGTGGCATTGGGTGAGGAGGGCAGTGTCTCCAATGAAGTCAGGGGAAGCCAAGTTCTCGCTCTGGGGAGAGGGCAAAGGGGCAGAGCAAGGGAGGAGCAGAGTCAAGACTGACCGCCCGCTGACGTCAGTGTTTTGCCCAGGCTAGCCAGGCTGGATCACCCTGTTGAAGTTTGACAGACCTGAATGAGCTCCTGGGGCTGTAAACATCCCAGCCGCTGTGCTGGGGGCTCATTCTACCCTGAGAAGCAGCCACAGGCGAGGCTACATGTGGACACCTATTTGCTACATTTTGCCAGGTAACGTCTCCTCTGGGGAAGAAATCCATCCATCCATCCATTTGCTTACTTATTCATTTATTCAACAAAGTCTTCCTGAGGACTTACTAACGGCCAGGCCCTTTGTTAGTTGCTGGGGATACAGAAATGAATCAGGTAAAGTGCCTCCTGGAAGGAGCTCACACTTGTAGAAGGGAGACAACCAGGTAACGGAGAACTGTAACAGTGGAGAACGTGTTCCTTCATTCATTCGACAAACGTTTACTGAGTGTGTACTGCAGTCCAGGCACTGTTCCAGGCACTGGGGATGGAGCAATGAAAACACAGGCAACAATGCCTGTCCTCAGGGAGCTTACGTTCTAAGGAGGGAGACAGATCACAAACAAACCACATAAGTAAATGATACAGTGTATCAGAATGTGATAAGTGCTATGGAAAAAACACAAAGAAGGAGACTGGGAGTGCTGGCATGGTGATGGTGGGGCAGAGTGAATTTTAAAAAGATGGTTCTGGGAAGGCCTCACTGGAAAGGTGACATCTCAGCAAAGACTAGAAGGAAGAGAGAGGTTGAGCCACGTGGAGAACTGGGCTGTGTGTTACAATCATCAAAGACCCAAGAAGCTAAGTGCCCGGCAGCCCAGAGGGAGAGCTGTCTGGGGGTGCAGGCAAGGAGACGTCCAGCAGAAGGACAGCCGAGGGATAAGGGCCAAAAGGGCAAGGGGCTACCTCAGTGCAGAGTGAGTGGGTGAGGAGAGTGATGGGAGATCTTTCCAGAGAGGTAAGGGGACAAGAAGATGGGACCAGTCTAGTTGCTTGGACTGGATCCCGTCGGCGAGGGGTTTGCTTTGCGTGGTGGGCTGGCGGAGTGAGTGAGAGATTAAGATGCTGCTACTAGACCACCGGGGCTCAAACCCCAGCTCCACCACTGGCTCTGTGACTCTGCTCTGAGCCTCGGTGTCTTCCCTATCTGTAAAATGGGAAGATTCACAGAGCCCACCTCATAGGATCAGCGACTGAGAACTGTGTCTGCATTATGTGTTCCTCCGAAAGGGCGTGGAAGGCGGCCTGGAATAGGGGGCTGGGCCAGAATGGTGGCCTGGAGGCTCATTCGAGATCTCGAGAATGAGAGCTTGCAAGACCCTTGATCACACATCCCAGAGCGGGATGTCTGCATGTAGAGACGATTATCCCTTCATTGGATGCATCTTCCAGGCAACATGCCAGAGATACAGATGTGGTTCTGGCCTCTTGGGTTTGCAATCTGGCTGTGAGGGCACAGACACCAACATGCACCATGCAGGGCAGGCTTCATAGGGTGTGTGGGGTCAAGGGGCGAAGCTTGACCCTTGAGAAACCTAGAATGCCAGAGAGGGTGGCGACAGCAAGATGCAGGTCATTGCTACCACTTGGAGAGTTTCTTAAAAACATACATTTCTGGCCCCGACCAAAACTCACTGATTCTAAAAATCCAGAGGGAAGTTCTGATAAGCTATAACTTTAATGGGTCCCAGGTAATTCTAACTATCAGCAAAATTGGCAAATGCTGATCCAACACTCTCCTTCTGCAACTCTCTCCTTCTGGAGACAAGCAGCGTGAGGTCCAGAGATTTGCCCAAGGATGCACAAGCAGCACGTCCCAGAGGCAGGCCTGGAAACAGGAGCCCTTGCTTCCATCTGCATTCCTAACAAATTTCCTAGAGCTTCCTAGCAAAGCCCCGCAAACTGGGGAGCTTGCAACAGCAGAAATGTATCCTCTTGTAGTTCTACAGGCCGGAAGTCTGAGACCAAGTGCTGGCAAGGCCACGCTCTCCTGAGGGCTCTGGGGAGACTCTGTTCGACGCCTCTCTCTCAGCTTCCGAGGATTTACTGGCAATCCTTGGGGCTCTCTGGCTTGCCGCTGCATCGCTCCGATCTCTGTCTCCGTCCTCACATGGCCTTCTCCCTGTGTGTCCTCTTCTTATAAAGACATCAGTCATATTCACTTAGGGCCCACCCTACTCCTGGATGACTTTATCTTAACTAATTACATCTGCAATGACCTTATGTCCAAATAAGGTCAGTTCTGAGATACTGGGAGTTAGGACCTCAGCATATCTTTTGGAGAGACACAATTCAACGCACAACACCATCCAAGGCTTATCTGTTCCTCTCGCTGACATATTTAGTTGTTATGGCCCGCTTAATTTCAGGAAGGTTTGAGGGCACTGACACTAAAATAAAACAGTTAAAAGGGCTAATATAATAAGAAATAATGAATAAGTAATGCCAAAGAACCACAAAATGGAGGCGGGACCATCACAGTAACAGACACTTTGGTGAGAGACGGTTTGCAGCCAGAGAGGACTCAGTTTCACTCTGAGTGTCTGGACTTCTGACTGCCCACGGGAATGCCTCACACTGGCAGTTATCTTTACAGGAGTGTGGCTGGGGTGACCAGAAAGGACCCCTTCAAGCAAAGCTAGCCTTAGTGACGTGGGAGTGTGTCACGCGGGCCTTCCAAACTTGTAGATATTACTCCCCAAGCTTGGTTCACAGGTTGTTGTGGAAAACCAATGAGATGATGCAAATTAAATAATAACTGGAATAAACAACATTTTATAAGGCTTTGCAAAACGCTTTCACATTTGTTATCAGAGATCATCCTCCCTAGAATTTTGTGTAGTGGGTCCACCCACGCATTATACTCACGATGAGAAGACTGAGGCGCAGAAGGTAACTCAAGGTCACGGTGAGTTATAAATGAGTCACAACTAAGCTAGGTTCCTGGATCTCAGCCCAGGCTTCTCCCCACTGCCTCTCCCATGACAGCGAGGCTTTAACGCCCCCCACAGCTCTTCCTGTCTTCAGTTTTCAAAGTCATCTCAACCAATCCAACAATCAATCAATCAGTATGTAAGTCCAGTAAATGGCTATATTTAATAAAATGATTATTTATTTTGGTTATTACTTAATTTACATTATCTCATCTGTTTTCAACAACAATCTGTGAAACAGCCTTGACAAGTATTACTGCAAGGCTGGAATAAAGTCAAGAGCCGCCAACATCCCAGCCAAGTGGGGTTCTATTGAATGAGACCCTGAGACAGGATGCTTGAAGGAATGGAGGTACCCCTCAGCCTCCATTATAAGCTTCAACCTCCTCTCCAGCATGGCTTCCTTCCAGCTAAGAGAGACAACCACTTCCTGGAGAGTTCTCAAGCCAGAATACATTGGACTGAATCGAATTGAAAGGATCCTTTTAAAGGCATTGAAGAGAGCCACTAAGGTGAATCAGCTGGGTTCTGTAGCTAAGCTAGAGTTTGGTACAGAAGCAAAGATGGAAATCAATATGTATTAAGTTCGTCCTATAACAAGCAACAGCTTGTCGTTATTAGGAGCCCCTCAAATAAACTATTGCATTTCATCCCCCTAATCATCCTGCAAGAATCCATTTTTGAGATGAATACACTGAGACTCAGGTTAAGTGGCTTGCCTGCTGTCAAACCATCCTGCTGCCTCTCTGTGTAGACTTCTGCCAGGGGCGTCACTCAGGGTGCCCAGGTTTTCCTCCCCCTTCAACCACTCTGCAGGCACCAAGTACCCACGTGACCAGGCTGTGGGCACAGTGGGGAGTAAGTAGGTATGGAATTCTCCAGATGTTCAGACATGTGCTTTCTGGGCAGCAAATATTGGAGGTTCCAGATGAGGAGAGTTACTCACCATCCTGCAATCTGTCTGAACATGAAGCTCCCCGCAAGTTACAGCCCAGGAAACACTCTTGCCACACACACCCTCAAACCATGTTCCCAGATGGGGCATTCGTCCTGCCTCTCTGTCTCCTTCCTGTCCTAGGGGACCAGGTTGGACACACTCAGAGAAGCCTCATCTCCCGCCTTGAGCACAGAGCTTCCCCCTAAAGAGCCCCCAGTGCACCCAGAATTGCAGCCTGTCTGCCCCTCGCTGCCCTGGGGTGAAGCTTGGCTCAACACCTCCCAGGTGTCAAAGCGTGATTGACTGACATTGGCTGGTCAGCATCCTCCCTGTCACCACTGTGAGGCAGACCACGGAATGTCTCCCTTCCTCCGGAGCGCACCCTTGACCTTTATAAAATGGGTGGCTCCTAAATGCCTTCTGAAGGACCAGAGCCAGGCTGGCTGATAAGAACATGGATTTTCCAAGCACAGCCCTTGGAATTCTGATTTAATGGATCTAGGATGGGTCAGGGCATCTGAAGTTGAACAAGCACCGACCCCACCACCCTCAGATGGTCCAGATGCGCAGCCTTCAAGCAAGCCATCAGCTTATGAGTGTCTCCCAAACTTCAGCCTTAGTTCGCCCATTGATGATATGGTACTTTAAGTAGAGTTATTTATATTTTTTATCCGGCTTTGCCCTAGGCCAGTAGTTCTCACCCTGGTTGTTCATTAATGCTGCTTGGAGAGTGTTAGATAAAATCCTAAAGCCAGGCCCCCTCTCTGGGCTGGAGCATTTGAAAGCTCGCTGGGCAACTGCGAGGTGTGGCCACGGTTGAGGACCACTTCCTTAAGTAATGATGTGCATGAAATCAAACAGATACTAAAATATACGCATAAACACTAAAACGAAAGCTTGCTCACCCACAAACCACCAAAAAGCGCCCTGGGCTCCACGCTTTGAGGAACCCTGGACTAGATGGGACTGTCCTCCCAGTCTGTCAGGTCCCCGTCTAGAAAAAGACAGAATTCTCTTCAATGAGTCTCTGGTACACACTGGAGCCTACCAGGCCACTTCACAGGAGTGACCTCGTGATCCCCCAGGGCAACCTGCCACAGGAGGTCATTACCATCCCTATTTTCCAGATTTGGAAACTGAGCCTTAGAGGTTCCCAAATGCTGACTCTTTCAGAACCAGGAAGTTAGCTGCAGAGAATGCAACTCCAGCTGCCCAACTGTCAACGCCACACTTTTCCTATCACGTCAGGGCCAGAGAAGTGAGCAGCCCCGCCTTCCAGTGGGGTTGGGGTGAGGGGCGGCGAGAGTCTCCGTGTGTGCTGGGGTGTAATGTTGGCTGAGAAGAGCCTTTCTTTCCAAAGGGTCAGCATGGGGATCAAGTGTGCTTGGATGAACACATCCCTCTGCGAGCAGTCTGGTCTTACCCCACTCAATCCTGTCATTAACTCCCTCTGGTCTCGTCTAAGATTAGAAAAAAGGAATAAAGTTTCACTACCATCAGAGGAGCCAAGCTTTAATCAGCGTTATAAACATCAGACTTGTCATTATTCAGTCGTTTGTGTGGCTAACAGGCTGGTCCACGACCTTTAATTCCTGGAAAAGTCTAATTGCATGAAAGCTGAGCACAGTTTGAAAACAGGCTGCATTGTTTACTGATCCAACCTAATTAGCTTCAAATTTCCCGAGCAGCTAAAGAGCAATGAGACGCATTGTGTGTTCTCCACAGCAAGTGAGGAGGCCTCTGCTCCCGGACAGCCCCAGACAGCTTGGCATTTGGAGGCTGACCCTTCGAGGAGGTTTCAAAGCATCATCGTGAGGGACACAGTCAGATGCCAGGAGGGAGTCCCCAAATTTATTTTACTTCTGAAGACAACAATGAACGCTTCTGGTTATGAAATCCTAGAATATCAGTCCTAGCAATGCAGGGTCCAGAGGAAGCACGTTGCAGAATTTCATTTTAGAAATGAGGACACAGAGGCCAGCCCGGTGGCGCAGCGGTTAAGTGCGCACATTCCTCTTCAGTGGCCCGGGGTTCGCTGGTTTGGATCCCAGGTGCGGACATGGCACCACGTGGCAAGCCATGCTGTGGTAGGCATCCCACATATAAAGTAGAGGAAGATGGGCACGGGTGTTAGCTCAGGGCCAGTCTTCCTCAGAAAAAAGAGGAGGATCGGCAGATGTTAGCTCAGGGCTAATCTTCCTCAGGAAAAAAAAAAAAAGAAAGAAATGAGGACACAAAAGACTCAGAGCAACGGGGCTGGTTATTAGCAGGGCCAGAGGAGGAAGAAGCCACGTACCCCGAGGCTGACTTCATTCTAGATTCTGAGCACCATGACTGCTGGGATGCATAATGATTAGCCCTGTCCCCTAGGACTGCACTGTGGATCGGGGAGAGAGGGGCTCACACAGGGATCAAATGTTCTGACATACTCTAACACAGGTTAGAAATGGGGTGCTGGGGAGGAGGCGTGCAGCCGTGTGGTTGGAGGTTCGCCCATTCGTGCATTCATTTATTCACTCATTCATTCATTCAACAGTGTTTACTGAAGATCTGCTCCATGCCAGGCCTACCCTGTGCTAGGCATTATGGGCCCAGGGCTGAACAAGGCAGAAAACGTCCCCGCCCTCCTGGCCCTTACGCATTATGACTAATCAGACATTAAACAATCACGCGCTTGAATAGCTGTTTAGGTACATGTATGGAAAACTCTAGAAAGTGATGTAAGGTGGTAAGAGAGGCTATATCAGAAGATTCTGACCTAAACTGAAGAGTGAGAATTAACCACCTGTCCGTCCAGGTGGAAGGAGCAGCGGACAGAAAGGGCTGGGGCTGAAAGGTGCTCGTGTGTGAGGGTTGGAGAGACAGCGTGGCTGGAGACCCCGCCGTGGGGCTGGGCAAGGGCTGCCTTGCAGACGAGGTTAGGGATACAGGTTGAATCCTAAGAGCAATGGGAAGTAGCGACGTCTCTAAATTGGGGCGGGGGGGGGGGGGAGGATGATGAGGTCGGCTCTTTACAAAGGCCTCTCGGGCAGCCACATGGAGCATTGAGGGCAGACGGCAGGATGGTGACAAAGTGGAAGCAGGAAGAACCAATTTGGTTCATATGAAAGATGATGGAGCTTAGACCAGGGTGAGGCCAGGGGCAGTGAACTACTTGCAAGGTGGTGCTCAGAATCTCAGGAAAGGACAACCCAGACTGAGTCCTACACACACGGGCTGCCGTGGGAACAGTGGCTAGCTCAGCTGCTGTCACTATTGAGCCCGTCCTGCCCTTGGTCCGTGCTGGGAGGTGACGGTTAGCCTCCTTCACAGCCTGCAGGAAGTCTCTCGAGGGAAGATGCTGTAGGGCCGTAGACAGCACAGGAACTTCAGCTCAGAGACACACCAGGAGGGCTTCCAGTCCTGATGACGTAGCTTTGTAACCCTGGACAGGTTATGTAACCATGCTGAGCTACAATTTCCTTCTTTTGGAAAAGGGAAATTTGAATTTCTTTTGGCAGGTCGAGCGCTACAATAAAATAAGATGTGTGTCGAGTCAGGCACTGTGGAGCGGTTCATGAAATCTCAGCCCCCACCTCTCAACCTTTCTGGTGGCACATATTCTTCTCTCCATCCTCTTCAAGCGCCGAAGAGTCTTTGAATGCCTAGTTCAATGTCCTCCTTTTGTCTTGCACTCCATGAAAATCAAACATCAGCTCTTACTGGCTTGTTATGACTGATTGAGTCTGTTACGCTGGATGATATTACTGGAAAGAACTAAGATTGGTTGTCTTGCAACAGATGGAATAAGTAAGTAGGACGCTTTGTTATGTCGTCCCACCCTGTCCACCAGCCCTGATGTCCCACACCAGCCTGGCTCTGCCGGAGACCCGTCCACCACTCCGAACTGCACACACTGCGTGTCCAGAACACCCGCCTCCCTCCGCTCTGCTTCTCTGGATGACACTCACGTTTCAAAACTCAACCTAGGTCTCGCCTTTTCCAAGAGACCCCCAGTAACTACCCAGAAATCTTGTGGATATAGTATTCTGTTTTGAAAGTGGAGAAACTAAGCTTAAAACCCTTGGTATCCACAAACAAGTCCAAATTCTTCAGCAGAATACACACCAGCCTTTACCACTTGGCCTCACTATCCATTTCTGGCCTACACTAACCACGAAGCAGCAAATGCAGAGTTCTTGAGCCATCACTCCCCTCTTACTCCCATGGCAGACATCATTAATGAATCGTACAACCCTTTCCATTGAGCCTGGATACAGCCTCAGAATCCTTCTCATCGCAGCACCACAGGCATTCAGTATGATGCAGGCATGACCCAGGCACCAGAGTTGCCGAATGAGGTGCTGCCTGCTTGCGCTCACTGCTGACTCAATGTGCGACGTGAGTGGGCCACACAGTGTGACACCTGTGTGCTTTGGTCCATATTCTCTGCCTTCTCCTCCTGCCACCGCTGCCTAATTCAAACAATGCCTCCTTCCTAGATTGCCCAATGCAGCCAGGCGGAACTAACCATTCCTCCATCCTACCCTGGGCTGCCAGCACCCAGTCCTTACTGAGCCTAGTGACTCGGGGAGGAGTTTAAAATGGCAAGCTCATCCTTTATTGATTTGCTTTTTAAATCACAAGAGAGGCAGTGATGAGAGCAGAAGAGGGGAAAATATAAAAATGGGATAGATTTCACTCAGGCCGAGCTTCTGGACCAAGAATTCCCATAGCCTGGCTCAGCGGGGGACAGGTTGCTCTGAAACCTTGGCGTTCTTAAAATACGTACAGGGAGAAGTCCCAGGATGGCCAATCCTCTCTCCATCTCTACAGGGCTGTCTTCCTGGCTGGTTATCCAAATGCGGCCATTCTCTGCTTTAATTATCAAGGCCTCCGTTCTGTGCTCATCCACTCATTTGCTCAATCAACCACTCAATCAATACTAACACCTACAGCGTGCCAGTTGACCTGAGCTGGGCCCGGGGGCACTGAATGGACAAGCCAGTCTGGTCCATCCCCCATGGGGCTGACCTCCCAGTGGTACTGTCTGAAATCCGGGGTGAGGTCCATCCAAGCTGTTCCCTTGAAGAGCCACACACACCTCCTGTCCTTGAACCCTAGGGTGCAGGTGGCCCCAAGCCCTGCCTCCCTACAGCTCTTTCTCCCCTTCTCAGGGGTTTCCCCACTCGCCTCTTCTCCTCCCCAGCGCTCTCTCCTACCCTCCCTGGGGGACGTTTCTCTCCTACCCTACCCGGGGGACGCTTCTCTCTTCGGGATCTTTCCCCTGACAGTCTTCCACAAGGCACCCCCATAGCCCCCCATCACCCCCAATCTACGCCATCCCTTGCCAGTGCTGACATACACCACAGAGTCTCCCCTATGGAGTCATTTCTCACAATCCCCGTGAGGCACTTATGGAATAGGGAGAATCACAAAACTAGAGAAATCGTGGATTCACAAGAAATAGCAAAAGAACAGGCGTCAACTGAAGTATATATGCAATATCTTTTCTTCAAGTTTAAATCATTTAATTAATTAACAGCTTTAAGTGAAACATACACAGGAGGAGCTGGTTCAAACGGAGATGAGAATCAGGCCCTTCCACACTTCCTCTCCTGTCAGCCCAGAACATTCGGGCAGCCCTGGGATCGCAGCGTCTCTGGGGTGCAGCCCAGCCTCAGAGTTTCTGGTTATGCTGGGAAACTGCCCCACTGGCCTTCAGGGGAGACCAGGGAGACCACGGTTAGAGCCAGTCATTTGGCATTTTACAGGCCTTTGTCATCACAAAGGCCATCGGCATTCCAGGGGCAGCCAGAGCCCCCTGTTAGGCATACATGACCTGGGACCCCATGGCCTACGCTCGAATCCCGCCTCCTCTCCCCAGTCCCTGTGACTCCAGGCAAGTCCCTTCACTTCACAGGGCTTCTGTCTCCTCATCTGTAACTAGGGGTGAAGACCATGATGCCAGCCTCAGAGGAGTGTTGTGAGGATCAAGACAATACGTCCATAGCACTTAGAGCACCATCTCATGCTGGAAATGCTCAATAGCAGGTGGGGGAATTGAGGCTCAGACAGGTGAGGCTACTAGCCCAAGGTCACACAGCAAGAAAGAAACAGAGTGACGCTGAGCTCTCTCTGCCACACTAGCTCATGACGCATGTTGGAGGTCACTGGCCCTCAGGTGACAAGTTTTCTTTGTATCTGGGCATGGAGTCAGGGCACATAGGAAAACTCCAGCCTTGCAGCTGACCTTTGATCCAAAGGGACCTGGGACTTCTGGATGAGGGCCCTATCGTCAGTCTCAGGCCTAAAATCAATCAATCCTTCTCTGCATTGCTGGACTCCCATCCAGTGCAGGCCATTTTTCCTGCTTTTTATCATCTTGGCCCCACCTCTTACCCTCTTGGCCTCACTTCCTAGAACACTGCTGGCGTGGGGATTTCTGAGGTCTGAGGCCATGCAGCACTGAGAGGTGACATGTTGTGCAGCGTCCTTGGTACCCGGGCTGGGCTCTTTCTGCTGTGCTATCAAGATCGCTGGTCTTTGAGCCCCCAGGCCCTGTGCACCACCTCTCTCCAGGGATTCAGCACGGGACAGACCTAAGCCCTCTTTCCCAAGCCCGCTGCCCCTGCCCCCCTGGCCTGCCCGCCTGCCTGGCGAGGACGCCCCGGGCCGTGGCCCACTCTCATCCCCGGCCCGCTCCCACCCTCCTGGGGAACGTGAGCTGGCGGGAGCTCCGCCCTGGGTCAGCCGGCAGGTGTCCCAGCCGCCGCACTCCTGGCTGCTTGGCCACGAGCCACTATTGCGTCTTCCCAAACTTCAGCGTTGGCATCTGTGAAATGGGAGCCGCAACAGCGAACCCACCTGACGGCCGGCTGGGAGGGTGAAGGGTTCTCGGGAAGGCTCGTTCTGTGACTGCCTGGACAGTCTCCTGGGACAACACTACGGATAAACGTCAGCTGTGGCTATTAAACCAGAGCTCACAATTAATCCAATCCTTTCCACACTCACAATTTTTGTAACGAAGAAAAGAAACGTCGCCTCACAGGTATGAGCAGAGATGAGTTAGGGAAGCTTGGGTCCCACCGCTTGCAAACTGCGTGAACTTGCACAGGTTTCCTCAAATCTGAGATTTAGCTGCCTCATTTGTAAAATTGAAAACGCAGTACCGAACTCACTTGGTGTCAAGATTAAAAGAGATAATGGAGTAGATCTTCAAAGTTCTCGTCACAAGAAAAAAACTGTAACCATCTGAGGGGAGAGACGTTAACTAAACTTATTGTGGCAATCATTTCACAGTAAATACATATATCAAATCATTATGCTGTACATAAAACGAATACAATGCTTTATATCAATTTTATCTCAATAAAAGGAAAAGAAGGCAGTTACTGAGTGCCTGCTACTTGCTCAGTGGCTGTCACAGCATCTACACAAAGGAGGCACTCAATAAATATAACTGGAATGAATGCATGATTGAATGAATGAATAAATGAAGATTACGAATGTGAAAAGGAACCAGCCCCTTACCGCAGAGATGACAGCCTGAGAAGGGAGACCCGCCAGCCATACTCTAAGGCAAGGATCAGTTCTAAGGAGGAAATGCAAAGTGCCAAGACAGCACATAAAGAAACGATGAAATGCACACGCTAAGACTAAGAGGGGCTTAGTCACGCAGGCCGGACAGGGATCCAGTGCCAGAGCAGAAGAGAACGAAGGAAAGTCACGTTCCTAATGGCAGGAAAAAAAAAACGCGTAGTGACTTGATTTCATCTACTCAGCACCTCTCCTCCTTCTTTTGCAAGAAGGAAGAGCTACACAAATGTCATCTCCACCCTCCCCAACCACGGGGTCAAAAAAAAGAGAGAGAGAGAGAATGTACGAAAAAGAGAGAGAGAGAATGTATGAAAATGTCACCGCACGGTGCTGACGCCGAGTACAAACAAATCCATGAACAAGTTCCTCACTTCACCCTTCCTCTGCACACATATGTCTCCACGTTCTCTGAAAATCCACCCTTGGCGCCCTGTGGCTACGTCCCCAGCTCTATGTTGTCTCCCTAAACCTTTACCACCACCTGTCAGTCCCGTATGTGTCTATTTACTTGTGGGGTGTGTGTGATGCATTTTAAAAAATGAGGCCAGATGAACGCGTGCAGCCAGACCAAGGAGTGAATAGTTCCTCCATCCCTTGGATTCTTCCCTGAGAATAGACTTCAATAAAGGAGCTACTGGGTCAAAACGCCACGCACAGTTATAGTCTCCTGCTGTCTGTTAATGTTTCACATCAGCGTTTCCCACGACGATGTGGAGGGTGTCTCCTTCACATCCAGACAGAGCCTGGGGTGACAAGCAAAGAGTCCTGAGCTTTATTCCCTGGTCCCGCAATCACGATCACACACCCCTTCACAGAACCAGAGAGGAGGGAATGCTCTAGAGCAGGGCTGACAAACCCTGTAAAGGTTTTCTGTAAGGGACCAGATGGTTTCCAGCTTCGCTAGCCAGACAATCGGAAGCTACTCCTCAGTTCTGCCATTGGAGCGTGAAAGCGGCCAGAGATATGTAACATGCACACGGGTGAGTGTGGCTGTGTTACAATAAAACTTCATTTATAAAGACAGTCGGTGGGCCGGATTTGGCCTGTGGGTCATGGTTCGCTGCCTCCTGCTCTAGAGTGTTCATATGGGTTCACTAAATCTCGGACTTAATGCTTAGTATAGAAATGGGTGGAATGGCCCTCAGCACAGCTCTTAGCAGAACTGCCTTACTAAGAACTTTCCCCAGACAGTGTAAGTGCCGCACACACTGAGCCGTGCCCACCAGAGCGCCCTCATCCTCCTGCAACAAGAGCTTTTGGGAAGCATGAGCGGCAGGTGGGCAAATGCATGAGTGAATGAATGGATGACTGTCTGTCGGTGATGAACAGCAGAGGGCACGGCGCAGGAGGGAACTGGAGTCGTGCAAAGTCCGTTTCCGCGAAACCCTCAGTTTCCTATGAAGAAGACACTTCCTCCTCCTTCACCTCTATCTCCACGAATAATACCACCAAATGCTCCCTGCTGCTCAAGCTAGGTAACAGCTAGATAAACTGTCATCATCCTTCTCCTGGACCCCCACATTCAGGTGATTCTGTCTCAGAAGTTATCTCTGACTGGGTTCTCTCCATTCCCGCTGCCATTCTCCTGGGCCACCTGGACATCAGCCTGCTGACCAGTTTCCCCATCACCGGTCACAGCCTCCCATCCAATTCTCTAACAGCATCCTCTGGGGTAACCTTTCTCAAAGGCACACAGCATCCTCACTTCTCTGCTCAAAACCCTTCAATGGCTCCCAGCTGCTTCTAGATTAAGCCTCTACTTAAAGAGAGGAGGAAGCAGGAAAATAAGGCAAGAAGGGAGGGAGAGAGAAGGGCAAGCATTTACGAGGTCGTGTTCTGAGACAGCACTGTGCCAGCGGCATCACTAAAGCGTCTCATTCTCTGGCCCGCCCCCACCCCCAGCCTCTGCACCCGCCTCCTTTCTGACCGTGCCCTGCAGACACAGGCCCCCAGACAGAGAACTCGGCCTTCTTCCCACATTTCTCCCCCTGCGTGCTGTGTTCACCCTGCAGGCAGGGGTGCCCCTTGCCCACTCTTTCCACCTGACTGACTCCTACTCATGGTTAGAATTTGCCTACGATCCACACTTTTCTATGCAGCCTTCCAGGACAGCTTCAGGCAGAGCTCATGGTCCCCTCTGGAGTCCAGAATGCTGAATTCTGGTGCCTGGGGCCAGGCTCAGAGTGGAGTTGAGTGAATAAAGGGCAATCTATTTTGGAGAACTGATACTGATCAGGATTCAACAGTAATTATCTGTTTGTTTGCTTGGCTCTTCAAAGTTAATCCTCGAGCAAGCCCATCAGGACCAAATGCCAAGCGAAGAAATCTAGAGGAAACCATGCCTCACTGTACTGTTAGGTCACCTGCTTTCCAGGCTGCCTGCTCACTTCCCTAGGGAGAAAAGCGACCTTTAAACCTCTCTGTGCAAGTGCTTTCTATGTGTTCTTTCATTCACTCCAGGATACAACAGTGCTGTCATTCCCATTTGACTCCGAGAAGTCAAGTAACTTGCCTGAAGTCACACAGCCAGGAATTGGCACTGACTGCCCTCAGTCTTTTCCCACACCAGGCTGCGCCCGCAGACACAAGAGAGACGGAAGTGCAGTTGCTGTGCTCTCCCCATCGGTGCAGTAGCAACTGCAGAGCCACGCTCTTCTGAATTTCACAGGGCAGTAGAGGCCTTGTAGACCAGACACTTCCTGTTGGTTTCTGACCCTTTAGAGATTCTCAGGTTGGAGGAACCTGGAGAGGGAGAGCATGATCTCTAGCATCACAGCCCCTGGGCTCGATTGCACTGTGTTGGTTTGGAGCCTTCTGAAAGCATTTTAACCGACAGGCTTCCTGACACACAGTATCCCGTGGCTGCTGGCCTAGCCACAGACAGTCTCAGCTCCATACGTCCCTTCCAGTGGTGAAGACTCCAAGTCGTCCTACCCTGAGGGGGAGGGAGCTGAAGTCCCTCCTCCAAGGCAACGCTGGCAGCGTGAAATCTTAACTTGATGGACACAGGTTTTCAAGCCAGATACTTTGTGTGCTGGAGAATGGAAGCACCGCCCACGCTGTCTCCCTGTGGGGGTGTCAGCCCTTCTCTGCTTCTCACTGTGACTTTGGTTATTGACTTTTGTAGGTCAAGGCAAAAATCAACACACCTAATGCTTCCCTGGTATTTGGTGAAACACCCGGCAGGGTTTTTTTTACTAGAACCGAAAACCAGACTAATTGTTCTAAATACAGGCTTTTTTTTTGCTTGGAAGCAGAAAGAGACACGCAATGAGACCTGGCTGATGCGGCACGCTGGGGAAGGGAGGCAGCCCAGAGGACTGCAGAATCTGCAGATGTCTGACTAACTTTGAATAAAAACCACTAGTGACATGCCATTTCCTTTTTGCCAAGATGACAGTCCTCCCTTCATAAATATCAGTAAGGAAATGATTGTGATGAATAGGCCCTGCGGTTTACAACAGGCGTATCCATCTTACTCAGTGGGTGCAGCCAAAGTGCTTGGGAAATAAACCGATGATTATAAACCACACATGAAAAAGTCAGGAAGGTAACAGACATTTCTCCAAAGATGATATACAGATGGCCAATAGGCACATGAAAAGATGTTCAACATCGCTAATCATTAAGGAAATGGGAATCAAAACTACACTAGGATATCATCTTATATCTGTTAAAATGGCTATAATCACCAAAACAAAAAACAACAAATGTTGGGGAGATTGTGGAGAAAAGGGAACTCTCATACACTGCCGGTAGGAATGCAAACTGATGCAGCTGCTGTGGAAAACAGTACAGAGATTTCTCAAAAAACTAAAAATAGAAATACCTTATGATCCAGCTATCCCACTACTGGGTATTTATCCAAAGAACTTGAAATCAACAATTCAAAGAGACTTATGCACTCCTATGTTCACTGCAGCATTCTTCACAATAGCCAAGATGTGGAAGCAACCCAAGTGCCCATCGACTGATGAATGGATAAAGAAGATATGGTGTATATATACAATGGAATGCTAGTCAGCCATAAAAAAAGACAATATCATCCCATTCACAACAACATGGATGGACCTTGAGGGTATTATGTTAAGTGAAACAAGCCAGACAGAGAAAGACAAACACTATATGATTTCACTCGTATGTGGTACATAAACAAACACATCACAAAGAAAACAGTTCAGTGGTTACCAGGGGGAAGCGGGTTGGGGGGTGGGCACAAAGGGTGAAGAGGAGCACTTATGTGGTCACAGACAGATGATAACGTACAACTGAAATTTCACAATGTTGTAACTACTATGACCTCAATCAAAAAGAAAAAAAAGTCAGGAAGGAAACACGAAAAAACGTTCACAGTAGTTTCCAGAAATGTGTTGGTTCTGTTTCCCTCTGCTTTTCTAATCTTTTCAGTTTTCCTAATCATGAAAACACATTATTTTGAAGTAGAAATTAAACTTTATTTTAAAACAAGTGCTTACAATGATTTGCAGCTTTCAAATGATCTTCCAATTCAACACAAAGCAGCTTCCACTCTATTTGCTGGCCAAGCCTTTGGAAATCGTGTGCATAGTTTTATTTGACATCATGTGCGCAGACAGGCTTTATGATATATATATTTAAAAACTTTTATTTAATTAAATACTTTCAATACTAAATAATTAAATACTTTATTTAAAAATAGGCACACGTTTTTATGAGATAGCTATATAAAAAGACACACTCCAGCTCAGTCTTTGGGCAGGAATATCCCAAGTCCAGATGGGGAGTTTTCGGTGAAGAAAGCTCACTGTCAGTGCTGTGGCATGTTTTCACATCTCAATAATTATTAACAGATTCCATGTTGCTGGCTCCCACAGGCGTGTTTAATTTATGGCTCAGAAGACTCTTGAACTCCTGGCTTGCATCATCATTTGTCTTTTGAACTATTTCAAATAGGGAAATGTTGATATCTCAGAATCTTCCAGTTCAAAGTGGTTCCACTTTGAACCTGCCTCATGACCTCCATCTGAATTACCTGCCATCCCAACAGAAGCAAGTGCCCCATCCAGTGTAGGGAGCAATGATGGGCATGCTTCTTTCCCTCAAACAGTATCTTTTCATACAGACTCTTATTTAATTTTCAGAGCAACATGGTGAGCTCTGACATTCAGGGTTTACGCTTTTATGAGTTGAATTGTGTCTTCCGAGAAAGATAGATGGAAGCCCTAACCCCTGGTACCTATGAACGCGACCTTATTTGGAAATGAGGTCTTTGCAGGTGTAATCGCATTAAAATGAGGTCATTAGGGTGGGCCCTAATCCAGTAGGACAGGCGTCCTTACAAGAAGTAGAGACAGACACGCACAGAGAGAAGGCGTGTGACAATAGAGGCAGAGGTTGGAGTGATGCAGCCACAAGCCAAGGGACGCCAAGGATTGCCAGCCACCACCAGAAGCTGAAGAGGCAGGAAGGATGCTACACAGAGTCTCTATCCAGAGGGAGCGTGGCCCTGCTGGCACCTTGATCTCAGACTCCAGCTTCCAGAACTGTGAGAGAATAACTCTCTGTTGTTGGTGGTACTTTGCTATGGCAGCCCTGGGACACTGATCCAGTACTCTTTCAGCTTGACCATTTCCGACTATTCTTGTCCCTTTGTCACTTTAGCTTCTCCCAAGGTCACCACCCCTCACTTTTCTCCATAGTCTCTTCATCTAAGTCAGATTCCAGCTTTTAACTTATCGTCCATACCAATATCCTAAACTTTCTCCTCCCCTTCCTTCTTCATACCTCTCGGCCAGACCCCCAAGCCTGGGTGGTCGTAACTCTACACTTTCTCTTCTGCCGGGTGGACAGGCCAGCACAGCAGGTGGGTTCCATTGCACACACGTGGCACCGTGCTCAGAAGGAGGCCATGCTGCTGGCATCTCACTCTCCACAAAGTGTTTTCCAAGCCTCCTTTATTTTTCTTCATCCTCTACCCTCCACATCTACTCCTGGCTCTCAGCAGGCGGCCGTCACGGATGCTATTGATGTCACACCAACGGCCCCTTGTTAGCCAGCGCACCCATCCTCTAGCCGCGGTGAGAGTTGCTGATAAAATCTCACCGCTGCTCCTTTCTCTACAGAACTTTCCTCAGGCAACAGGAGCACCTTGCCTGGCAGGACACCAACCCCCAGACTCAGCCAGTGACTATCTGATACAGGGTACAAACAGCAGGCCTCCTTGCCTTAAGGTGGAATAGCAAGTGGATAGAGCAATGATTCCCTCATTTAACCCCCCAAAGAGTTCACGGCCAATTACTCAAGTAACCATACATGAGAGGAAATTAGCAATCAAGCATTTCAAGGGCTGTTACAGGGTCTGGGGTGACACTGATATCCAGGGACCCAAAACATCGTCATGGCCCCCCATTAGCATAATCCATTCGGGAATCAGGTAGTCAATATAGTTCTGGCCCAGGTATGTCGCACTGTGGTGCACTGAGTCAACAACCCACCCTGTGGTGATTTCCCTGGTTCATTAACGTTTTTAGGAGAGACACACTGAGTCACTGGAATAACTCTCACACTGGCTTTCTGACCTGCAGAGTAAGAGTTATTGTATAACAAAGGCCAATCTGAAGCCCCAGAACGTCCTTCCTGCCAAGACAGTAAATGAGAAACAATACTACATCCCGGGGGAACGGCAGAGATCAGTGCCGCCCTCAGAGTCTTGGAGCTTCCAGGAGCGTGATCCCCATCATATCCCCATTTGATTCACAGTCTGACCCTACAAAAACCACATGGAGCACAGCAGGAGACCCCAGAACTGTAGAAACTTAACCCAGTAGTAGCCTCACCTGCAGCTGCTGCCCGATGTGGCATGTTTTCGAGCGCAGATTGTCACACTCTAGGGATGTGGAACGCAGCTGTCAACTGGCAACTGGATTGTTTCCCATGCTGATCAGAAAGGAGGATCAGAGCAGCTCACCTTCGCGTGGGACAAACACGGTACGCATTCACAGTCTTGCTCCAGTGCGCACACACTCTTTTGCTCTCTATCATGATGTGGTCTGAAGGGACTTGGGCATCTGGACATCCTACAGGACATAGTTACATTTACCATGTTGATGGCATTGTGTTATATACACTTGAAACGCATGAAGCAGTAATGTTCTGCTTGCCTTGGTACAGCATCTTCATTCCAGAAGGTGGGAGATAAAGCTTACAGTGATGCAGGGGCCTGGCACGTCCGTGAAGCTCTTAGGGGTTCACTGGTTTAGGGCATGCCAGTCTATCCCCCACTCCCTCTTGAAAAGAAGTACAACCTATGACAGGCCTCTCCAGGCTTGAGAGGCGCATAGTCCACACTTAGGGATAAGACCTCTATTTGTTTACCAGATGTGGAAGGTTCGCGTGGGACCCAAAGGAGGGAGGGGCTGTGCAGCAGGCCCAGGTTGAGGCATAAGCAGCCTTGACCCTGGGCCGAATCGCCCGGCAGACCCCACAGAACCACGGGCATCTGTGGAGAAAGATGGCAGACAGAACTTCTGGCAGGCCCCAGGAGGGGAGTCACAGTGCAGGCCACCAAGAGTCTAGAGCAAGGCCATGCCATCTGCAGCAGAGAACTGCACACTGTTTGAAACCAGCTGCTGGTATGCTGCTGGGCCCTGGGAGAAAGTGGGCGTCTGAACATGAGACATCAATGCCACTCATGACCTTGGCATTTTCTAAGGTTGGGCAGGGCCCGCAGGAAGTGGTACATACGGGAGTGAAGGGCCAGAAAACACAAGCAAACTGCATGAACAGGGGGCCCATACCCCAGGGTACCTGCCTCTGTTGCACTGATGCTTCTCTCTTAGCTGATGCTTCTCCCCTCAGTTGATGCTTCTCCCTCAGCTGATGCTTCTCCCTCAGCTCATATCCTTCACCTGGCGGGGAATCCCCTTTGACCAGCTGTCTTAGTCTGCTCAGGCTGCCATAACAGAAGGACATAGATGGGGAGGGGCTTAACAACAGAAATTTGTTTTCTCACAGCTCTGGAGGCGGGAAAGTCCAGGACCAAGTTTCCAGTAGGGTTTAGTCTTTGGTGAGAGCTCTCTTCCTGGCTTGCAGATGCTGCCTTCTCTCCGTATCTTTGCATGGTGGAAAGAGAGAAGGGGCAAGCTCCGTGGTGCCTCTTCTTACGAGGACACCAGTCCCATCAGATTAGGCCCTCGCCCTCATGACCTCATTTAACCTTAATTACTTCCACAAAGGCCCTACCTCCAGAAACAGTGACAGTGGGGTTAGAACTCTAACACACGAATCTGGAGGGACACAAACATTCAGTCCTTAAACCAGCTGACAGAGAAGGAGAGTAATCTGAGTGGGAAGCATGGATGGATCAGCTGGGTGTGGGTGCAAGCCAGAAACAGCCTACTGCTGACCTGCAGACCACTCAGAGGTGGCCTGAAACATACGGTTGGAGGAAGTCCTCCGTGGCCAGAGCTTCAGGGGTGCCTCCAGCCATCCTCTTTGTGGCCCGAAGCAGAGGCACAGGGCACAGCACACACGGCTCTTTCTAGGCTGGCCCCAGCCTGACTCTCTGGCGTCATGTCTGCTGGCTCTCCACCACGCTACACACGCTGTTTCCTCACCCTTCTCTAAACATTACAGATCTTTTCCCAAGCTGTCCCTCTGCCTAGACACTTTCTCCCACTCGGAGAACGTTTATTCATCCTTCAAGACTCAATTCCAACGTCCTTTCCTCACCCTGCCCACACTTACAGAATTGGCGGGTCTCCCTCTGCTCGCCTGGCGTCGTCTACCCAATGTAAATCCTGGCGCTGTCATGCAGTGCTGCAGTTCACCACAAACGCCGTTCCCTACCAGCTCACAAGGCATCCACAGGCTGACAGCTGTCAAATTTATCTGTCCGACCCAGAATGCTCCCCCAAGCTCCAGACCCGCATATCCAACTGCACACCTGACATACATTATCACCTGGGTGACTCACAGACCCTTGAGTTTCTCCCTCAAACTTTCCCCCATCCTTGGCCCCATAATTGCCCCGATGTCTCAGTAAGTAGCCCCACCAGCTTCCTTGGTTAGCTAGAAACTTCGGCAGTATTCTTGATTCCCTCTGCTTCCTTTTCAACCTCTTCGATGCGTCAGCAACTCTTACTGGTTCTAGATCCAAACTGTCTCCCACCTCCATCTCCTCTCTCTCTGGCTGCCACCTGGCTCTCAGCGCCTCCCTTGGAGGATCATCTCTCGATGGCATCCTGCAGCACATGGAGGACCCTCTGAGTGTCTGCCAGGCCCTCCCTTCATTCCCCATCCAGCCCCTCCTTTGTGTCCTTCCTAGCACTTGTCACTCTTCACAATCATTCTGTCTGCTGACATGGTGTTTGCTGCCTTCCCCAGGGGGGCGAAAACCTGCGTGTGTCTTGTTCACAGACACACACTAGCAGCCTGCACGGTGTCTGACTCATAGAAAGTGCTCAATAAAAGCTTAGTGACTTAGTGATGAAGGTGTCATTGAAGGCAGGCTGAGCTGTTCCTGGAGCAGGTTCTTGGGCAGCACGCAGACATGGACAGTACCAGCTTCCACCGTGGGATCAAGCACTTTTAGCCTGTGTTTCCAAACCAGGGTTAACAAAGTCAAACACAATCACAGTAAGTGCAGCGCCAGAGGGCAGAGGAAGGAAAGGCAACCCACTGGGTGAGGAGCCCCCACCTCCCCCTTCTGCACTGGCTTGAAGTCACTGGCGGCACTTTCCTCCTGGAAACTGGAGCAGTGCTGCGAGCAGAGCCGAGGTCCTCAGCCAGGAAATTACATCCTGATTTCTTGTGTGCAAATCGTCTACTCTGGAGCCCCAGGGAGGATGTGCAGGGGGAACTCGCCCCGTCACCCCATCTAGTTGACGTCTGACAACATTTAATTAAGGACATCTCCTCAGCAGCATCCACCTTCGCTCCCACAATGCTTCATTTTCACCCCTTTTCTTTTTCCATTTAAGTGCTCATGTGTAAAAATGGAAGAGGGCCTACTTCTTGGGGAAAAAGTTGAGAGGGCTCCAGAGAACCACGGTTCCATTTCTAAGGTCAGTGATAACATTGGTCCTTGCTGTCTGCTGATGCTCTGTGTCTGCTGGAAACCACACTGCATTCCTCACCTGGGTTTTGGTGGTGCAGGAAGGCAGGAAGACAGAGAAACAAAGAAATACAGTTTTAGAGTCTTGACCTCTCTTATCTGGCATTATTTTCTCCCAATTCTGATTTTTAACGTTTTGTTTAAAAGCCCATTTTGTTCTTTGAAGAGTCAAGTTAAAAAAGAAGACAGCTTTATTATAAAAAGCAGCTGCATAGGCTGAAACCCATGTGGGAGACTTGCCAAGTGGACATCATCTGGTTCTCTTCCTGTTTTCGTAGAGAAGAAATACGGGAACTGAGGCGGGTGACTCAAGTCCATCGTCTGTGGTCATAAGAACTCGGTCCAAAGCCAGCTGTCCTCAGCCCCCGCGTTCCTGGGCCTTCAACGGGAAGGGAGGTCAGGGTTCTTGAGTGACTGCTATGTGCTGCACAAAGCGCTCATCTGAGCTTATTTCACTGAGTCCTCAATCGCCCTGCAAGGGCACCATGGAGAGCCCACAGC
Source organism: Equus quagga (assembly GCF_021613505.1). NCBI lineage: Eukaryota > Metazoa > Chordata > Mammalia > Perissodactyla > Equidae > Equus > Equus quagga. Next base: position 148,223,892 of record NC_060269.1, on the reverse strand, counting down.
TGGGAAGGAGAGCTTGAGTGACATGCCAAGGGCACATAGCAAGGGCTGAGACGAGGTGAGATTCGAACTCAGATCTGTCTGGTTCCAAAGCCTGGGGGCTCTCCCTCATGTCCTTCCTCCCCGATTCAAGCACCTACATGCTCACATCTGCTCTGCCTGCGAAGGCCCGTGGCTCAATTTTCCAGGCCCCTTGTCAGTGTGCTGAGCTCAGCTCATTTGCCGGGGCCCAGGGTCTCAGCCCACCCTCTGCTCTTTCCTCTTAAAATGCAGTCAGCCCTCCAACATCCACTCCTTGGGGGTCCTCCAGCCATCCCAAAGGGCCTATGCACCAAACACAGCATCCCAGGTTTGTTCTGGGGCATTTGCATTGATCCCTAGAAGGAAGAGACATGTAATTCAACGGTAATGAAACTTTAATGACAATAACTTATTGATTTCTTTGCAGATGTTATACCTCATAATAACCCTAGAAGGGGAATGCTATTTTTATCCACACTTTACAATGAGAAAACTGAGGCCCAGAGCAGTTCAACGATCCTTCCAAAATGCAATGAGCAGTGAGCAGAGCAGAAGCCAAACCAGGCCAACAGCTCCACCTCACTGCACAGACTCCCAAAGTTCGAATGCCTAGAAGTATGGGCCCCAAATTCAGACAGCCAGGGTTTATATTCCAGATGTGTGACCTTGGGAAAGTTACTTAACCTCTCTAGTTTTCCGTTCCTTCATCTGTAAAGTGGAGATGCTAAACATCCTTCCTGCTTCACAGGGTCCCCATGAGGATTAACTGACACAGACATGTAAAGCCCTTAGAATAGTGCCTGATACGTGGGCTTCATAGATGTTAGCTGGTATTTTTCTTCTAAGAATTTTTGTTGCATGAAGCATCATAGGGGCTGGGGTAAGAATCTTAAGTGAAGTCAGAATTCTAGAAGGTCAAACTGACGCCTTCAGCCCACTCTCGCCAGACCCGTTTTTTTTCTGTAATGCCTCTTTTCTCTTGCTTTGATCTAGAAATGAAGAAGGGAGGAGTACAGAATGGAAGGAACAGAAATAGTGATGGGAAAGAAGGATTTCTCCAGTTCCACCTCTTCTTTCTCGTCATGAAGGGGGTGGAATTGCAATGTGGGTCTCAGCCTTGCTGTTTATAAGCGGCATGATCTTAATCCAGTTACTTAATCTCACGAGTTCCAGTTTATTCTTCTGGAAGATGAGGAGAACAGTACCAGCTTCACTGGACTGATGGAAAATTGACTCTAACGACCTATGGAGAGCACTCCCCAAAGATGGTGGCCCAGAGGCCTGCAGCCATCCACCAGCACAGCGGCGAGCCTTCACTCACGTGACCCCTTGGGCCTGGCTGAGAGTTTGTTTGGGCTCACAGACCCAGGAGCAGAATTATTGGATCCTACATAATGAGTGTACTTAATTTGAGAAAGTTTGCATCACAATGTTCTCCCAGGCACGTTCCCACCTCCAATGGGGTCGGTCTCCACACCCACATCCCCAACAACATTGGGCATCACCTGCTGAAACGGTGTTGACATTAGAACTGGGATGACTGTGCCCCACCCAGAGGGCCTGTGCCTCACACACGAGGGCCTCGACTTGGCGAGTGAATCACTCGGCTCTCCCGGGGCGGCCCGGCTAACAGGGTGTTGGTTTCATCTGCACGTCTCTGGGAATTAGCTTCAGTGGACTCTCTTCAAAGACTTGCCCCAGCTTCCTGTTTCCGTGTCTGTGATCTGCCCATTAATTTCCTTTGCCACTGCTCCATTGCGCTTCCTGTCTTTCTTGGTGATTTTCAGAAGTTGCTTGTGCATTGTAGACATAATCCCACGTCAGTTTCAGATATTACAAATGCTTTCTTCCCATTTACCATCCATGAACTCGTCCTCGGTGTCCTTTCATCCAGTAGACATCCTCCATTCTGACATGATCTAATTCATCAGCTCACTGAATGGATCCAGCTCCTCTGAATGGATTTCAGCTTGTCAGGATGCCTCTCATCAGAGAAGCCCCCAGAATGGAACAGAACACTCCGGATATGGTCTGAGCAGTAAAGTGCGACTCCGTGTGACTGAACCTGGAATCTAACCGCAGAGCCGCCTCGCCATTGATCTGCATCACACACCAACTTGTGAGTTTCCATCCACCATTTCAGACTGTTGAGATCATGTTGGATTTTCATCCTGAAACTGCACAGAATTGTGTCGTCACAAAACGTTAACAATCATCCATGTTGTGTTTTGGTTGACGTCTTTGACAGGTCGAGACGAAGGACAGCACATTCCACTCCGTACCTTTCAGAGATCATACGATGCATGACAACAGTACCCTTACTTGCTGAGTGACCTTGAGCAAGTAATTCAACTTCTTTGAGCCTCCACTCTAGTATGGCAATGATAGCAGCACCTATGTCATCGGCTGCCTTGAGTAGCAAATGAGTTAATCCATGGAAAGCCGCTAGAACAGTGCCTCACATGTTAAAAGTGTGATAAAAGTGTTTGCTATGATTGTTGGTATTATCGTAGTGTCACCTCTATAGTGTTAGGAGATATTGAAATGGAGTCTCAAAGAGTTTAAATAACTCGTCCCAATCATACTGCTGGTGACAGCAGAGCCAGGGCTGCATGCTCCTTCCTCGGACCCCACAGCCCATGCCACTTCCATTATGAGATGTCTAGGTGAGCTGAAATCTGCTTCTCTACCTGTCCCTCACTCGTTTTTGCTCTTGGTGTCTAAGGGCACAGAGAATCAAGGCTACCTCTGTTCCCCACCACAGGCATGCGAGCATTTGAAGAGAGTGCTCATGAACCCCTGCCCCAAATGACCTCTCCTCCAAGCCACGTGATCCTTTCCTTTAAAGAAGCCTTCTGGCCAAAGAGAAGTCACTGTTTGTCACACCCAGACACATTCTCCCTCCAGTCTTTGCCATCGGTGTCAGTCAGTGGTGCAGAGACAGGCCCACAGTGGCTCAGGCCAAGAGTCTAACCCTGCTCCATCGCTCACTACTTCTGTCACCTGACATTTAATCTGTCCCATGGGCTCTACTGCTAAAACGGATCCCACAGCTGCCCATTCCCATCGCTCCACCCTGAGCCGTCACCATCTTGCCCGCATCGCTGAGGCGCCTCCCCAATGGCTCTCCGTGCCTCACCCTTTCCACCCTGCAATCCAGTTGCCCTCAACGGTAAGATTGATCCTTTTAAATGTCAATCAGATCATGCTGTTACCCTTCCTAAAACCCTCCAGTGGTTTCCCATTTTCCTTAGCATTAAACTCAAACCACTTAGCCTACAATATTCCGCTGATCTGACCCCCACCGTTGTCATCAACGTCACCTCCCTCTGCTCTTCTCCTTTCACTTTCTCCAGCACCCCGGCTTCTCCCAGTTTCCTGAACATATATCCCATGGAACCAGCCATAAATTACAAGGCCTAAGTAGACATTCACACGCACCTCCAACCACGTGTCGCCCAGCCTGCTCCTGCACCTTCGGTCACACGTGTTTGTCACCCTGAGGTTGAGGCACAGTCATCTCAACACAACCCTCCCTCTCTGTTTGTCTTTGTCTTTAACATCATCCTGGAAACATGCTCTGGGATATAAGACACACAAGAGAGCAGAACCTCTGGGGTTTTTAAAAGACATTTAACTTGTTCAAACATGTTTTTATATCATCCAACTGGATTCACACAACCGCCTGAATTGTTTCAACATCCCCACTGACAGACAAAGGAACTGAAGTGTCATTTATTTGTTTATTATCTAATTCACTTTTGCCAGTTATTCATAAACTCTTTAATAGACCCTTCCTGAGGGCTGTCTGCAATTGGTGTTGTGTTGAGAACATCACACACATTACTGCTACCCCTGGATGCAGCCCAATTGCTCAGAAGTTAAAAGGCGAAGTCACACACATCTTAAAATCAGTACAATAAGATCATTCTTGGCAGAGAGAAGACCAGAACTCTGGCGTCCGATCGCTCCCCACTGGGCCCCCGGGGAGTTTATCGGATTGCTCCCGAGGTTTAAAACAACCGCAATCCGTGCAGCCACAAACACTAAACAGCTACTCACCACCTCGGGCGCCGCGCTCAGACTTGGTGCCAGAACTTCCTCTTCGAGAGCTTCAGAGTTCAAGGCCGCTTAGGAACGTACTCAAGCTCCGCCTCCTGCCCGTGAAGTTCCCATTGGCTGGACTCCGGGTCCTGCCTCCGAGGCCTCACCGGTCCCTCGGGAACTTCCCTGAAGCTTCTTGGCCTTTTCGGTAATGTTACCCCGGACCCCGACTTGTTTTCCCCGTCCTGTTCGGTTCGCCTTGCTTCTTCAGGGCTCCTTCCTAATTTGAATGCAGTCCTCCCCCTTCCACCGGGTGTGAGGTAATTTCCTTGGTGACTAAGAGTTTCCCCGTCCTGACCCGGGGTTTTTCAACCTTGGCACTGCCGCATTTAAACCGGGTAACTCTGCGTTGTTTGCAGCATCCCCGCCCCCTCTGCCCGCTCGACGCCGGTACCAACCTCGCTTCCCCTCCCCATTCCCTCACCCCCCCCCCCCCCCATCATGACGACCAAAAATGTCTCCAGACACTGCTAACTCCGGGACAAAATCACCCCAGGGTTATTTCTCTTTGGGGGCAGGGGGTGGGAAGGTGAGGTGCGTGTACTTTTATTTTGTTAAATTGTTTGAGGTCGCATTGGTTTATAACCTTGTGTAATTTCAGGTGTGCATTATTACAGATCCGTTTCTGTATGGACTGCATCATGCCCACCACCACTAGTCTGGTTTTATCCATCACCATACATATGTCTCCTTTTACTCCTTTCCCCTATCTCCCACCCCCTTCCTCTCTGGTAACTGCTACTCTGGTCTCTTTATCGGTCTCAGCAGCGTCTCTTTGTCTTTTCCAATGCCGTGTTTACTCAGGCAAGGGAAACAAAAGAAAAAATAAACAAATGGGACTACATCAGACTAAAAAGCTTCTGCAAGGCAAAGGAAACCAGCAACAAAACGGAAAGACAACCCACCAACTGGGAGAAAATATTTGCAAATCATATGTCTGACAAGGGGTTAACTTCCAAAATATATAAGGAACTCATACAATTCAACAACAACAACAAAAAACAACCCAATCAAAAACTGGGCGAGGATATGAACAGACATTTTTCCAAAGAAGGTACACAGATGGCCAACAGGCACATGAAAAGATCTTCAATATCATTAATTATTAGGGAAATGCAAATCAAAACTACAATGAGATATCACCTTACACCTGTCAGAATGGCTAAAATTACCAAGACGAAAAATAACAAATGTTGGAGAGGATGTGGTTAGAAGGGAACCCTTATACACTGCTGGTGGGAGTGCAAACTGGTGCAGCCACTGTGGAAAACAGTATGGAGATTTCTTAAAAGATTAAAAATAGAAATACCATACGATCCAGCTATCCCACTACTGGATATTTATCCAAAGAACATGAAATCAACAATTCAGAGAGATCTGTGCACCCCTATGTTCAGTGCAGCATTATTCACAATAGCCAAGACGTGGAAGCAACCTCAGTGCTCATTGACAGATGAGTGAATAAAAAAGATGTGGTATATATACCCAATGGAATACCTCCTAGCCATAAAACAGAGACAAAATTGTCCCGTTTGCAACAACCTGGATGGACCTTGAGGGTATTATGTTAAGCAAAATAAGCCAGACAGAGAAAGACAAACACCATATGATTTCACTCATATGTGGAAGATAAACACACCCTAAGGTTATTTCTATCTCTGCACCCGTATTTCAGTTAGACCAAGTGATCTGTATTATTCTCCCTTAGACTGAAAATTCTGTGCTTCTATATCCTTCATTGTCTAGTCATGGTTTTCCAAAGAAGAATGGATGCTTTATGTATGATTTTCTTGAACAAGAGGCCAATTTTGATTATGGCTGTGTGTTACGATTCTCCAGAAAAACAGAACCAATAGGATTTGTAGGGGTGTGTGTGTGTGTGTGTGTTTGTGTGTGGAGATAGAGAGAACAGAGAGAGAGAGAGAGATCTACTTTAAGGAATTGGCTCATGTGATTTGTGGAGGGGCAAGTCCAAAATCTGCTGGGCAGGTCAGCAGGCTGGAGGCCCAGGGAAGACTGGCAGTCCGAGCCCAAAGGTCGTCTGCTACAGAGTTCCTTCCTGCTCGGGGGAGGACAGTCTTTTTTCTCTTAAAGCTTTCAGGGGCCAGCCTGGTGCTGCAGCGGTTAAATGTTCACCTTCCACTTCGGCGGCCTGGGGTTTGCCAGCAGTTCAGATCCCGGGTGTGGACAGGGCACTGCTTGGCAAGCCATGCTGTGGTAGGCGTCTCACAAATAAAGTAGAGGAAGATGGGCACGGATGTTAGCTCAGGGCCAGTCTTCCTCAGCAAAAAGAGGAAGATTGGCAGCAGTTAGCTCAGGGCTAATCTTCCTCAAAAAAAAAAATTTTCAAAAAAAGCTTTCAACTGGTTGGATGAGGCCCACCCACATTACGGAGGGCAATCTACTTTACTCAAGGTCTACTGATTTAAGTGTTGATCTCATGCAAAAAACACCTTCACAGAAACATCCAGAACAGTGTTTAACCATATATCTGGGCACTGTGGCCCAGTCAAGTTGGCACATAAAATTAACCATCATAGGCAGCAATGGATGAGTTAATTTATGAGAAAGAGAGGGAGCATGAACTTGAGCTCATCTGGAATTTGGTGCCAGGCCGCCATGATTACTGCCTAAAATGTCAATGTTCTAGATGCCATAATGGGGCCACCGGTGGGTCTCAGCCCTGGCCATTACATTCATCTGGGGAGCTTTGAAAAGATACTGATGTCAGAGCCACCCTCAGAGAGTCAAATCCGTTTGGTCTGCGGTGGGGCTCTGGCCTCAACATGCTGTTCGAGATCCTCAGATGTTCCTAACGTGCCGCCGGGGTCGAGAACCTCTGGGCTGAGTGATGTCTGATCCTCCTCCAGGACGGACCAGCAGAGACGAGCACAGGCTCTGCAGCGAGGCAGGCTGGACTGGGGTCCCCCTCCCTTCGAGTGATTATGGGGTGCCAGAACAGCTATTTACCTCCATGAGGCTGTTAGTTTAGTAAAAAGATGCTTAGAAGGCACCCAGCACAGCCCTGGGAGGGAGGAGACACAGCATACATCAGTATATGTCAGTATATGCCTGCTCCCACCACCTAGCTTGGTATTAACAACCTGGGGGTCCCTGTCCTGTCGTTTTTATTTAAGTTCTTGTTAAAATATAATAATAATTATGCTTTGTCTAGCATGTATTGAGCTTTGAGACAGACACTGTGCCAAAGGCAGATATTATCTTACCTAATTCTCACAGTAATCCTATGAGGAAGATCCTTTGGTGGTCCCAGGTTACAAATGAGGAAACTGAGGCCCAGAGAGGTTAAGCAACTTTCTCAAGGCAGATGCTGGCAGTCTGAGATTTGTCTGACTCTGAAGTTTCAAGCTTTTTAAGGAACTTGCTCCAGGAGACATAAATCAGGGTTATGGCCCATGGGGAAGGAGGAAACAAAAATGGCATAGTTTCCAGATGGCACCATTGTGTACCTAGAAAACCTAGGGAAATAGAAATAAAAATTCTTAGAATGAATATGAAAGTTTAGCAAAGACTTGGTGCATGCCCAAAAGTCAGTAATGTTGCTGGTGAATAGCGACAGTCAGCGGACATTATATTTAAAAATAAAGAGCTCATTTGCAATAGAAACAAAAACATGAAATACCTAGAAGTAAATCTGGTGAGAAAAGTGAGGTGTGTAAATGAATTCAAGTATCACACTTCTTTAAGGGCCTTAAACAAGGGTCGACCTTTGGAGAGATGGCCTGTGCACATGGGAGATATTGTAAAAACGTCAAGTTTTTGAAAATTAGCTATAGGTTAAAACAATTCCTTGGGCTGGCCCCGTGGCCGACTAGTTAGGTTTGCATGCTCTGCTTTGGCGGCCCAGGGTTTCACCAGTTTGGATTCCGGGCGCAGACATGGCCCTGTTTGTCGGGCTGTGTTGGGGTGGCATCCTACATGCCACAACTAGAAGGACCCACAACTAAAATATACAACTATGTACTGGGGGGATTTGGGGAGAAAAAGCAAAAAAAAAAAAAAAGATTGACAGCAGTTAGCTCAGGTGCCAATCTTTAAAAAAAAAAAAAAACAGAAGAATTCGTTTCTTTTTTCAAGTCAAAATTAGGCATTGCTGGACTGGCCTAGTGGTACAGTGGTTAAGTTGACACATTCCACTTCTCAGCAGCGGGGTTGGCCAGTTCGGATCCCAGGTACGGACATGGCACTGCTTGGCAAAAGCCATGCTGTGGTAGGCGTCCCATGTATAAAGTAGAGGAAGATAGGCATGTGTTAGCTCAGGGCCAGTCTTCCTCAGCAAAAAGAGGAGGATCAGCAGTAGTTAGCTCAGGGCTAATCTTCCTAAAAAAAAGAAATTAGGCGTTGCAGTAATTTCTAAATGATTCAAAAATGTCAAGGTGCAATCTCTAGGATGCCTTCTGAGTTCCTGGCGACTTCATTATCTCAGAAGTAAAGAGTCAGTCCTGAGCACTTGAGTTGGTTCTGGATTTCATTTCAGAGCTTGCCACCTAAGGCAGTGAGATCTTTGCCTGGCTGCACATGGGCACACTCAGATCTGAAGTAATTTATTCAAAAAAATTGTATCACAGTTTTTGAACTTTTAAATTGTGAAACATATCATAGGTTTAGAAATCTCTATAAAACATTTACATGTATTTATGCATACCTATATGTATACATAATATGTATGTACACTAACGTATAGCTATGTAATTTATATATACAATTTAACGAATAATTTAATGAACACTCATGGAACCACCAGGGGCAGACAGGCTCTTAAGAAGGCCCCATGATCAGCTTTCATGTGCTTGCGTGATTCCTCCTGTTGAGTGTGGCAGAATCTGTGACCTGCTTCTAGACACATAGAATATGGCAAAAGTGAGGGGATATATGTGATTGCACATGTGTGATTACATGACATGAGACTGAAACATCTGGTACATGCAGCTGGGAGCTTCCCTATGGAGAGGGCCACGTGGCCAGGAACTGAGGGCAGCCTCCGGTCCACAGCTACCCAGAAACCGAGGCCCGCAGTCCAGCAGGCTGCGGGAAACTGAAGCTGCCAACAGCCACGTGAGCTTGGGAGCAGTTCCTTTTCAAGTAGAGCCTCAGAGGAGACCACAGCCCCAACCAACACCTTGATTATAGTCTTGCAGAGGACACAGCTGAGCTGTGCCTGGACTCCTGACCCACAGAAACTGTGAGATAATAAACATATTTTTTTAAGTAGTCAAGTTTTGGATAATGCTGTTATTCACCAATAAATAACTAATGTGCCACCATCCAAGTGAAACCACAGAATATTGCCAATACCTTAGAATCCCCCTCGTGCCTTTCCTAATTCCATCTCCTTCCCTCCTCCCCCCAAGGAAGCACTATCCTCATCTTGGTTTTGATCATTGCTATGCTTTTTTTTTTTTTTTTTTTTTTTGTAGATTTACCATCTATGTAAGTACCACTAAACAGGATATGGTTGGTTTTGAAAATATGAGTAGCAAATACACACCTAACTCTGTAATAGTAATTTAAAAAAAGGTCAGTGAGGTAATTTTTAACCTGACAAAGTAAATTTGAAATTGATCTTGAAGAATACACAGAAAATAAATACAAAATATCTTGAAAAAGAAAAGTCACGAGGTGGATTCTCCTATTAGATATTAGAAGCTATTGTAAAGCTAGAATAATCAAACAATGCGGTGCCACTGCAGAGTGGATTGAGGATGAGACAGGATAAATATACCAGAAATGACCCTACTGAGCTTAAAAAGTTGTATAAATTAGAGGTGACATAACAAACAGTGGTTTACAAAAAATAGAATTTTCAGCAAATTAGCAATTGAAAAATATCGAGTTGGATCCTTGCCTCATGTTGTGCTTGCGTGCTTGTGTCTGCACAAACACGTGCAGACACACACACACTCCTTATAAATTGACGTACAGGTAAAAAGTGAAACCACAACAGAACAGAAAATACAGGTGAATATTCCTTAGTAATAAGTTTTTCAAGGTTTCTAAGCTTAAAAGCAATGAAAAATCATGAAGAAATTTATGGATAAGATTTGACTACAGAGAAACTTAACTCATTTTATCAGAAGTCAACCTAAACAAAGTTAGAAGATAAAGAATAGTCCATGAAACTTAGTTACAACAAACATGAAACAGTATCAGCTTCTTTATTTATCTATCTCAAGAGCTCACAGGGACACTCCAAAGACTAAGAAATTCATATAGGGAAAAGAGAAAGTAATAAACATATAAAATACAAATATATTAGCATTTTATTTATTTATTTTAATGGACACAATTTCTTTTATTCAGGTGCAGAACATTATCAGTGAACAACCTCCATTCTAGAGGGGAATGAGAGGGGAAGTCAGTAGTTGACTCGACCTTTGCAAGGCTGGAATGAGACAGGCCCTCGCTCACTGTTGAGAGGAATGCAAATTAACAGAATGGTTTTAGAGAGCAGTTTCGCAAAATTGTTCGTAGGTCTTAAAAGTGTGCATAGTTTTTGTTCTAGTTATTCCATGTTTACTAATCTATCCCAAGGCAATCATCCTAAATGCTGGGTTGATGTTAAAGCACGTTCATTAAGACATTTGCACTGGCCAAAATGGAAACACAGTAAATATTAGGGGAATGGTTAAATGAATTGTGGTGTATCCATCCCCTTGTTGGACAAGATGCAGATATTTAAGATGATGTTTATGTATCACTTTTTATGACAGATACATTCTTATGGCCATAAGTTAAACAAAAACAAGGCTGGAATCCTGTAGTAGACTCTTCCACCAAAGCCACAGCACTTGGTCAGCACTTGGTTGGACAGATCGGGGTCAAATCTCAGCTGCGCCACGTGCTGGCCGTGTACGTTTGTGAAGCTGCTGAATCCTTTTGAGACTCAGTTTTGCTCATCGGTTTGTTTCAAGGATCCAATGAAATCACATCAACAAAATAACCCTGCATATTCTAGACGCTTGACAAACGGCACCTGCCTCTTTTTGTTAATAATGCTGAACATGGGGATTATGAAACGTGGACATAAGAGGACAGAATCAAAAATCATGTACAGACTGATTATAAGTTTGAAATATGTATTTATCCACTAAGAGTTAGACGGGTGAAAACAATTGGTTTTAGTTTTCAATTTTTAAAGACAAGTGGAAAAGAGTCGCCCATCTGTGTTTCCCTGAGAGCGTGGCTTCTGTCTCAGGTAGAGGCTGTGACAATCTTATTCACAGGGTCCTAGTGCCCGATCCTAACAGGTGAGAAATCTCATGCCAATCTTCTTCTCTAGAGACAGTGGAAATCTTGTAATGTTCCAAGCCAGATGGGAAATGGGGTCTGGTGTGAGTTGGGGGACAAGAAAAGCATCTCTTTCACAATCCACACAGCCCACAACACTGGTCGTTAAACTTCAATGTGCACCAACACCAGCAGGGATGCAAACTGCAGCTTCCCATGCACGATACTGAGAGAGTCTGATGTGGTAGGTCTGGAAGGAGGCTTGGAAATGCATGTGCGTGTGTATAACAAAAAGTCAAGTTTATAAATCTTAAGCATAGAGCCCAATGCATAGACATATACCTATGCATATCTGGTATGTTCACGTACCACAGTGTACCACGTGGTATACTATCTATAAGTACAGATCTATATACATATTCTTTCACATACATATAAACCTGTATAACCACCATTTAGATAAAGACATAGAAACTTCCAACAGCCCGAATGCCCCTTCCCAATCAATAACCCCTGCACCCACTCCCGGGAACCGTTATTCTAACTTCCGTCAACACAGATCAGTCTGTTCTTGAACTTCGTATAAAGGAAACCACACAGCTTCCCTGTCTTCTGTCTAGGTCTCCTGCGCAGCGTCCCGTTTGTGAGATGAATCCCACACTGTGGTCTGTATCAGTGGTTTGTTCACTTTTATTGCTGAATGTGGATAAACCACAATTCGCTCCTCCGTTCTCCTGTTGAAGGGCATCTGGGTTGACCCCAGTTTGGGGCTTTTTTGGAACAGCGCTGCTCAACGCTCCTATCCAGGCTTTAGCTGGACATGCACACCCTGTTCTCCTGTGTGTCCTTAGGAGTGGGGTTGATGGGCTGCAGGACAGGTACGTGTATCTTTAATTCTGCTAGACACCGCCACACAGTGGAAATCCATATTTTTGTAAGGAGTTTCTGATGCGAGTGGTCGTGGGCCACACTTTGAGAAACACTGTAGCCAAAAGCCCCATTATATGAGCAAAAGCAAACATCTTCCCTTTGATGCGCTGTTTCTTGGGGTCCGTGTGTGGAAGAGCTTCCTCACACTCCCCCGCCCGGACGAGCCAGACACCAGCTAGGGGACTTGAGGAAGAGGAGAGAATGAGAACTTAAATCCATACCATCCGTTAGCACCTCTCAGGAACAAATCTTTGCAGTGTACCTCTTTCCCCTGGGAGAAAGAGGCTGAGAACAGGAGCTTTGGTAGGACCAGGAAGGTAAGACAGCTCACTGGCCACTCCCCTTTGCCAGTTAGAATAAAGCCCATTTATTTGCTCATAAAAAGGGGTCTGTTTTGGGGGACAGCCTGGTGGCGTAGTGGCTGGGTTCATGTGCTCCACTTTGGTGGCCCAGGGTTCAGAGGTTTGGTCCAGGTTGTGGACCTAGCACTGCTCGTCAAGCCACACTGTGCCGGTATCCCACATAAAGTGGAGGAAGATGGGCACAGATGTAGCTCAGTGACAGAGGAAGATTGACCACAGATGTTTGTGCAGGGCCAATCTTCCTCACCAAAAAAAAGGGGGGGGGGGTGTCTGTTTGGGACTTTAGGTTATCCCTGTGTGGAGTGACTGTATCTTCTGTGTATTTTTATATAAGGTACTTGCAAAGTGGTTTCCTTCATTCTGACAGCAGCCAGCCCACGCTCTTAACAAGGGAGTGGCTTGCAGGAGACAAAAAAGATGACATTCCTCCTCCTGGGCCCAACAAATGCCAGTTATGGGAAATCTTTCCAGGTTTCCTTTTCAGCGAACTCTGGCCATTTCAGCGCTGGCTCAGCAGCTTCTCTGAGGTCAGAAGTCCAGGAAACAGGTTTCCTGCTGGCTGAGGCTGGGAAGGAGGGCCACCTGGCGTGTTGGCCAGGCTCTGCGTCCTTGGGCCCTCTGCCAGGAGCCGGTTATCCGTCCCGGCTCCAGTGCCTCCCGCAGGTCAGTTCAGCCTCGCCCAGCCGTGATCCCAAGCTGCTCTCTGCTGTTTTTAGCTGAGCACTACAACCGGGGCCTCAGAAACCAGAGGAAGCGCAGGTCTCCAGACGTGGAAGAAGTGCTTCCACAGGCAGGCAGGCAGGAGGAGAGGGCTGTGGGTGTGAAAGCAGCCAGGCTGTGTACCTTCAGGAGCTCCCCAAGCCTGAAAGGTGGGCTGATAACCCGCACCTGCCCCACTCCCCCGAGGCTGGGTCTCACGTCCGTCCTCCGGGCTCCCACGGCTCCCAGAAAGCCCTCTACCACAACCCCACTATGCTGGATTCACTTGTTGAACGTCTCCCCACCACTCTGTGAACCCAGTGAAACAAGACAAGCCGCGTCTGTCTTCTCACAAAGCTGAGCATGTTCCCAAAGCTGAACGTGTTGTGAGGTACAGAATAGATGATCAGTGAATATTTAGCTGAATATCTCAGTGAATTAACGATTGAGTAGACTTCGAATGAATGAATAGAGGGAAGAAGCCAAATAGCTCATTCACGTTCTGTTTAAGAAAGTTAAGCAGTTAGGATCATGGAGTTGTAAACGCCTTCTACCTAACAAAACAAAAAAAAAAATCCTAGCTCTTTCAAAATAAAAAGGAATGCTTCGTGTCTGAGTTAGCAACGTCTGGAGGTATTTTTGGTTGTCACCACTGCGTCAGGGGATGCTGCTGGCATGTAGCGGATAGAGACCAGGGATCCTGCCCACCTCCTGCCATGTACAAGACAGCTTCCACAACAGGAACTGTCCCGTCCAGGCTGTTACTAGTCCTGAGGTTGAGGGAGCCTGAGGGAAGGAAGCGCCCTGCTGGAGGGCTGCTGTGGACGTGGCTCACTACAAACCGGTGGCAGCAAAAGCTGCTATTGAGAAATTTGCTCCAGTTAAAAACAAGATTGAAAAATGGCAATAGACAAGGACCATTTGGAGGAGATTTTCAGGTTATACCAGCAAAAGCCAAAGAAATGCTCCAGCTGTGTGTCAGAAAGCGAAGAAATGGGTGGCTTCTCTATAGGACATGTCAACGAAACCCAGAAACGTGTTTGCCTCTCGTGGCTGAGCCAGTGAGAGAGGCAGCTTTCCTCCCTGGTCAAAGGCTGTGGATTGCTGCCTGAGTGTTGTCTTCATTGTGATGAACGGGACATTGCAACTTTCAAATATTATCAACTTTGTTTCTAAATCCAATGGACTGGATGCTATGATGGAAAAGAAAGAAGGAGGGAAGGAAGGAAGGAAGGAATTCAAGGCACGATTGTCAAAAACCCAAGTTATTTGGGGTACCTTGCTTGACCTGACTTCGTGTACCACAAACGACATGGAGGCAAGCAAGAATTCAGAAGACAAAGGCACTGTGTGTGCTTCTCCCCAAAGCACTCAGAAGGTGACCTTTCGCGCTCCCAAATCTCTTAAAAATAACATGTCTCAGAGCATTATCCTTGGAATGCCTTTAGACTCATTCGTGATTAGATGAGAAGAAAGCAAGCCGATGATGATAATTCAATTGCTGATGAGATAGTGTCTGTCTTCACCTGTAAACTCTTATCTTGTTCTCCATGCAGCCACATTGATGGTTCCAGCCAACATCCTTGAAAAAATATCATTTTTTAGGGGGTAGGGGGGATACACACCATGATTTCCTGTGAAGATTGTACTAGTTGAAATTTAATTGATTATACAAGAATGCAAGCTCCGGATGAAGTTCTTAATAAGTCGTTCCCTGCTTTTGTTCCTCAATCACTCTACGAAATAAAAGTCACTCCCATTCTGGCTTCCCAGCATCTCACCTCCCCTGTGGAACATATAGGAGGGGATTATCCCACTTCATACACGGAGGCTCAGTGGGCAGAGTTAGCTTGTCGAACACCACTCAGGAGGTGAGAAGCAGACCCAGGGCTACAAGGCATTCTTCTGATCAGCACCTGATGCTGAAGGCAGCACCTGGAAATGCAGTAATATTTATACTGGCCACTCAGCCTGTAGCTACTTGCTTCCAGCTTAATTTGTCCATTGGTGGTTGCCTTTACTCCCCCAACCCCTCAGGACAAGTCCTGAGGTCTCTTTCCTTTGTTTACTGAAGACCCTTCAAGTCAGTCTGTCCTGTGACAGCCATCATGAGACTTGCCCAAGGGACGCCCAGCTGGGAACCGAGGCTTGTCTCGCAGCTGCCTAACCCCTCTGTGCAGTAAGTCACTCCAGACCCAGCTGCCGCCAGTGCCCCTCCCCATGCTTGAGAGTGGAGAGATGATGCTGACTCACACACCGGGGCCGGTGAGGACCAGGAACCTTGGAAGGGGAGCTCACTGAACAGCTCTGCTGCGCAAACCCTGGTGGCTATTTACGTGGAAGATACTAGTGCGGTGGGCAAAGAGGTTTTTTATCCTGCCTCTTTTGTGGAGTGGTCATTGTACCAGATCAGATACTATACAATCACAAAATGCTGCAAGAGAATCCAAACTAAAAGGCCCAGTTCAAGGTCACTTCTGCTAGTCTGGCTCATCCACCAAGAACACGCTTTTCCAGGTCGATCCCTTCTTGTTGTGGGGTTTCTAAAGTCTCGGGACCTATTCAGCCAGTTGCCCCCAAGGTTCTTTTTTCCTTTTCAAAATTAATTGGTTAATTATTAATTAAAAATTAATTATATTAACAACAGTAATATTTATTAATAATTAACAAAAGCTTTTATTTTAATTATTAATATGATGCTAAATTAAGAATTAATTAATTGATAATAAATTATAAGTCAACTAGTAAGAAGACTTCTGTGGTCACAAGATCTCTGCCTTGTCAGGTAGGAGCAGGTGCTAACAGGGTGGCCCAAACTTCCACCTCAACAAGTGAAAGCTCGTATATTGTTGTCAACGCTCTCACGTATCATCACGGCCTAAGGAGATTTTCTAAGCCTCGGCATGTCTCAGAATCTCGTCCTACAATAAACCTATGAAAACGACTCCTTATCTGCCCTCAGTTTCTGCTTCCTGCTAGCTGCTAATTAGATGCCCATGGTCCCGGATTTTAGATAGGATTCTGATAGCCAGGGATAAGACAGCCCGGGGTTAGTCAGAAAAGAGCAGAGTCACAGAAATCTAGGACTTAAGACAAGAATAGAAAAAACAGAGATTTTTGGCTAAAGAATGAGAGGTTTAGAATTATCTCCATAGAAGGAACGAATTAATGAATCCAAGTGAGAAGAATATTCGATGATATGAAACCCGGCCGTGGATATTCTGCAGGAATGGCACATCCTGAGGCCTGTCTGGTTTCCTGAAAGCATCCTCCTCAGCCTGAGAGAGCACCTGCTCCAGGAAGCCTGCCCTGATTTCCCGTCTCTGAATTCTCCCTGGGCTCCTTCTGGGGCACGAGTCACCTCACCTGGGCTCCTCCTGGGGCACGGTCGCTATTTGTTGTATGTTATCATTGGTTGGGTATTAACTTTGTGTCCTGTATTCACAGTGGTACCTACCATTTGTACATTACTTATAGTTTGCTAATTGCCTTTTACATCTATAACAACAACAACAATAATGTTGAATAATAATTGTGTTTTCTGTTGGCCAAGCACTGACTTAGGGCTTTACTTGGAGTATCTCATATAATCCCTACACAACCCTAAGAGATGTGTACCATTATCATCCCCATTTTACAGATGTGGAAATTGAGGCGCACTGTGGTAGACACTGCTCATGGCCCCAATATGCATCCCATTCTTTTTTCTTTCTGTATAAGGCAGCCTAGGATGGGCTCTGCTGTGGTAACAAACAATGAACTCTCAGTGGATGGATGGAAAAAGGGTTTGTTTCCTGCTCATACCATGGTCTGCTGAGAGCCCGGTGGTCGTCCCCCATCACAGGGTAGCCTTTCTGGACCATGTGGCCTCCAAGGTCAGGAGTGGGGAACAGACAGACAGAGGATCCACACTGCCCTTAACCGCCTCTGCCTGGAAGTGCCCCACACTTGCCTTTGTGGTCACAGGGTGAGGATGGGAAACATGAGGACCATCCGATATTCGGGGAGTACAAACTGGCTCAGCCAATTTTGTTTGGGGTGGCAGTGTGTCCCACTAAGCACTACATTCCCCAGTGTTCCTTGCACCAAGCAGTGGCTCAATTCTGGTTAATGAGACCCAATAGAAAGTCTGCAGTCGTTCCAAGAAAAGTTTCGCTTCCCTGATATAAGGACCGCCTCTCCCTCTTCCCTCAGCCTTTCTCGACCTTCCTTCCCAGCAGGCAGATGTGACATTGGAGGGAGAGCTGCCAAAATGGAATAACAAGGCAACAGCACGAGAACGAAAGAGACAATTTAAAGATGGTGGAGCCAAAGGACGGGAGCTGGGATGAGGATGGTTTCATGGCAGTGTCTGCAGGACTGCCCCGTCAGTTAGTCACGGGTTGCTCTATCCTGTCTGAGCACCTGAAGGCAGTTGCCAAGGGAGAGAGTCACAGAGCTGGGGAGGAGAGGAACGAGGCCCTCCAGCTCCTGTTGGGTTTGGCCAATGAGAAGCACCAAGAGTACTCAACTCCTGTTCCTGACCACTGCTCCTGTTGGGTACTGGTTCTAACACCTCCCTGTGTGCCTTAGGTCCAGCGTCCTGCTGAGCTGCCTCCTGGGTGCTTCATCACCCCTTCATGATTTCCTTAATCCCACCCACACCCCTCCCAATAGTCCTTCGTTCAAATATCTTCAGTTAACCCTTTGCGCTGCCATCTGTTTCCTGCACATAAACAGGGGTGTGCTGCTCACTGCTTCAAAGGCATCCCCCCCCCACTGTAGAGCTGCAGCTCACCTCCCTGTCTCCTGACAGGTCTTGAGAGTGCACTCTGACCTAACAGAGAACTTCCGGCGAACACGCAGTGTCAGCCACACCCAATTTCAGGGCTATATTCTACTCTTTACAGGAGTTCAGTCATTTGCCCAAAATTACCCACCTGATAATTCTCAGTTTCAGCAGCTGTGACCTGGGGATAACACTCACACCGCATAGGACTATTGTGAGAATTAGATGAAATAACGATATATGGTAGGGTTGCCAGGTTTAGAGAAGAAGTACAGGATGCCCAGTTAGATTTGAATTTCAGATCAACTGATTTTTTTTGTCTGTGCAATATTTGGGATATACTTGTATTAAAAAATTATTCATTGCTTCCCTGAGATCCAGATGTAACTGGGTCTCCTGTATTTTATCTGGTGAACCTAAATATCTGTGACGTGCACAGCACATTGATTGCACTTTACCTCCAATGAAGCTAATATTACTATTTTTAATTCTCTTTTCCCTAGTCCCTAACAGAGTACCCGGCAGAATGCTCAAAAAAACAGCAACTAGGGGCCAGCCCCGTGGCTGAGTGGTTAAGTTCACGTGTTCCGCTTTGGCGGCCCAGGGTTTCGCTGGTTGGAATCCTGGGTGTGGACATGGCACTGCTCATCAGGCCATGCTGAGGTGGCATCCCACATGCCACAATTAGAGGGACCTACAACTGAAAATACACAACTATGTACAGGGGGACTTTGGGGAGAAAAAGGGAAAATAAAATCTTAAAAACAAAAAACAGAAAACAACAGCCAGTCTTTGAATAAAGAAATGGATGAAAAAATGGAGAAACTGAGAACCAGGGAGGTGATTTGTCTGAGGTCAAATTTGCCCCGCTGGTAAGTGGCAGAGAAGAGCCTGGAATCTGGGCGTCCTGACTTCTGGCCCAGCATCCCTTTCTCCAGATCACTTTGAGGAACAGAGAGGAGGAAATTGCCAGAAGAGGGAGGTGATCCTAGGGTGGCCCTGAGTAGATTCCTAAATTCCCTGGAAACAGCCTTTATTTTTATTTTTTAAATTTCTTTTATACCGAGTACAATAATAATGTCCTTACTTTAAAATGAAGGAATAGTTATATTCGTCCTCCCGAACCGCTTCCTTAGGGCCGGGGTGAGAGCTGAAAAGGCAGTGCTGTGCTTGCTGGGGACTTTTTTCCCCTTGAACAAAAGATAAATCATTAAAAGTTAGACATTAGAAACCTTCTGTCTGGACCTAAATAATCATCAGGAAATTTGAAGTTTTTTATTCTATAATAAAATAAGAAATAATTTCTTTTTAAAGAGTATCTAATCCAGTGGTTGTCAAACTTTTTTCAGTAAAACTATTTTTATAAATAAAACTTACACAGAATCCCAATTTATAAAAGGGTTAAGCAGGATATTTCTTAGTTAAAAATAGTGTGCTCTTAACTCCAAGGTATCATCAATGTAAACAATGACACAATTTAAAAAAACCAAAGTTTAAACTACAGATTCAGATGGAAGCTTTGTATCATGTTTCTATCCCACGCAGTTGAACTTTTTTACATACCAGGTTTACATCACCGGGGGCTGCAGTTTCACATCCATCCCAACAATTTCATGTCAGTCTCAGTAATCAAACATTTCTTCATTTTGTTTTAGTTGCAGAATATTGAGGAAATTTGGTTCATGCAGAAGAATACTTGCAACTGATGAAAGATTTTTAAAATTCATCTTTTAATCCAAGGATACTGTTAACTGAGATATCAGGAAACATTATATTCCCAGATCTGCCCCAAACCAAATCAAGCTTAGCAAGGCAAGCGAATGCATGGTGGTGCACTCGAATTTGGTGTGTGGTGGGGGTGGCTGGCTCCTCCTCTTCCTCTTCCAGAGCAACAAGTCATTGCTGGGCATTGGGCACCTAACCTTGGCTGCATCTCCCAGCCCCTTACTCCAGCCATCTCGCTGCCCTTAGCAGGTTAGGTGTGGTCAAATGACTAAGAGGCTCCCCAAAAATAGGAGTGGAAATGATGGGCCCTAAAGACCACGTGTGTGCCTCCTCTATGCTTTCTTCCACCTCCTGGAATGTAAGACCAAAATGCAGAAGCAACTCAACCTCAACCTGGCCAACAAGACCCCGAGGAACAGACACACCCAAGGACCTGGAATATCCATTTGGAACTGCCAGGTTCTGTGAGCCTGATAGCTTCCTATTAGATAATGACATCTCTGGTGAGGTTGGTGGTGATCTGAACAAATGTGATTTTTTGGATACTGTATGAAATGTGTTAGCATTTGAAAGATCTGTACAACTCAATGAACCAGTATTTTTCAAATAGTCAAAGAATGTCACAAAATTATGCATGGATCAAAGATGCATTCAAAATGGATTTTAATAGAGCACAAAAAGTTCATTGGTAATGGTTTCAGATTCCACATTGCAATTAACCTTTAAGAAATTTCCGCTTGTCGAGTTTAGGTATAGTGTGAAAGATGAATACCCACAATTCTGTGAAAATACTATTCAAATTCTTGTACCTTTTCCAACCGTGTATCTGTGCAAGGCCGGATTTCCTTCATATACTTAAACTAAAAGACATATTTCACAGATTGGAGAAGCCAGATATTAAAGAGATTTTCCAAAATATAAAACAATGCCACTTTTTTTTCGGTTTTGGAAAATATTTTTCTTAATGGTGTGTAACATGCAATGGGTTTATAATTGTTACTTTTGAATACATTAATAACTTTTAAAATTTTTTCTTGGTTTTCAGTTTCTAGTACAGTCATATTGATAGATATAATCCACATAATCAAAAGCTCTTCGGAATCTTCAATAACTTTCAAGTGTCGAGAGCACCACAGGTCGTTGTGCTGGTTTATATCAGAAAGGGGGCCCTGGTGCTCGGAGGTCCAGGTGGGAGGCATGAAATTTTAACAGGCTTAGGGTCACACACACACTGGGCACATTCACATAAGGTTAGACCCAAGAGACCCTTTTTTCAATACAGAAATCACTTAGAGAAGTAGTTTTATGCCCAACAGTTGGTTGGTCTGGTGATGAATACAATTGTTAGCAGTGATCAGCAGTAAACATGAAAGTTTTCTTCTACGTCAGATCCAGTTCCAGCACATCCTTATATTTAGCACATGCATGCACACAGACGTGTTTTGCAAAAATTGATCAAACTGTTCAAATGCATGTCATCTACATGATCTTTTAAAAAGGGCTGTGCTCTGATGGAAACAGACTTTGTTCTATACTCCAAAAGAGGTCCATAGGGGCTAACATTCTTCTAGTCGAACTTCATCTTACCAAAAAAGAGAAAAGCTTGGAGAGGCTGGGTGACTGGCTCTGAGGTCACACTGTAAAGTGGCAGACCTGGGACAGAACCCAAGATCCCTGAGTCTAGCTTTCTTCCCACCTCATTGCCTCTCTAGGTCGGGTCTGTGCTCTCCTTGAGCTGGCGGATAAGCAGGATAGGAGGCACATGTTACCCCCATCCAGGTACTGGTCCTTGCCGGGCATTGCTGATGAATTTCAGATCAAGGCAGGGTTCCAGTGAGCCTAACAAAGTCCTGGAATCCTTACAACTGTTCCAGATAACCAGAGCTGGTTTGCAGAAGGAAATGAGGTTGGTGTGCGTCAAAGTACTGCCCTGGGCACAAGTGGAGCCGAGAGTAGGTCCGGTCTGGGTCACTCCTGCAAACGCAGCTTCTCCTCCCAACAGAAGGAATGTGACCTGCTGCTTAGGCTGTGACCAGAGATCACCAGCAAACCGTTAGGTCACAAAGGCCACCCACATTCTTCTTCTCTCTCCAAAGATAAAGTGGCTTTTACTTTTACTCTTTTAAAAAAATTTTACTTGTGAGTACAAAGGTCTTGCTCCTTGAAATGAGTGGGGATCTTGGGTATACTCAAGTTCTGCTTTAAGCCCCCTGGTGATGAGTGAAGGGACTGTGGGAGGTGCCCAGGGCTGGCTGGAGAGCACCTCCGACCTCCCTCCTTCCTGGGGACCCTCTAAACCTGAAAGCCTGGGTTTTAATCTTTTTTCATGTGGTCACTCTGCATGCATTGTCCGTTTTTAATGATGTATTTTGAAAACTTTCTCATGTGTGGACACAATTCCCATTTAAAAACTTCAGAGCGCTCAAGGAAAATTCTGCCAAGTGTCATACTAACACACCTTTGGTCTGGCGCGTGCTCAGTGTGCCGTTTACCGTGTTTTTTATTTTATGGTGGGCTTTTTTTTCTCCTCTTCAATGCAGATTTAAACAAATATATACAGTCAAATGTATCAATCTTTTATCCTTTACAGTGTGTGTCATTCTTAGAAACACTCTTATTGTGTGACTACATAAGGTCCCCAAGTTTTCTTCTAGAACTCTTATTTAAGCTCCATTGTTTAAAATTCAAAACTTTGACCTACTGTTAGTCTGGTGGAAGGACAAAGTAAGCAATTCTATTTATTTTTTTATTGTTACCCAGTTTTACCTCGACTGTTTATTGAATAATTCACCATTTCCCCATTGATGTGAAAACTACCTTGTCCCCATTCAGAGCACACACAGGAACAAAGCCCATTTCTCTCCTTGTGTTCTCTGGTGGCCCCAGCTTTAGATGTTACAGACTAACACTTCTCTTTTCCTTTTTTCAGCTTTTTATACATGAACTATAGAAGCAATATGATGAGACCACAAGGGGAAAAACATTTTTTTATTGGGACTGCAAATTTATAGACATCTTTACAATGTCTTTCTAGCCAAGAACAAGATAATCTCTATTAATTGGGATGCTTGGGAATTTAGTTTTTCCCAACATCCAAAGACATGTTATTCCTTACTTTTGAAAGCAGTATCAGAAAGGTCACAGACTGCCACACAAGTTGAGAATCAGCTGGGAGCTAGACATCATTTGGTCCAATGTTTTCAGTTTAGAAATAAACTTGGGCCCAGAGAAGGGAGGTAAGGTGGCTCAGGTCACACAGCAACTTGGCAGTCGGGACGGGAACGGGACTCAGGAATCCTGGCCCCTTCCCTGGGCTTCTCTCCTACCACACAGTGGATCTAACTCTGCTCCTGAACTGTCACCAAGGCTGCAAGCTGGTGGATACCCAAAGCCACGAGGGTCCCACGCAGCTCGCCATGCCACACCACCCCCCCACCACGTGCCCCATCACAAAGTCAGCGATCCACAACGAAGAGAAAAGATATTTAATTATTTCGCGGTCTTAGCTCATAAAGCGCTCAAAGTGTTTTCACAAGTGCAAGGGGAGGGGTGCTGTCAGCCACATTTACCAGTGATTCCGACACACGCACAAATTCAAATCACTGTGCTTTATACTTACTTGTAATTTCTGCACTGAGAACGAAAAGGTGAAAACGGTGACAGGTGAGTTACAGCGACTCCATCTTTGCCTTTAAATTAACCTTTGCTCTTGGGGGCAGAAGGGGAGAGAGAGACAGGAAAACATACAAGCCCGACAGAGACCCGGCACCGAGACCCTCAGCCCAGCCCGCAGGACTCTGAAGACCTAGAGACGGCGCCCGCCACACACTAGCTGTGAACACCGACACGCAACAGGTAAGATACACAAAGAAAAAAACCAAAACCCACAGTTCCATTCTTAAAATCAAGCACAAAAACCGACAGAGAGACACAAGGCTCCCGCGTGCCCTCTGCTCTGGAGCAGCTGTCCCGGGGCAGGCGGGTGGTGTGGCCTACCCCAGCACCCCGTGACATCGCCCTCCGCAGGATGCCGGCCCGCTGACGCCCCCTCTTCTCGCCACGACGGCCACGTTCCGCAGGCGGGGAAGTGGGACACATGGGCGGCGGGGTCTGTGTGCTTTCGAGGCTGTGCCTCTGGAATGTTCTGCACTTAGGCTGCGCAGGTGGCGGGTCTGAGTTACGCTCCACACATTGTTTAAGTGCTCGCTTTATTTTTCATGTGCAAACTGTCACTGTCTAAAGCTTTCAGAAGGACGTGTACAGATCTGAACACCCTGTAGAGAGACGAGGGGATTCACGGGTTAAGGCCCCCTCCCTCCCAAGCGGGCGGGGGCGGGACGCGCTAGAGAGGATTTAGAGAAACGCCGCGTTCTGCTGCAGCTGAATCTCGTCCCTGATGCGGCCCGTCCACAGGCGGGGCCTCAGTAGGCGATTGTCCACTCCTTGACAGAGGCGTCGTGGGAGGTCGTGACCAGCGTGTGCTCATCCAGCCAGGCCAGGCTGCTGACGTGGTGTAGGCGGTGTGCATCTGGGAGGAAAGGACACGAATTTAAGGAAAACCAAATTCTCTGCTAAAATCGACACAGCCCCCGAGAACCCGAACACAGAGTGTCGCTCGTCGCACCCCTCCCTCTCCTCAGCAGGACGAGAGTCTAGAGTGACGGCAGGTGGGAGCGGGCATTGTAACCTGGCACTGCTGACGCTGGGCACTGCAGGGTGCCAGCAGCATCCCTGGCTGTACCTTCCAGACCCAGGCACGGTTGTGACAACCAAAATGTCCCCTCCCCCCAGGGCAGAAGAAAATCGATTTCTCTGTGCTATAAAGCAACAATCCACAGACGGCACACACACAGCTGCACAGGTATCTGCTGCATTTAATGGGGGTGAGGACGAACAAGGGTTGAGACGTGGGGCTGAGGACTCGTGTGACTTGCCCCTCTGTAAGTCACACCGCGGGCAAGCAGATTCCATCAGCCTTGCCTCTACCACTCGCCTTCTGACGGAAAGAAGCTGCCTGTGTGGGGCTGTCTCCTTGGCCACCTGCCCCGCTCTGAGGTGCAGGAGAGGGAGCCCCATGGGCCTTCGCCCCCAGTCTCTAGGCCTGTAGACCCATGGGTGCTGTGCTGGGCAGTTCCAGTTGTGTTCTGTGTCAGGGCTCTGCCTACATCACCACCGATTCTGTCCACATGGAAACTCGTCCATGTGCACGCCTTGGCCTAACCTCTCAGGATCTAGGAAGCCACCCCATACACAGGACCCAGAAACCCCATCCTCTACCCTGCTAGCTCTTGCTGTATCATGAACTTGCTGGAGTCTTACAACATAACTCGCTTTCCCTGTAGACCAGGCCGACCCATCTGAATCTGTTCCTGCCTGCCTCCATCCTGGACGGCCCACCCGCCTGGGCTGCAGTCTGCTGGTGCCCTCCCTCCACCTGCAGCGGGGGAAAGAGCTCTGGGGGCGGACTCTGAACTAGCTTTAAACAGGAAAGGATTCCATCTACGTTTTACACAGAAGGCTGCCTGCCGTGTAGAGCGTGGAGGAGAGGGGCCCAGGCTGCACGTGATGGCTAGGGAGGAGCGGTTCATGAGGGAGAGGCGGCGGGGTGGGACTTGAGGACGGAAGTTAAGATCTACCCTAGACAGGCACAGCGCCACCTGGGGCCACGGGCCACGTGACTACAGAGCCCTTGAAGTGACCTACTTGCCACATGTGGAAATAACATGTTGGGATAAAATTTACTATTAATAATTCCACCTTGTTCTCTTTAAAATGTGGCTGCTAGATACACGTGGCTCACATTATACTTCTGTTGGACATTGCTATAGCAGAGAGTAAGAACCTGGTCTGGAGTTCAGATTTAAGGGGGTGCAATGGGAGAAGGGAAGGTGCTGTGGTGTGAACATGTGTCCCCCCAAAATTCTTAAAGTGAAGACTGAACGCCCAGCGTGACAGTGCTGGGAGGGGGGCCTTCGGGAGGAGCTCAGGTCATGAACAGGATGGGTG
Source organism: Equus quagga (assembly GCF_021613505.1). Lineage (NCBI taxonomy): Eukaryota > Metazoa > Chordata > Mammalia > Perissodactyla > Equidae > Equus > Equus quagga. Next base: position 148,198,032 of record NC_060269.1, on the reverse strand, counting down.
CCTTAGAAAGAGGCCACCCAGCACTCCCTCTCCCCTTCTCCCAAACGAGGACACAAGGAGAAGTCTGTGACCCAGAAGAGGGCCCTCACCGGACCATGCGACACCCCGATCTCGGGCTTCTAGGCTTCAGAACTGTGAGCACTAAATTTCTGTGTTTACAAGCCACCCAATCTGTGTGTTTTGTTACAGCAGCCCAAATGGAACTACGACAGAAAGTGTCAGGAATGACCCGCTTCCTCAGCACCTGTCCCACGCATGGAGACCACCTGCTCTCACGCTGGGAATTCGAGTGCCCTCAGGTGCGCTGGGTGTCTGGCAGGGGTGGGCAGAGGCCAGGGTTTGCTGAAGAGAATGAGAGCTAGGCCTCTATGGGGTCTCCTCCTCAGCAGCACAGACACGTAAGCCCTAGGGCTAGTGCCTGGGGACCCCTGGCCCATGGGCATTCCCTGCCAACATTGGTGCGAGAGTCACCTTGGATCTTGACCCTGGTCTCGGGGTCACTGAGGGTCCAGACGTACACCATCATGTCCATGCCGCCAGAGGCAAAATGCTCGTTGTCTGGTGACCAGGCCAGGCAGACGATCTTTGCATGGTGACCATAAAAAAGGTTGTTCTCCTAGATGGAGGGTGAAAACAGAGGAGGCGGGTCAGAGTTCAGGCCAGGGTCAGCAAGCATCATCTCCTCTAACCCTCACCATGACAATAAGGAGGGCTGGCATTTACGAAGCGCATTCTCTGTGACAGGCAACTCTTACCAACTCACCACCACCTCGTGAGAACCCGAGGTGATTGCCACTCTTAGAGAGGGGGAAACAAGGCCCAGAAAGGTGTCCTCCAGGACCACCCTCAATCACAGCCTCTACACCAGTGCTGGACGTGCCTGCTCGCCTCCAGAGCTCTCAGGCTAGTGAGGGGACAGAAATGTCTGCCGAATGATGAAGAGACGGCAGTGCCTGGAGGCTGGCCTGCCTCTCCCCAGAGACCCACCCCTTGTGGAGCCTGCAGCCAGGTGCATCCTCAGCCACAGGCTTTGTGTGCCACCATTTCCGAAGTGTGTCCCAGCCTTGAAGCCCTGTCTCATCACAGGGATGGACGTGGATGACCAGTAACACTTTCCTGACACGTTGGGGCACCTTTCCTTCAAAGCGCCCACCTTGTTGCTAATCCCCAGGAACAGGTGACTTCACCACCATCTCTCTTTCAAGTTTGCCTCTTCTGTCCTTTGTTGATTCTGCTCTTGTGAATTACTCAGCATGTCCTAAGCAGGACTTAAGTTATGTGCAGATGAAATTGCTTAAAATGTGATGAGTGCAAAATCTAATAAACGTGGCGCGAGGCCCTGGGGAGGGGTGTCATCCTGAGGTCACGGGTGCATGCTCACCACAGTGTATACTTTCACTCACCTGTGCCTTTCCCTATATGTAAATTTTACAGCAAAAGATAAAACGAAGACACTGCTGAACTCTAGTTAGTATGTGAGCTGGAGTATTTATGGGGAAATGTACCGAGGCCTGTGATTTACTTTAAATGCACCACAAAGCAGATTACTGGATGGATAGACAACAGAACATGGTAAAGTGATAACAGCAGAATCGAGGTAGTAAATTCTCTCAACGTTGTAGATTTCAAAACCGTCACACTGTGGTGGGGGCAGGGTAGGCTGTCGCGGTGGAGAGTCCGGGAACCAAGGAGCCCCACCCGTCCTATCGCAGCAGCTCTTCCACACCCAGTGACCGAACCTCTCCTCTCCTCACCGAAGTCTAGCGTTTGTGAAACGGGACCACACCTGCCCAGAGCAGAGCCCAACTGGCGATGAAAGAGGACCACTCTCTAACCTCACGGGGAGTTCCCTCAGCCGTCCTCCCAACACAGGACCCGCCTGTTCTGCTCGGAGGGAATGAGCTCCCAGGTGCCTTTGCGACTGGGCCCTCCCCTCCCAATCCACTGCCCAGCTCCCCAAGAACGAGAAGTGTCAGGACGATCCGCGCTCACATCTGACAGGGTTTTAATGAAACTGAAAGTCCGGTCTAAGCCCTTTGACAGAGCAGAAAAATAAGGTCCCAGAGGCCAGAATGTTATTAGCAAGGCCGGCCAGATGAACCAATTATCTGGTCTTCACAGCAAGCCTCGCTGCACCTAGATCCCTAACTTTGGCAGCTGTGCTCTATCTCAATTACAAGACAGACCACAGGTGCCCGCCACAAGCTCCCAGACACTAGGGAAAGTCTCCCTGTCCCAGGTCACTCATGCTCTGAGAGTGATGAAGCCATGTGGTCTCATTTGTATCCACCTGGTTGGTGACGACAGGAGAGAAACTTTGGCCCCCGCCCGCCATCTGCACTGCCCAGCATGGGGACAGAGGGCAGTCCACCCACTTACCGAGTAGCCGTCAGCAACGCTGAAGACTGTGACCACTTTGCTGGCATCACACACGGCGAGGAAGGCACCATCGTGGGAATACGCCACGTCGGTCACAGGGCCCTTGGCCTCCAGGAGCTTGCCCTCGTCCTTGAGCGTGGTGCCCAGGATGGAGTACAGGCGGACATTCCCGTCCTGCAGGACAGAGGGGCAGTGGGTCACACACACACTGTCGATGCCCTTCTTTCTGGAGGGAGAGGCTGGGGTATCAGTAAGAAGTGCTTTTCCCTCTATCTGCTGCCCCAACTCAGCCACCAGCCCACGTACTGCCCCCGCAGCCAGGCGAGCTGCTCCTTCCACAGGGCACCAGAGGATGCCTCCTCAAGTCCCTCAGAGCTCTCCTGGCTTACTCAGCACAGCGGCAGAATTACTCGGAAGATGGTTAAAATGCAGAATCTTAGGCACCCCCAATTCGGATTCTGCATATTTGGGTGCTCAAGAATCTGCTTTTCTTCATGAATACTTTAAAAAGTTCCAATGCAGCTATTCACAGGCTGAGAAAACGCCTGTACTTGTGTCAACTCTCCGGCAAGGGCCCTCGACCATCTGGCCTTGTCCCCTCCAGCCACACCATCTGGCCCCTCGTGCTCCCTGCCTGCTCCCAGCCCCCAGCCGATTCCTTCAGGCTCCAGGCTCCCCTCTCTGGTGAAACTTCCCTCTGTCCAGCCCGCCAGCTCCTACAGACTCCCTAGGCATCGCGGTCCAGGCACATCTCGGGGAAGGCACACCTGCTCTTCCACAGGGCATGCGCCACTCAGCCACTGGCTGTCCCTGAACTCCAGGGGTCCTCGAGCCAGAGATGCCTACAGAATGTTCAACAGCCCAGTTCCGCTCTGCTCCCCAGCTGTAGCCTCCAGGAGCTGCCTGGGCATCTATGCTGACGGTCCCACCTGTGCTTTGGGAGCTCAGCTAGGGTGGAGGCACTTTGGGCACCTCCCCTCTAGGCCAGGGATCCCCTCAATTTTATGCTCCCAGAGCCCTGTCCAGGGCCAGGCCCTGAGAAGCGTAACACATGCTGGAATGAATCAGTGAAGGTGGCAAGGCGAGCAGAAGGGGGCCTGAGAAGGAAAAGGGAAGTATTGGGGTGGGTGGGGACCCTGTGAATGCCCGAGGCTGCCCTGCAAGGCAATCAGGGACCAGCTCGTCCTCTCAGGGCAGCTGAGCTGTCGGCCTTCCAGACAACCACAAGGTCTGCTATGTCCACGACGCCCTCCTGCTTTGCCTCTCTTGCGGGAGGAACACCAAGTTCAGCCCCAGGAGGCTCTCTGAGCACAGCAGTCCTTGAGGCCACTGACCAGCCCACTCTATGCCTCACGCAGCAGGAGTCTGGGCTCTGTAGTCTTGTGAAGAGGAACCTGCCCCCAAGGGAAACTGGAAGGAAGGGAAAGGCTGCATTCACAGATGGCACATGGAGATCATGGGAACCACACACTGCCGATGTCCACCGTCAGGGTGAGTGACACTCACCCGCTGGAATGTTATAACATCATTAAAATAAATGACACTCGTATGTATGGGACAATGGGGTAACTCCATAGAAACGCAGATGTGCACCTGTGGGATGTACAAAAATGCACAGGCCTAGGACTGGAGACAAGTTGGAAAGATGAAAACTGCCGACGCCTCAAGGTCCTAGCTGAGAGAATGGACTACCTAGCAATCTCTTTTTCAAGAGATAAAAGGGAAGGTCTAAGAAGCAGGGCATGGTGATGTGGCTGTGCCAGAGGAACAGCAGGTTCAAATCCCACCTCTGACCTGAACCTCCTGCCCCAGGACCCTGGCTGGGAACCCCTCCCTAAAAAGGCAAAGGCTGTTTCTCAGGACACGCCTGAGGGTGGGTGGGGAGCAGCCTGGCCCGTGAGGAGAGGCTGGCTCTCGAGCTGGCTCAGTTCCACATCCGGCACCTCCAGATGAGACGGGGCCCGGCATGAAACGCCTGCCCGGCCTCTGGCACAGGGATGGCGCTGCCCAAGCACTGGCTTCCCCCACTAGAGCGAAAGGCCTGATGTTCCAGCCGCAGAATCATTCACCAGCGACCCTGCCCTCGCAGGGCCAGGTGAGGACGGAGGCAGTGTGGCCCGCACTCAGACCTGGGCTGAGTAGACAAACCCTGCAGTCCACGCAGCACTAGTCTTCCTTAGAGAGCCGGAGAACTACAGTGTGGACGACAGAGTCCACAAGTCAGAACTCCAGGAAAACCGTGAAACCATCAGGATAGTACTTTACTTCGCAGGTGTTAGGATCTGCTTGTCACTCTCCTCCCTGCAAGCTCCCAGCCCAGCTTGTCAGCACCACTCCTGTCCCAACACGCCACACTCTCGCGCTCCTCAGCCACTCACGGGACCCTCACCGAGGCCACAATGTCCCCTCCTCTGGGCTCCCTGCCGTGTGCTTCAGCACAGCCCCTCCTCACCGCGGGGCCCTCTGTCTCCTCCACACCACTGCACAGGCCAGGACGAGTGTCCTGGAGGCTGGGCAGCCCAAGGGGGCTCTCACTCAGGCAGCAGGAGATGTCCCAGGCTGGTTCCCAGGGGCCCAGTCCCACTGCCCTCCCGTGTGCCCTGAGACAGAACCACACTCACGCAGCTCAGGTCGCCCCAAACCACCCAGATACCCAGAAAGCGAAGGCAACGGGGTCCTTACCGCGCCCCCGACAGCCACCATGTCACCGCTGGGGTGCACTGCCACAACTTCGGGCTCGTAGCCGGGGTTGTCGATGCTGAAGCACTTCTTCTGATCCTTCAGCAGGACGATCTAGGAAGCATGCAGACAGCCAGTTAGAGCCGCAAAGGCCTGGGACAGACGGGTCAGTCCTAGTCTATGGTCCGTCCCAACCCTCCCGGGGGCAGGACAGTGCGGGGCCAGGCGGGCTCCAGCCACACTGACTGGGCTCAGGCCTGTGCTGAGATGTGCTTCCTTCCTCATCAGTCAGTGGGCACAGTGACAGTTCTTAGTCACAGGACTGCAATAAACATTGGCTGTCACCACCACCATCGTCACTACGTTACTGCTACCACTACTGGCACCGACCTCCCAGGAAGCCACGTGGCGTGGGGACTTTAGTTCCTCCAGCCCCACAATGAGCACGATAAACGAGCTTTGCTCAACAGAGTTCTCAGAAGGCGCAAGAGGACAAAAGCATTTGGAAATGACGAGGCTCTAAATCAACACTGGAAATGAACATGACACGTGAGGATTCTCAGTTCTGGCTTCCCAGGTCCGAGGAATCACCCTTCAAACTCTGACCCAGAGTGTATGAAACATCCAATGTGCGTCCGCTTGTTAGTCTCCCACAGCCTGATGCCCCCTCTTAGAGGGAGAAAACTGGGGGTCCCCAGGCAGACAACAGAGCTGGGACCGCCCCCCAGGCCCATGGAGGCTCTCTGCTCTCCACCAGCATAACTAGCCTGAATGCAAGGACAAGGACAGGGCAGATGGCTCACAGTAAGGTGGTCTGGAGGCACCCCGGCGCACCTATCCTGCGCTCCACCCCACCAGCACCTGCCTTCCTACTCTGACAGGGACAGGACAGAGTCCTTAGGTGGGGGTGAGTGCCCAGGTGCCCAGGCCCTAAGGAAGGGCTCTGGAGACAGACAGCCCAGGGCCTGATCCTACTGCCTGTGGGCACAGCTCATGACCCGCCTGAGCCTCAGCCTCCTGGGGGGTAAGAACCTAGCGATGCCCAGACATCAGGAGGATGGAAATTCAGCGCTCAGGGTCACTAAATATCTAATAAAAGCAAAGAAAAACACTAATTCACGTCCACACACATTGCTAAGAGTGTTGCATGCCTTACATCCCTAGGAGATGGCAAGATCTCCTTCCCATGGTATAGAGAAGAAAATGGGGTGCAAAGAGAGTCCACCACATGCCCAAGGCCTCACAGCTCTTAGAGCTGAGCCAGGACTCATGCCTGGGCCGCAGGATCCTGGAATCCCTGCCCTGGCCACCACCCTGTAGCTTCTACCCTCTGGCAACAAGCAGAGGTTACCCCACATCGGGGGCCGTCTACTGCCTCCTGCTCCTACTTGCTCCTTGCTATCCCTCCTAGTTTTAACTTACTGGACTGTTCCTGGACAGTGTGGCCGAGATCTGTGATAGCTCTGGCTTCATCTCGTCGTACCCCTGCCAGCTGTCCCACTAAGGGCAGGCAGGCCCCCTCCCCAACCTCCCGCTTCCACGTGTATCGTGGGCTGAGGGAGGCGGGGGAGGTACTGGGCGGATGGGAGGCAGCAGCCTCACTAAAATCCATTCCTGAAAATGCACTCGAGAGAAACATTCACCTCTGTCATCTGCCCGACTCAGGAGTGGGCTTACCTATGTGATGGATAAGGACCGGGGGCATAAGCATTTGCCCAAATTTGCCTAAGAGGCAAGATCTGGACCTGGCTGTTTCCTGACCGAAAACCAAGAGCCCCTCCTAGCACATCCTGCTGACTCTGTGATCTGCAACGGGGCGTTCCACAGAAGCCTCCTCCCTAGAGCAGGGGCCACAGATGCCTGTGAGAACCGGGTGAGTAACAGCACATCACAGAACAATCGTGCACACCCGATCCCAAGGGGCTGGGACTCATCAGAACCTGTGGGCCCAGGGTAGGAGCCCTGCTTGGGCCTGTCCCGGCATTCTCACCGGCCCCTCCTGAGCGGAGCAGCAGGCCTGCCCCTCTCTGAACGCGCTCATGTCACCCTCACTGTGCACCCCAGAGGAGGGCCTGGCGTGACGGCCACTCCACAGACAGGAAACCGAGGTCTGGAGATGCAGAGCTCTGCCTGAGGCCCTGCGGCTGTGAGAAGGCGGGCCTACTGCAGAGCCCAGGCTCTCACCCTCTCACCTGCAAAGGCCAGGTGTGCAGACACCGAGGCTGGAAGAGCCCACGCCACAGAGAAGCAGCCCTTCTAGAACGTCGCCTTTCAGTCTCTCCCCCACCCCGCCAAGGCGCTCCAAGCCATTTATTCCTTCTGTGCCCCCACTGGCCACTCAGGCTGTTTGCAATAATTGCTTGGCAGGAAGTCTGTGTTATCTAGGACACACAGAAATCCATTCCCCCGAAGCAATTAAGTTCACAGAACGAGGAGGGCAGTGGATCCTGAACAGCAGCTTTCTTTAGCATGGTTTGTCACTTGCGCCAACGGGGCTCGGTCACACCTGCCTTCTCCAGGCCACATGCTGGGATGCCACGTCCACGGAGCAGAATCCTGCACAAAGTGGGTTAGGCTTGGGTCTCAGTCAAGGGTGCTTCATTCCAGAAAGTGCAGAAGAGTAGCATGTAGGTGACCTCGCTTTCTTGAACGAGAACCCAGGCTGTAGAGTTGGAACACCAAACCCATTCGGACTTGGGAGGCCCCCTGCCATCATATGGCCTTGGGGAAGTCACCAGATCACACTAACCCTCAGCCTCCCTGTTCATGAAAGGAATTTATGATGGTACAAGACGACCAATAGGTGTCCTCATATTCCTCCCTGTGAGCTGTCAGGGATGAGAAAACTGAAGCTCAGCGAGGGTAGGAAAATGCCTGAAGTCACACAGCTCCGATGCTGCAGGGCTGGGGTTTGAACACGAGCGAAGACAGAACCACCCTTGTAGGCCTCACGGGCAGATGGACGTGCAGGGTGGTCTAACTCCCAAGTGCAGGCTCTGACCAGGCTGCCCGGGTTCAAATCCCAGCTCTGCTCTTCTGCCAGCCGCAGACCTTGGGCAGCTCACCCTCTCTCTGCCTGTTTCCTCATCAGTGCAACGGGGACCACACTGTGCCTGACTGACGGGACTGCTGAGGATTAAAGGAGCGAATGCATGTGAAGCCCTAGCAGAGTGCAAACAGCACTCAATAAAATCGTCTGTTAGAGCGACTGTCAAACGGGAAACGAGCAGGATTTAGACAGACACTGAACGGCTGCCAGCTCTGATCTGCCATCCACTCTCTTCCAGCCAAGGCTGCGGTGGGACTGTACCTGCCCAATGCACACGACCACGGCGTATCCTCCAGGGCCGACGGCGACGCACTTCGGTTGAACATCCAGTTTCACAACTCCCTGTCCGCTGAGAGAGAGAAGGGAAAATGTGTCATTTCCATCTCCACGGGCTCAGTGTAGGTATTAAAGACACACTTCCTGCAAACCCACGGCAACTCAGGCTGTTTCAGAGAAAAGAATTCTACAGCAATCTATACTGAAGGAGCAGTTTGCTAAAACACGGGAGTCAAAAATGACTCAGATTCTGGAAGAGATTAGAAATCACGCTGGGGGCTGGGGGCGTGGGGAAGGTGGTGGCGAAAGGAAGTAAAGCGAGTGATTTCTGTTCCTGCTTATCTGTGACAGGACCCGCCACCCTATCACTGTGCCCAGTCATGGCTTCCGTCCCATCTGTTGACCACAGGCCCTGTGTTCCCTAGGCACAAACAGAACCGAGCTGTGCTCCCCTGACTCCTGAGGTCATAACCAGTCTTCCCAACAGGGTAATTTTCAAAAGTAATCTGTTACTTTTCATGGGTGAAAACCACGTTATCTCTACTTTTAGCTAATGCTATGAAACGCAGCCTAGAAAAATTTGCACGCACACACAGACTTCTTGAAAACGGTAAACTGGGGAAAATTCCATGGAACTGGGCCAAGTGTGGTGTCCTCAAGGCTCACTGGATGGGCACCTGTGGCAAGGTGACCAGCTGAGGCTCAGGGCAGCAGCACAGCCCCCTGCCCGCCATGGGAAGATATTCACAAGCGGCGTGCTAATGCCAGGGGTCCCTGCAGGGCAGCATGAAGAGATGACTGGCCCTGGACACCTGGGTTCTGGGGCAGCTTCCACACTTTTCACCAGGCTTGACTCACTCACAATGTCTAGTTTGATGCCAGGCAAGTGAGACCCACAAAACTTATGGGGTGCTGGAGGCATGGAGTCTGACCATCCACGAGTCAGAACACGTCCCTCCTTCCTGCTCACCTTGCACTGAGACAGCAGCTCATCTGTTAACAGATGCCATCCCAGCTCCAACGACTGCTGACCAGGAGCACCGGAGCCAAACCAAACCCAATGCTCCTTCTACTCAGGTCACCTGTGTGCCGTCTGTCCTTGTGAAGGACCTGCCATGTGCCAGGTGCCTCTGACAGTCTCGCTGGACCTTTCCAATGGCCGAAGCAGGCTCTGCGGTCACCGGTTACCCTCCTTTACTGACGAAGGGGGAGCTCGGCGAGACCTGCTCTGCCTGGATTCCCAGGCAGAGTGTGCCTGGTCTGGTCTGTGCAGGCCGCCTGGCACAGGGCAGGGCATCAGGAGAGTAAGTGCTCAGGGAAGAAGTGAGACAAGCAGAGAAAACGTGTCATGAGCACTAAGCACTAGAAGCAGAGGGCCTTTGTGGGGCTCTGTGGTGCATTCTGGACCCCCAGACCCTGATGCACCCCAGTCCTCGGGCGGCTCTCACCTGTAGTCCCTCAGAGTGAGGTTGGTGTACCGCACCGTATCGTCCATGCTGCAGCTCACCAGCTGCCCAGACTCGTCCACGGTCATCCTGGATACCTGGTTCGTGTGGCCCTTTCCAGCAAAGGAGTCATTTTCCCCTGTCTCCGAATCCCAGTAATGTGGGGCAGGGGTTAAGGAAAAGCCTAACTCCAGGAGGTGGTACGTGCCCTCTGGGGAGGCCGTGGCCAATCCCTCATCCCGGGCAGCATGTGGGGGGCAGGAGAGCGAGCTGCGCCTGAGGGGAACTCCTGGCGCATGTCCAAATTCGAATTTCAGAGAGCAGACGTTCTGGAAAACCAGCAAGACGGCCTGGGTGCAGGCCAGCACGCTATTTATAACCCAACTTGCCCAGTTAGAGACAGACTGTCTAAGCCTCCTAGGACAGTGTCGCACAAGGCTGCCAGGGCAGATCTCAGACTCGTGCTGCCATAGCAGTTAGTGCTGGGAACACGCATCAGAACCGAAGTGGTGGCTCCTGCATTAAAGGGACAGCACTCTTGGGGCAGAGGCTTCAGAAGGAAGCTGCTTTTCACTGTGACTGTAGCTGAGCCAACGCTTCATCCTGCTCTTTCTGTAGCCTGCGGTCAAGCCTCTGACCATTAATAGGAAGCTGGCTGTGCCCCGCTGCTGAGCCGATGGCCACCCAGGTGCCGCCGGGTGACGGCCCGCGGCGGATCCACCTTGGCGGGGCTGGTGTGTGGACTGTAAGCTCGAGGGGCTCAGGTGGGACATGTGTTTTAAGTTATGAAATTCTTCTTTCAGGTCAACAAAGAGAATCTCATTTTACATAAAGACCATTGTTCCCTTTGGGGAGCCACGCGTGTACTCCATCAACACCTTCTCGTGACGCAGACCCCAGCCATCGACCCTAAGGAAATGTGTTAAGTGTTAGAGGTTAGAGGTTACTGTCCTGGTGCACTGATGCAGGGATGAGCAGGGAGAGGAAGGGTGGCACCAGTAAGGGGGTGATGCTGGGCCCGCTGCGGACACACAGCTACAGATTTTCATGCTGTGCTAGGAACTTCTCTGCCC